>NC_143041.1:43117446-43489946 GCF_057628025.1 Oncorhynchus mykiss | reverse complement strand
GCACCACTATACTACCCCCCACATACAGCACCACTATACTACCCCCCATACAGCACCACTATACTACCCCCCACATACAGCACCACTATACTACCCCCCACATACAGCACCACTATACTACCCCCCATACAGCACCACTATACTACCCCCCACATACAGCACCACTATACTACCCCCCATACAGCACCACTATGCTACACCCCCCCATACAGCACCACTATACTACACCCCCTCCATACAGCACCACTATACTACACCCCCCTCCATACTGCACTATACTACATACCACTATACTACACCCCCCCCTCCATACAGCACTACTCTACTACACCCCCCCTCCATACAGCACTACTCTACTACACCCCCCCTCCATACAGCACTACTCTAATACACCCTCCCCCCATACAGCACCACTATACTGCACCCCCTCCCCTCCATACAGCACTACTCTACTACACCCCCCCCCCATACAGCACCACTATGCTACACCCCCCTCTCCATACAGCACTACTATACTACACCCCCCCTCCATACAGCACCACTATACTACACCCCCCCTCCATACAGCACTACTATACTACACCCCCCCTCCATACAGCACCACTATGCTACACCCCCCTCTCCATACAGCACTACTATACTACACCCCCCCTCCATACAGCACCACTATACTACACCCCCCTCCATACAGCACCACTATGCTACACCCCCCTCTCCATACAGCACTACTATAATACACCCCCATACAGCACATATATACACCCCCCCCCTCCGTACAGCACAACTATACTACACCCCCCCCTCCATCTCACGCACTACTATACTACACCCCCCCCCCCATACGGCACAACTATACTACACCCCCCCCTCCATACGGCACTACTATACTACACCCCCCCCTCCATACAGCACAACTATACTACACCCCCCCTCCATACAGCTCTACTATACTACACCCCCCCTCCATACAGCACTACTATACTACACCCCCTCCATACAGCACTACTATACACCCCCCTCCATACAGCTCTACTATACTACACCCCCCCTCCATACAGCTCTACTATACTACACCCCCCCTCCATACAGCACTACTATACTACACCCCCCCTCCATACAGCACTACTATACTACACCCCCCTCCATACAGCTCTACTATATTACACCCCCCTCCATACAGCTCTACTATACTACACCCCCCTCCATACAGCACTACTATACTACACCCCCCTCCCATCACACTCTATATACACCCCCCCTCCATACAGCACTACTATACTACACCCCCCCTCCATACAGCACTACTATACTACACCCCCCTCCATACAGCTCTACTATACTACACCCCCTGCATACAGCACTACTATACTACACCCCCCTCCATACAGCACTACTATACTACACCCCCCCTCCATACAGCTCTACTATACTACACCCCCCCTCCATACAGCTCTACTATACTACACCCCCCCTCCATACAGCACTACTATACTACACCCCCCCTCCATACAGCACTACTATACTACACCCCCCCTCCATACAGCTCTACTATACTACACCCCCCTCCATACAGCTCTACTATACTACACCCCCCCTCCATACAGCACTACTATACTACACCCCCCTCCATACAGCACTCTCTGCTTCACCCCCCCTCCATACAGCACTACTATACTACACCCCCCTCCATACAGCACTACTATACTACACCCCCCTCCATACAGCTCTCTATCTACACCCCCCCTCCATACAGCACTACTATACTACACCCCCCTCCATACAGCTCTACTATACTACACCCCCCCTCCATACAATTGTATGCAATTGTAAATGGAGACTTGTTCTCAACTTGCCTACCTGGTTAAATAAAGGTAAAATAAATAAATAAATAAATAAATACAGCTCTACTATACTACACCCCCCCTCCATACAGCACTACTATACTACACCCCCACCACCACCACAACATATCATATATCTGGCCTTCGCATGCATTCCAAATGGCCCCCTAATCTCCATAGAGTGTAATGGGCAAAAGTAGTGCACTATAAAAAGGGAATTAGGGTGCTATTTAGGACGCAACCATAGAGGATGAAGGGAATTAGCTGTGAGGAAGAGCATGCTGTATACAGGTGCTATTGAGACACCCACATGGTAATTACACACCAGAACGCCCCATATAAAATGTAGGTTTGTTATTACACCTCTCATGACTTCAGTGGTTGTTGTTGTTCTGGCGCCACCTGCTGGCTGAGACGGTCACAATCCGGGAGGGGGGGGGGGGGGGGGGGGTTGTGTCACCGCTGTAGCTGAACAACAGGGCTTTTTTATAATTTTTTTTGGTGGAGGGGGGGGGGGGGGGGGGGGTGGGCTTTTCAGTATCTCAGCCTAAATATTGCAGGTTGATTGTAGCTTCCATCAATGTAATTGTCTGCATCACTTCCATTCCCCTGTATACTTTTTTTATGGAAGTTAAAGCTTGGTTGCAAATGGGTCTTCCAAATGGACAATGACCCCAAGCATACTTCCAAAGTTGTGGCAAAATGTCTTAAGGACAACAAAGTCAAGGTATTGGAGTGGCCATCACAAAGCCCTGACCTCAGTCCCGTAGAAAATGTGTGGGCAGAACTGAAAATGCGTGTGTGAGCAAGGAGGCCTACAAACCTGACTCAGTTACACCAGCTCTGTCAGGAGGAACGGGCCAAAATTCACCCAACTTTTTGTGGGAAGCTTGTGAAAGCTACCGAAACGTTTGACCCAAATTAATCGATTTAAAGACAATGCTACCAAATCTAATTGAGTGTATGTAAACTCCTGACCCACTGGGAATGTGATGAAAGAAATAAAAGCTGAAATAAATAATTCTCTACTATTATTCTGACGTTTCACATTTTTTAAATAAAGTGGAGATCCTAACTGACCTAAGACAGTGATTTTTTTTTTTACTAGGATTAAATGTCAGGAATTGGGAAAAACTGAGTTCAAATGTATTTGGCTAATGTATGTAAACTTTGACTTCAACTCTAGCTTTTATATTTGAGATTCTTCAAAGTTGCCACCTTTTGCCTTGATTACAGCATTGCACACTCTTGGCATTCTCTCAACAACACGTGGAATTCCTGGTCTCTGGCCGTGTTTGGAACTGCTGATCTGTGGTCAAGAACGCAGAGTTCATCTCAGCCTATGCTGCCCTTCAGTCCAGTGACGTTTTGGCCCTGAAGGACATGGATCATCCCCAACACTGCTAATCCAGCTGCTCACTCTTCATTTCCCAATCCCTTCCCACTCACAAGGCAGGCATTACATTTGATCTCTTTACTAGAGGCTGTTTGCCTATAAATCTCACTGCAACCCCCCTCCAGGTCTTTGTTTCCCATGTCTCTTTCCTCCAACCCAAACCACTCAGCCCCTACCAGATGGTTATGCTCCGTCGCTCTCTCCTCTATCATATTACCTTCTTTTTAGTCAAATCCTTCTCCCTCCCGTCTCCTGACTGCCTCATTGACCTTACTCTCCTCCTTTTCCGCATTCTATGACTCGCACTGTCCCCTTTCCTCCCATCCCCTCCTGCCCCGTGCTGAGTGACTAGTAAGCATGCCCAACAGAAGTTGCGGGCAGCTGAGCAGAAATGGAGGAAAAGTACATTTCCGGAAGACCCATTGTTTAACTCCCTCCTCTCTACCTTCAGCTGCTAGAGCCACTTTCTATCGCTACCATTTCAATCTAACGTCCTCCAACGCAAACTCTTTTCCTCCTCGTCCCTCCTCACTGACGACTCATCAACCACTTTGAAAAGAATGTTGACGACATCCGCTCCTCGTTCATTCAGCCTATTGATCCCACTGGTCCCACTCATTCATTCAGCCTATTGATTCCACTGGTCCCACTCATTCATTCAGCCGATTGATTCCACTGGTCCCACTCATTCATTCAGCCTATTGATTCCACTGGTCCCACTCATTCATTCAGCCTATTGATTCCACTGGTCCCACTCATTCATTCAGCCTATTGATTCCACTGGTCCCGCTCATTCATTCAGCCTATTGATTCCACTGGTCCCACTCATTCATTCAGCCGATTGATTCCACTGGTCCCACTCATTCATTCAGCCTATTGATCCCACTGGTCCCACTCATTCATTCAGCCTATTGATTCCACTGGTCCCACTCATTCATTCAGCCTATTAATTCCACTGGTCCCACTCATTCATTCAGCCTATTGATTCCACTGGTTCATTCAGCCTATTGATTCCACTGGTTCATTCAGCCTATTGATTCCACTGGTCCCACTCATTCATTCAGCCTATTGATCCCACTGGTCCCACTCATTCATTCAGCCTATTGATTCCACTGGTCCCACTCATTCATTCAGCCTATTGATTCCACTGGTCCCACTCATTCATTCAGCCTATTGATTCCACTGGTCCCACTCATTCATTCAGCCTATTGATTCCACTGGTCCCACTCATTCATTCAGCCTATTGATTCCACTGGTCCCACTCATTCATTCAGCCTATTGATTCCACTGGTCCCACTCATTCATTCAGCCTATTGATTCCACTGGTCCCACTCATTCATTCAGCCTATTGATCCCACTGGTCCCACTCATTCATTCAGCCTATTGATTCCACTGGTCCCACTCATTCATTCAGCCTATTGATTCCACTGGTCCCACTCATTGATTCAGCCTATTGATTCCACTGGTCCCACTCAATCATTCAGCCTATTGATTCCACTGGTCCCACTCATTCATTCAGCCTATTGATTCCACTGGTCCCACTCATTCATTCAGCCTATTGATTCCACTGGTCCCACTCATTCATTCAGCCTATTGATCCCACTGGTCCCACTCATTCATTCAGCCTATTGATTCCACTGGTCCCACTGGTTCATTCAGCCTATTGATTCCACTGGTCCCACTGGTTCATTCATTCAGCCGATTGATTCCACTGGTCCCACTCATTCATTCAGCCTATTGATTCCACTGGTCCCACTCATTCATTCAGCCTATTGATTCCACTGGTCCCACTCGTTCATTCAGCCTATTGATTCCACTGGTCCCACTCGTTCATTCAGCCTATTGATTCCACTGGTCCCACTCGTTCATTCAGCCTATTGATTCCACTGGTCCCACTCATTCATTCAGCCTATTGATTCCACTGGTCCCACTCGTTCATTCAGCCGATTGATTCCACTGGTCCCACTCATTCATTCAGCCTATTGATTCCACTGGTCCCACTCATTCTCCTCTTCTCTCTACACACCAAGTCCCCTTGGCTCCATCATATCCTCACACGATCTCTCCGATAACTGCTATATGGATGACACTCAATTACTCCCCCCCCCCCTTCTAAAACACATCTCTGTGTGCCTGGCATCTCAGCTTGGACGTCAGCCCACCACCTCAAGCTCAATCTCGACAAGACGGCGCTGCTCTTCCTCCCCGGAGAAGGCCTGCCAAGACCTCTCCATCAGGTTTGACAACTCCACGGTGTCTCCCTCCCAGAGTGCAAAGAACCTTGGCATGACCCTGGGACAACATCCTGTCGTTCTCTGCTATCGTCATAGCAGAGACTCGCTCCTGCAGGTTCATGCTCTACAACAGCCGTAGAGTACCTCACACAGGAAGTGCAGCAGCTTCCCCCCTGAAGCTAGAACAGCAGAGTCCCTGCCCATCTTCCCCCTGATGCTAGGACAGCAGAGTCCCTGCCCATCTTCCCCTCATGCTAGGACAGCAGAGTCCCTGTCCATCTTCCCCCTGAACCTAGAACAGCAGAGTCCCTGTCCATCTTCCCCCTGAAGCTAGAACAGCAGAGTCCCTGCCCATCTTCCCCCTGAAGCTAGAACAGCAGAGTCCCTGCCCATCTTCCCCCTGATGCTAGAACAGCAGAGTCCCTGCCCATCTTCCCCCTGAAGCTAGAACAGCAGAGTCCCTGTCCATCTTCCCCCTGAAGCTAAAACAGCCGAGTCCCTGCCCATCTTCCCCCTGAAGCTAGAACAGCAGAGTCCCTGCCCATCTTCCCCCTGAAGCTAGAACAGCAGAGTCCTGCCCATCTTCCCCCTGAAGCTAGAACAGCAGAGTCCCTGTCCATCTTCCCCCTGAAGCTAGAACAGCAGAGTCCCTGTCCATCTTCCCCCTGAAGCTAGAACAGCAGAGTCCCTGTCCATCTTCCCCCCTGAACCTAGAACAGCAGAGTCCCTGTCCATCTTCCCCCTGAAGCTAGAACAGCAGAGTCCCTGCCCATCTTCCCCCTGAAGCTAGAACAGCAGAGTCCCTGCCCATCTTCCCCCTGATGCTAGAACAGCAGAGTCCCTGCCCATCTTCCCCCTGAAGCTAGAACAGCAGAGTCCCTGTCCATCTTCCCCCTGAACCTAGAACAGCAGAGTCCCTGTCCATCTTTTCCCTGAAGCTAGAACAGCAGAGTCCCTGCCCATCTTCCCCCCTGAAGCTAGAACAGCAGAGTCCCTGCCCATCTTCCCCCTGAAGCTAGAACAGCAGAGTCCCTGTCCATCTTCCCCCTGAAGCTAGAACAGCAGAGTCCCTGCCCATCTTCCCCCTGAAGCTAGAACAGCAGAGTCCCTGTCCATCATCTGAAACGTATCCTATCTTTGACGCTGGTTGCTGGTAAGCTTTCTTGACTTCGTCATTTAACACAAAAATATGTTTGGAAATACCTTTCTAGGTAATAGAATGTTAGAGTTTACACTTCCACTTCCTGCTAATAAAAAATGAGTTACCAAATCTATCCAATTAAAAACGTTGATTACTTCTTGTGATTATCATTCACCTGATGATAAGACGTGGAGTCAGTGTGTGTACACGTGTGTAGAGGGGGTTGTAGTGTGTGTAGAGGGGGTTGTAGTGTGTGTAGAGGGGGTTGTAGTGCTGTATAAGGGAGTTGTAGTGTGTGTAGAGGGGGTTGTAGTGTGTGTAGAGGGGGTTGTAGTGTGTGTAGAGGGGGTTGTGGTGTGTGTGTAGAGGGGATTGTAGTGTGTGTGTAGAGGGGGTTGTAGTGTGTGTGTAGAGGGGGTTGTAGTGTGTGTAGAGGGGGTTGTAGTGTGTGTAGAGGGAGTTGTAGTGTGTGTAGAGGGGGTTGTAGTGTGTGTAGAGGGGGTTGTAGTGTGTGTAGAGGGGGTTGTAGTGTGTGTAGAGGGGGTTGTAGTGTGTAGAGGGAGTTGTAGTGTGTGTAGGGGGGTTGTAGTGTGTGTAGAGGGGGTTGTAGTGTGTGTGTAGAGGGGGTTGTAGTGTGTGTGTAGAGGGGGTTGTAGTGTGTGTGTAGAGGGGTTGTAGTGTGTGTGTAGAGGGAGTTGTAGTGTGTAGAGGGGGTTGTCATGTGTGTAGAGGGGGTTGTAGTGTGTGTAGAGGGGGTTGTAGTGTGTGTAGAGGGGGTATAGTGTGTGTAGAGGGGGTTGTAGTGTGTGTACACGTGTGTAGAGGGGGTTGTAGTGTGTGTGTAGAGGGGGTTGTAGTGTGTGTGTGAGGGAGTTGTAGTGTGTGTAGAGGGGGTTGTAGTGTGTGTACACGTGTGTAGAGGGGGTTGTAGTGTGTGTAGAGGGGGTTGTAGTGTGTGTGTAGAGGGGGTTGTAGTGTGTGTGTAGAGGGGGTTGTAGTGTGTGTAGAGGGGGTTGTAGTGTGTCTGGGGGTTGTAGTGTGTGTGTAGAGGGGGTTGTAGTGTGTGTGTAGAGGGGGTTGTAGTGTGTGTAGAGGGGGTTGTAGTGTGTGTGTAGAGGGAGTTGTAGTGTGTATAGAGGGAGTTGTAGTGTGTGTAGAGGGGGTTGTAGTGTGTGTAGAGGGGGTTGTAGTGTGTGTAGAGGGGGTTGTAGTGTGTGTAGAGGGGGTTGTAGTGTGTGTAGAGGGGGTTGTAGTGTGTGTAGAGGGGGTTGTAGTGTTTGTAGGAGGATGAGTGTGTTTACACGTGTGTAGAGGGGGTTGTAGTGTGTGATTAGAGGGAGTTGTAGTGTGTGTGTAGAGGGAGTTGTAGTGTGTGTAGAGGGGGTTGTAGTGTGTGTAGAGGGGGTTGTAGTGTGTGTACACGTGTGTAGAGGGGGTTGTAGTGTGTGTAGAGGGGGTTGTAGTGTGTGTGTAGAGGGGGTTGTAGTGTGTGTGTAGAGGGGGTTGTAGTGTGTGTATAGAGGGGGTTGTAGTGTGTGTAGAGGGGGTTGTAGTGTGTGTAGAGGGGGTTGTAGTGTGTGTGTAGAGGGGGTTGTAGTGTGTGTACACGTGTGTAGAGGGGGTTGTAGTGTGTGTGTAGAGGGGGTTGTAGTGTGTGTAGAGGGGTGTTAGTGTGTGTGTGTAGAGGGGGTTGTAGTGTGTGTAGAGGGGGTTGTAGTGTGTGTGTAGAGGGGGTTGTAGTGTGTGTGTAGAGGGGGTTGTAGTGTGTGTACATGTGTGTAGAGGGGGTTGTAGTGTGTGTAGAGGGGGTTGTAGTGTGTGTACACGTGTGTAGAGGGGGTTGTAGTGTGTGTGTAGAGGGGGTTGTAGTGTGTGTAGAGGGAGTTGTAGTGTGTGTAGAGGGGGTTGTAGTGTATGTAGAGGGGGTTGTAGTGTGTGTAGAGGGGGTTGTAGTGTGTGTACACGTGTGTAGAGGGGGTTGTAGTGTGTGTAGAGGGGGTTGTAGTGTGTGTGTAGAGGGGGTTGTAGTGTGTGTGTAGAGGGGGTTGTAGTGTGTGTAGAGGGGGTTGTAGTGTGTGTAGAGGGAGTTGTAGTGTGTGTAGAGGGGGTTGTTGTGTGTGTAGAGGGGGGTTGTAGTGTGTGTACACGTGTGTAGAGGTGGTTGTAGTGTGTGTAGAGGGTGTTGTAGTGTCTATTATAGAGGGGGTTGTAGTGTGTGTGTAGAGGGAGTTGTAATGTGTGTAGAGGGAGATGTAGTGTGTGTGTAGAGGGGGTTGTAGTGTGTGTAGAGGGGGTTGTAGTGTGTGTAGAGGGGGTTGTAGTGTGTGTACACGTGTGTAGAGGGGGTTGTAAGTGTGTGTAGAGGGGGTTGTAGTGTGTGTGTAGAGGGGGTTGTAGTGTGTGTGTAGAGGGGGTTGTAGTGTGTGTAGAGGGGGTTGTAGTGTGTGTAAGGGAGTTGTAGTGTGTGTAGAGGGGGTTGTTGTGTGTGTAGAGGGGGTTGTAGTGTGTGTACACGTGTGTAGAGGGGGTTGTAGTGTGTGTAGAGGGGGTTGTAGTGTGTGTGTAGAGGGGGTTGTAGTGTGTGTGTAGAGGGGGTTGTAGTGTGTGTAGAGGGGGTTGTAGTGTGTGTAGAGGGAGTTGTAGTGTGTGTAGAGGGGGTTGTTGTGTGTGTAGAGGGGGTTGTAGTGTGTGTACACGTGTGTAGAGGTGGTTGTAGTGTGTGTAGAGGGTGTTGTAGTGTCTGTATAGAGGGGGTTGTAGTGTGTGTGTAGAGGGAGTTGTAATGTGTGTAGAGGGAGATGTAGTGTGTGTGTAGAGGGGGTTGTAGTGTGTGTAGAGGGGGTTGTAGTGTGTGTAGAGGGGGTTGTAGTGTGTGTACACGTGTGTAGAGGGGGTTGTAGTGTGTGTAGAGGGGGTTGTAGTGTGTGTGTAGAGGGGGTTGTAGTGTGTGTGTAGAGGGGGTTGTAGTGTGTGTAGAGGGGGTTGTAGTGTGTGTAGAGGGAGTTGTAGTGTGTGTAGAGGGGGTTGTTGTGTGTGTAGAGGGGGGTTGTAGTGTGTGTACACGTGTGTAGAGGTGGTTGTAGTGTGTGTAGAGGGTGTTGTAGTGTCTGTATAGAGGGGGTTGTAGTGTGTGTGTAGAGGGAGTTGTAATGTGTGTAGAGGGAGATGTAGTGTGTGTGTAGAGGGGGTTGTAGTGTGTGTGTGTAGAGGGGGTTGTAGTGTGTGTGTAGAGGGAGTTGTTGTGTGTGTGTGTAGAGGGGGTTGTAGTGTGTGTGTAGAGGGAGTTGTTGTGTGTGTGTGTGTAGAGGGGGTTGTAGTGTGTGTGTAGAGGGGGTTGTAGTGTGTGTGTAGAGGGGGTTGTAGTGTGTGTGTAGAGGGGGTTGTAGTGTGTGTGTAGAGGGGGTTGTAGTGTGTGTGTAGAGGGGGTTGTAGTGTGTGTGTAGAGGGAGTTGTAGTGTGTGTACATTAGTGCAGTCAGTGAAGTGTCAGGATGGATAGCACATGGAACCTGGCATGCACGCTTGCATGCACACACAGACATGCAACACGCAGACACACACACAGTGGTTTGCTCTCTTCCCTGCCTGACACACCAGGTGGATCCATTGGGAGCTTCCAACACTCACAACCCTGCTTTTGTCAGAAAAAGAGACAAGAGAAGCGGGAGGAAGGTAGAGCAACAGAGATGGAAGAAGGGGGAATAGAAAGGGGAGGGATTGGAGAAGAGGGAGGGATAGAGAGAGAGAGAGAGAGAGGGAGGGTTTACGGGTGAGCAGACCTACTCTGGTCCCGGGTGAGCGGGCTACTCTGGTCCCAGGGTGAGCGGGCTACTCTGGTCCCAGGGTGAGCAGGCTACTCTGGTTCCGGGTGAGCAGACTACTCTGGTCCAGGGTGAGCAGGCTACTCTGGTTCTGGTTGCCATTGTGACGCCGCTAATCTGCATTTAGCACAGAGGACAAAAAAGAAAACCCGAACGAGGGATCAGCGGAGCGCTGATTGAACTTAATTGCTGTGAGCAAACAAGCTCTGAAAGGAGTCATTACCATCAGAGTCAAGTTGAGACACTAAACTATTTATTATTGTTGGATTGGACAGACGCAGGTGTCATGACAAACTCATGGTGAACAGGTTTTATGTGAAGTTCACACAGGAAGCTGTTGAATATTTATCTGGGGGCCCTTATTGAAGAAAAGGGCTTCATTCAGTCATCTAACAGGGTCATTTAATTGCCTAATTTCAGGGTTTAATATGACAATATTTAACAAGAGGCTGTTGAATTACTCCGTGCAGAGGCTAGATTACATGGTTCCAGTATGTTATCTCTAACAGACTAATAAAAGTTAATTTGATGTTTATATGACATATGGTTTAATATATGCCTGAGAATATTTCCTAGACAACAATACACTCCCTATGCCTTAGTCATAATAATACAAATGAATGCCACTCTAAAAAAGTATATTTATCATAACTCTGAAAAGTAGAAGCCGTTTTCTCGTATTGTAATCTTTTGCAGATTTGAGTTGTCTTTTCTAACGTTGTCATGTTGAATCCTGGTAGAGACAACGCTGCTCGAGCCACCTGCAGGCGGAGGGTGTTCGTAAATATTCTGTTTTATCGTGCACTGTACTATACAGCGTCATGTGACCATGAGGTTCCATTTCAAGCCACCTGGTGGCAGTGTTGTACAGATAACATAACTACATTAAAACATTTGTTTCAACTCTAAGGAAATTAACAAAGTGCATGAATAGGCTACTAGCCTAACACTGTTCTCTTAATTCTATCAAATACAATTATTTAAAAATTATTACAATAATTATAATTATTCCATGAAGTAAATCCAAGATGAAACTACACTGCCCCATTTTTTAAGTAGATTCTGACTTCACAATCACCACCTTAAAAATATGACAATGTTAAGATGACAGGGAACCTACTGAAACCACAGAATATCATATGTTAGCCCCTACAACCACCCCTCCTCCTCCTCTCAACAACCACCTCCTCCTCCTCTCAACCACCACCACCTCCTCCTCTCAACCACCACCACCACCACCTCCTCTCAACCACCACCTCCTCCTCCTCTCAACCACCACCTCCTCCTCCTCTCAACCACCACCTCCTCCTCCTCTCAACCACCACCTCCTCCTCCTCTCAACCACCTCCTCCTCCTCCTCTCAACCACCACATCCTCCTTCAACCACCACCACCACCTCCTCTCAACCACCACCACCACCTCCTCTCAACCACCACCACCTCCTCCTCTCAACCACCACCACCACCACCACCTCCTCTCAACCACCACCTCCTCCTCTTAACCACCACCACCACCTCATCTCAACAACCACCACCACTTCCTCTCAACCAACACCACCACCACCTCCTCTCAACCACCACCTCCTCCTCAACCACCACCACCACCACCTCCTCCTCCTCTCAACCACCACCACCACCACCTCCTCTCAACCACCACCTCCTCCTCCTCTCAACCACCACCTCCTCCTCCTCTCAACCACCACCACCACCACCTCCTCTCAACCACCACCTCCTCCTCCTCTCAACCACCACCTCCTCCTCCTCTCAACCACCACCTCCTCCTCCTCTCAACCACCTCCTCCTCCTCCTCTCAACCACCACATCCTCCTCTCAACCACCACCACCACCTCCTCTCAACCACCACCACCACCTCCTCTCAACCACCACCACCTCCTCCTCTCAACCACCACCACCACCACCTCCTCTCAACCACCACCTCCTCCTCTCAACCACCACCACCACCACCACCTCCTCTCAACCACCACCACCTCATCTCAACAACCACCACCACTTCCTCTCAACCAACACCACCACCACCTCCTCTCAACCACCACCTCCTCCTCTCAACCACCACCACCACCACCACCTCCTCCTCCTCTCAACCACCACCACCTCCTCCTCCTCTCAACCACCACATCCTCCTCCTCCTCTCAACCACCACCTCCTCCTCCTCTCAACCACCACCTCCTCCTCCTCTCAACCACCTCCTCCTCCTCCTCTCAACCACCACATCCTCCTCTCAACCACCACCACCACCTCCTCTCAACCACCACCTCCTCCTCCTCTCAACCACCACCTCCTCCTCCTCTCAACCACCACCTCCTCCTCCTCTCAACCACCACCTCCTCCTCCTCTCAACCACCACCTCCTCCTCCTCTCAACCACCTCCTCCTCCTCCTCTCAACCACCACATCCTCCTCTCAACCACCACCACCACCTCCTCTCAACCACCACCACCACCTCCTCTCAACCACCACCACCTCCTCCTCTCAACCACCACCACCACCACCACCACCTCCTCTCAACCACCACCTCCTCCTCTTAACCACCACCACCACCTCATCTCAACAACCACCACCACTTCCTCTCAACCAACACCACCACCACCTCCTCTCAACCACCACCTCCTCCTCTCAACCACCACCACCACCACCACCTCCTCCTCCTCTCAACCACCACCACCTCCTCCTCCTCTCAACCACCACATCCTCCTCCTCCTCTCAACCACCACCTCCTCCTCCTCTCAACCACCACCTCCTCCTCCTCTCAACCACCACCTCCTCCTCCTCTCAACCACCACCTCCTCCTCCTCAACCACCACCTCCCTCCTCCTCTCAACCACCACCTCCTCCTCCTCTCAACCACCTCCTCCTAGCTCCTCTCAACCACCACATCCTCCTCTCAACCACCACCACCACCTCCTCTCAACCACCACCACCACCTCCTCTCAACCACCACCACCACCTCCTCCTCTCAACCACCACCACCGCCACCACCTCCTCTCAACCACCACCTCCTCCTCTTAACCACCACCACCACCTCATCTCAACAACCACCACCACTTCCTCTCAACCAACACCACCACCACCTCCTCTCAACCACCACCTCCCTCCTCTCAACCACCACCACCACCACCTCCTCCTCCTCTCAACCACCACCACCACCACCTCCTCTCAACCACCACCTCCTCCTCCTCTCAACCACCACCTCCTCCTCCTCTCAACCACCACCACCACCACCTCCTCTCAACCACCACCTCCTCCTCCTCTCAACCACCACCTCCTCCTCCTCTCAACCACCACCTCCTCCTCCTCTCAACCACCACCTCCTCCTCCTCTCAACCACCTCCTCCTCCTCCTCTCAACCACCACATCCTCCTCTCAACCACCACCACCACCTCCTCTCAACCACCACCACCACCTCCTCTCAACCACCACCACCTCCTCCTCTCAACCACCACCACCACCACCACCTCCTCTCAACCACCACCTCCTCCTCTCAACCACCACCACCACCACCACCTCCTCTCAACCACCACCACCTCATCTCAACAACCACCACCACTTCCTCTCAACCAACACCACCACCACCTCCTCTCAACCACCACCTCCTCCTCTCAACCACCACCACCACCACCACCTCCTCCTCCTCTCAACCACCACCACCTCCTCCTCCTCTTCAACCACCACATCCTCCTCCTCCTCTCAACCACCACCTCCTCCTCCTCCTCTCAACCACCACCTCCTCCTCCTCTCAACCACCTCCTCCTCCTCCTCTCAACCACCACATCCTCCTCTCAACCACCACCACCACCTCCTCTCAACCACCACCTCCTCCTCCTCTCAACCACCACCTCCTCCTCCTCTTCAACCACCACCTCCTCCTCCTCTCAACCACCACCTCCTCCTCCTCTCAACCACCACCTCCTCCTCCTCTCAACCACCTCCTCCTCCTCCTCTCAACCACCACATCCTCCTCTCAACCACCACCACCACCTCCTCTCAACCACCACCAACACCTCCTCTCAACCACCACCCCACCTCCTCCTCTCAACCACCACCACCACCACCACCACCTCCTCTCAACCACCACCTCCTCCTCTTAACCACCACCACCACCTCATCTCAACAACCACCACCACTTCCTCTCAACCAACACCACCACCACCTCCTCTCAACCACCACCTCCTCCTCTCAACCACCACCACCACCACCACCTCCTCCTCCTCTCAACCACCACCACCTCCTCCTCCTCTCAACCACCACATCCTCCTCCTCCTCTCAACCACCACCTCCTCCTCCTCTCAACCACCACCTCCTCCTCCTCTCAACCACCTCCTCCTCCTCCTCTCAACCACCACATCCTCCTCTCAACCACCACCACCACCTCCTCTCAACCACCACCTCCTCCTCTCAACCACCACCACCTCCTCCTCTCAACCACCACCACCACCACCTCCTCTCAACCACCACCTCCTCATCTCAACAACCACCACCACTTCCTCTCAACCAACACCACCACCACCTCCTCTCAACCACCACCTCCTCCTCTCAACCACCACCACCACCACCTCCTCTCAACCACCACCTCCTCTCAACCACCACCACCACCTCATCTCAACAACCACCACCACTTCCTCTCAACCAACACCACCACCACCTCCTCTCAACCACCACCACCTCCTCCTCTCAACAACCACCACCTCTCAACCATCACCACCTCCTTCTCTCAACCATCACCACCTCCTTCTATTCGACCCACCACCACCTCCTACTTCTCTCAACCACTACCACCTCCTCCTCTCAACCACCACCACCTCCACCTCCTCTCAACCACCACCACCTCCTCCTCACAACCACCACCACCTCCTCCTCCTCTCAACCACCACATCCTCCTCTCAACCACCACCACCACCTCCTCTCAACCACCACCTCCTCCTCTCAACCACCACCACCTCCTCCTCCTCTCAACCACCACCACCACCACCTCCTCTCAACCACCACCTCCTCATCTCAACAACCACCACCTCCTCATCTCAACAACCACCACCACTTCAGCTCAACCAACACCACCACCACCTCCTCTCAACCACCACCTTCTCCTCTCAACCACCACCACCACCACCTCCTCTCAACCACCACCTCCTCTCAACCACCACCACCACCTCATCTCAACAACCACCACCACTTCCTCTCAACCAACACCACCACCACCTTCTCTCAACCACCACCACCTCCTCCTCTCAACAACCACCACCTCTCAACCATCACCACCTCCTTCTCTCAACCATCACCACCTCCTTCTCTCAACCACCACCACCTCCTACTTCTCTCAACCACCACCACCTCCTCCTCTCAACCACCACCACCTCCACCTCCTCTACAACCACCACCACCTCCTCCTCACAACCACCACCACCTCCCCTCCTCTCGGCCACCACCTCCTCTCAACCACCACCACCTCCTCCTCACAACCACCACCACCCACCACTCCCTCCTCTCCCACCCACCACCTTCTCCCGCCCACCCGTGCCTCCTCAACCCCTCCTCCTCACGACCCACAGCTCAGCCACAGCTCTCCAGCCCACCACCACCTGGCCTCTCCGCACCATCACCACCCTCCTCCTCAGCCCTCCACCTCCTACTGGACCCCACCACCACCTCTTCAGCCCCACAGGCCTCCTGCTGGGCAAGGCAGCCACAGCCTGGTGAACTCCCACCTCCTAGTCTCTGACCCACAGCCACCTGACATCAGCCAACAGCCACTGTGGGCCAGCACCGCCACAGCAAGGTAACCAAACCACAGGCTGGTGGTCGACCACAGCCACATCACCTCATGCCCTCTGGGCCACATGCTGTGGCCTGGGCAGGCAGCATTAGTCTGGACAGTGGTGGTCCACTGCTGGGCCCACAGCCACAGCCTCCTCCTGGCCATCATCCTGGACAAGGTGGTCTGAACCACGCCACCTGTTCTTGGGCAGCATCGTGGCCAACCACACATCCTGGCCAGCACACAGCAGCCTGCATCAAACCACATATGGTCTCAACACGCCACCACCACCACCCTAGTACTGAGGCAGGGTTGGTCTGAACCCACCACCACCACCTAATTGAACAACCCACACTTCCTGGGCCAGCCCGCCACCTCCTACTGAAGCACCCCACCACCACCATGGTGTGCAAACAACCACCTGAACCACATCACAGCCTCATTATCTGGACCATCACCACCTCTCTGGGCCAGGCAGCATCTCTCTGGCCAGCCACCCTGGTCTGGGCACAGCAGGTTGGCTGGTCAGCACCACCATCCTGCTGCCGCCCACACCTCCTGGTCTGAACCCACATCCATGGTCCTGGCAGGGTGATGGTGGCCTGGCCAGGCTGGTCCTGAAGCCAGGTAGCATCCTGGACACCCACACAGCCATCCTGCATCCCGCCTGGTCTGGCCAGCCCGCCTCCTGGTCAGCCGCCCAGCCAGCTGCTCAGCCAGGCAGCATCTGGGCAAGGCTGGTCTGGGCAGGGCAGCCTGGGCAGCCTGGGCATGGCCACATTTCAGCAACACAGCTGACTCTGGGCAGGGGCAGGCACCACATCCTCCTCAGCCCGCCGCCTGGTCTCTGGGCAGGGCAGCCCTGGCTGCTGGGCAAGGCACTCCTCCTCAGGGGCAGGGCAGCTCCT
This sequence comes from Oncorhynchus mykiss, assembly GCF_057628025.1. Classification (NCBI taxonomy): domain Eukaryota; kingdom Metazoa; phylum Chordata; class Actinopteri; order Salmoniformes; family Salmonidae; genus Oncorhynchus; species Oncorhynchus mykiss. Next base: position 43,472,838 of record NC_143041.1, on the reverse strand, counting down.
GCCTGCTCCAAACCACACCTCCTCCTGCTCTCAACCACTTTCATCCTCCTCTCCAACCACCACCACCTCCTGCTCAACCACCACCTCCTCCTCTCCAACCACCCACCCTTGCTCAGAACCACACCACCTTGGCCTCAGAAGCTGGCAGGCCCCTGCTGCTCCGACCAAGAGCACCACTTCTACTGTCAACCCAAACCCCACCACCACACCTCCTCCTCTGACACCACACCTCCTCCTCTCAACTAAACCCTCCTTCTGAGACCATCACCACCTCCTTTCTGAAGCCAGGTCTCCACCCTCCTTCTCAAGCCACCACCTGCTACCTCTCTCAACCACCACCACCTCCTCCTCTCAACCACCACCACCTCCACCTCCTCTCAACCACCACCACCTCCTCCTCACAACCACCACCACCTCCCCCTCCTCGGCCACCACCTCCTCTCAACCACCACCACCTCCTCCTCACAACCACCACCACCACCTCCCCTCCTCTCAGCCACCACCACCTTCTCTCAACCACCACCAAAACCTCCTCCTCTCAACCACCACCACCTCCTCCTCACAACCACCACCACCTTCTCTACAACCACCACCACCACCTCTCAACCACCACCACCTTCTCTCAACCACCACCACCACCTCCTCTCAACCATCACCACCTCCTCCTCCTCTCAACCACCACCTCCTCCTTCTCTCAACCAAAACCACCACCACCTCCTCTCAACCACCACCACCTCCTCTCAACCATCACCACCTCCTCCTCCTCTCAACCACCACCTCCTCCTTCTCTCAACCAACACCACCACCACCTCCTCTCAACCACCACCACCTCCTCCTCTCAACAACCACCACCTCTCAACCATCACCACCTCCTTCTCTCAACCATCACCACCTCCTTCTCTCAACCACCACCACCTCCTACTTCTCTCAACCACCACCACCTCCTCCTCTCAACCACCACCACCTCCACCTCCTCTCAACCACCACCACGCACCCTCCCTCACACCACCCACCACCTCCTCCACTCACCACCCACCCCCCTCTCACCCCACCCCACCTCCTTCTCTCCACCCTCACACCCCCTTCTCTCAACCACCCACCACCTCCTCCTACTCTCACCCCCCACCACCTCCTCCTCTCAACCCCCACCCACCTCCACCTCTCTAAATCTCTCACCCACCACCTCCTCCTCCTCACACCACCACATCCTCCACTCCACCACCCACCACCTCCCTCTCACCACCCCCACCCTCCACCCACCCCCCCCTCCTCCTCCTCTCAACCACCCCCACCACCACCTCCTCACACCACCCCCTCCTCAATCCTCTCAACCACACCACCTCCTCTAACTTCCTCTCACCACCACCACCACCTCATCTCAACAACCACCACCACTCTAACCTCCTCTCACCCCCACCACCTCCTCTCAACAACCACCACCTCTCAACCATCACCACCTCCTTCTCTCAACCATCACCACCTCCTTCTCTCAACCACCACCACCTCCTACTTCTCTCAACCACCACCACCTCCTCCTCTCAACCACCACCACCTCCACCTCCTCTCAACCACCACCACCTCCTCCTCACAACCACCACCACCTCCCCTCCTCTCGGCCACCACCTCCTCTCAACCACCACCACCTCCTCCTCACAACCACCACCACCACCTCCCATCCTCTCAGCCCACCACCACCTTCTCTCAACCACCACCACAACCTCCTCCTCTCAACCACCACCACCTCCTCCTCACAACCACCACCACCTTCTCTCAACCACCACCACCACCTCTCACCACCACCACCTTCTCTCAACCACCACCACCACCTCCTCTCAACCATCACCACCTCCTCCTCCTCTCAACCACCACCTCCTCCTTCTCTCAACCAACACCACCACCACCTCCTCTCAACCACCACCTCCTCCTCTCAACCACCACCACCACCACCTCCTCCTCCTCTCAACCACCACCACCACCCCTCCTCCTCCTCTCAACCACCACCACCACCACCACCTCCTCCTCCTCCTCTCAACCACCACCACCTCCTCCTCCTCTCAACCACCACCTCCTCCTCCTCTCAACCACCTCCTCCTCCTCCTCTCAACCACCACATCCTCCTCTCAACCACCAACACCACCTCCTCTCAACCACCACCTCCTCCTCTCAACCACCACCACCTCCTCCTCTCAACCACCACCACCACCACCTCCTCTCAATCACCACCTCCTCATCTCAACAACCACCACCACTTCCTCTCAACCAACACCACCACCACCTCCTCTCAACCACCACCTCCTCCTCTCAACTACCACCACCACCACCTCCTCTCAACCACCACCTCCTCCTCTCAACCACCACCACCACCTCATCTCAACAACCACCACCACTTCCTCTCAACCAACACCACCACCACCTCCTCTCAACCACCACCACCTCCTCCTCTCAACAACCACCACCACCTCTCAACCATCACCACCTCCTTCTCTCAACCACCACCACCTCCTACTTCTCTCAACCACCACCACCTCCTCCTCTCAACCACCACCACCTCCTCCTCACAACCACCACCACCTCCCCTCCTCTCAGCCACCACCTCCTCTCAACCACCACCACCTCCTCCTCACAACCACCACCACCACCTCCCCTCCTCTCAGCCACCACCACCTTCTCTCAACCACCACCACAACCTCCTCCTCTCAACCACCACCACCTCCTCCTCACAACCACCACCACCTTCTCTCAACCACCACCACCACCTCTCAACCACCACCTCCTCCTTCTCTCAACCACCACCACCTCCTCCTCCTCTCAACCACCACCACCTTCTCTCAACCACCACCACCTTCTCTCAACCACCACCACCACCTCCTCCTCCTCCTCCTCTCAACCACCACCACCTCCTCCTCTCAACCACCACCACCTCTCAACCATCACCACCTCCTTCTCTCTACCATCACCACCTCCTTCTCTCAACCACCACCACCTCCTCCTCTCAACCACCACCACCACCACCTCCTCCTCCTCTCAACCACCACCTCCTCCTCCTCTCAACCACCACCTCCTCCTCCTCTCAACCACCACCTCCTCCTCCTCTCAACCACCACCTCCTCCTCCCAACCACCACCTCCTCCTCATCCTCTCACCCACCACCTCCTCCTCACAACCACCACCTCCTCACAACCACCACCACCACCTCCTCTCAACCACCACCACCTCCTCTCAACCACCACCACCTCCTCTCAACCACCACCACCACCACCTCCTCTCAACCACCACTTCTCAACCACCTCTTCCTCCTCTCAACCACCTCTTCCTCCTCTCAACCACCTCTTCCTCCTCTCCTCTCATTAGTTTGCACAGTCAAAGGAAATAACTACATAGGACATTAGTACTGTCCTGGACTAGAGGACAAGGCAGTCAGGGATTTTTGGTTGCAACGTTTATATTCCGTCAACGATTAAACAGCACCAGCATTGAAAGAGGTCAATGTAGACGGATCATGTTTGGATGGGTAAGCATTATTCTGACTGAACGGCATCAGGGTGTCTCCACAAAGCGTCTCGCTGTTGAAAATTGATCCTAGGTGCTGAGTATAGAGACATCTTACTCCTACACTTATGGTTAAAAATAAAAGCTATGAATGAAGTCACGAGTCGACAGATATTTAGTTCACCTCATGAGCTGTCCTAACCAGTTAAGAGTTACCAGCAGGACTCTTGATAATAGAAAAATGCAACGAGTTAGTGGTTTCTGGGCCACATTTCATTGCTTTGGAGTTAAAAGAATGTTTAGATATTTCTAGAACACTCAACCCATAAATAATCTTTATCTAAAGAAAAAGGTTAGCAGTGTGGTTAAGGTTAAAAAAAACAGAGGTGGCTGGTGAGAGGAGCTATAGGAATAAATGAAGCGGTATCAAACACAAACATATGGAAATCCCATCCCATTACAATGAGCCCATCCTCCTATAGCTCATCACACCAGCCTCCTCTGATATGGAAAAAAAAAAGCTGATTTTAAGAAGTGAAATTGTAGAAAATAGACAGGTTTATAAAAAAAAAACGGTTTATGTTTGTCATGCGGCGAGAGTCGAGTGGAGAAGAACAGATTCGGTTTAGTCTGTCGTCCTGATGAGCCCGTTTGACTTGGTAGTGTTCAGAATCCGTAATTACTTTTTTTACGGACATGAATGCCGTACATGTTTGGTGAAAATTATTACAATAAAAGGTGCTTTAGTGTATCAGGCCTGGGTGACAGCTATCTAGCTACTTTCCACTCCTTAATGTGGCAAACGGGAGTGAAGGACACTACTCAGTGTCGTCGGCTTGCAGCACAAACTCTCCCCCTTGAAAAGTGTAGACTATCACGGTCAGTGGTGGGTAAAACTACTGAATTGTCATACTTGAGTAAAAGATGCCTTAAAATCAAAAAAATGATTAAAGTGAAAGTCACCCAGTAAAATACTACTTGAGTAAAAGTACCTAGTTTTAAACATACTTAAATACAAAAAGAAAAAAATGCTGTACACATCACATTCCTTTCATTAAGCCAACCTAAATGGCACAATTTGTATTTATTCATGGATCGGCAGGGGCACACTCCAACACTCAGACATCATTTCCAAAACCAATATTTGTGTTCAGTGAGTCCGTCAGAGCAGAGGCAGCAGGGATGATAACACGGTGAGTCCTGCCCGAGCATTCAAAATGTACTTTTGGGTATCAGGGAAAATAAAAAATACAAATAAATAATTAAAATACATTTTAAAAAACAGTAATGTTGTGAAGTAAAAGTAGTAAAAATATATAAAAGAGTAAAATACAGATACCCCCCCCCCCAAAAAAAAAGACTTAAGTAGTACTTCAAAGTATTTTTAAAACCACTGATCACAGTGACATCCAGAATTGTTCCTACCAATATTACAAGTTATGTCTCGTGTATTTTACTATCCTACTGAAAATACAATCCTGTGGGATGGAACAAACTGGAGACGGTGAAGAAATCCAGGAAGTGGCCAATAACGTCGTCGCTCAACGTCGTCGCTCAGCGAATTAAACACAACTTTATTTGACAGGTTTTAACCATGCTGCTGTTGCCAGCAGGGCTCATCGGGACGACTGACTGAAACGGATCCATGACTCTCGCCTGCACCACATAAGACATCCATATGGGCACTAGCCGTTGAGAGAGTAGGGTGCCGCCCACAGTCAGCTGTTTGGAGATTAGTGCTCATTTGCTGCTTTTGGAGCTGAATAAAGACGTATGAATGAAGGCTAGTTGACTGAATAGGATGCTGACAATGAAGGCTAGTTGACTGAATAGGATGCTGACAATGAAGGCTAGTTGACTGAATAGGATGTTGACTGAATAGGATGCTGACAATGAAGGCTAGTTGACTGAATAGGATGTTGACTGAATAGGATGCTGACTGAATAGGATGTTGACTGAATAGGATGCTGACAATGAAGGCTAGTTGACTGAATAGGATGTTGACTGAATAGGATGCTGACAATGAAGGCTAGTTGACTGAATAGGATGTTGACTGAATAGGATGCTGACTGAATAGGATGTTGACTGAATAGGATGCTGACAATGAAGGCTAGTTGACTGAATAGGATGTTGACTGAATAGGATGCTGACTGAATAGGATGTTGACTGAATAGGATGCTGACAATGAAGGCTAGTTGACTGAATAGGATGCTGACTGAATGAAGGCTAGTTGACTGAATAGGATCCTGACAATGAAGGCTAGTTGACTGAATAGGATGCTGACAATGAAGGCTAGTTGACTGAATAGGATGTTGACTGAATAGGATGCTGACAATGAAGGCTAGTTGACTGAATAGGATGCTGACTGAATGAAGGCTAGTTGACTGAATAGGATCCTGACAATGAAGGCTAGTTGACTGAATAGGATGCTGACAATGAAGGCTAGTTGACTGAATAGGATGCTGACTGAATAGGATGTTGACTGAATAGGATGCTGACAATGAAGGCTAGTTGACTGAATAGGATGTTGACTGAATAGGATGTTGACTGAATAGGATGCTGACAATGAAGGCTAGTTGACTGAATAGGATGTTGACTGAATAGGATGCTGACTGAATAGGATGTTGACTGAATAGGATGCTGACAATGAAGGCTAGTTGACTGAATAGGATGTTGACTGAATAGGATGCTGACTGAATAGGATGTTGACTGAATAGGATGCTGACAATGAAGGCTAGTTGACTGAATAGGATGCTGACTGAATGAAGGCTAGTTGACTGAATAGGATGCTGACTGAATGAAGGCTAGTTGACTGAATAGGATGCTGACTGAATGAAGGCTAGTTGACTGAATATGATGCTGACTGAATAGGATGCTTACAATGAAGGCTAGTTGACTGAATAGGATACTGACTGAATGAAGGATAGTTGACTGAATAGGATGCTGACAATGAAGGCTAGTTGACTGAATAGGATACTGACAATGAAGGCTAGTTGACTGAATAGGATGTTGACTGAATAGGATGCTGACAATGAAGGCTAGTTGACTGAATAGGATGTTGACTGAATAGGATGCTGACAATGAAGGCTAGTTGACTGAAAAGGATACTGACTGAATGAAGGCTAGTTGACTGAATAGGATGTTGACTGAATAGGATGCTGACAATGAAGGCTAGTTGACTGAATAGGATACTGACTGAATGAAGGCTATTTGACTGAATAGGATGTTGACTGAATAGGATGCTGACAATGAAGGCTAGTTGAATGAATAGGATGCTGACTGAATAGGATGCTGACCGAATAGGATGTTGACTCACAACTGGGTTATAAACTGGTCACTACAGGGTTATAACAAGTACTGTGTTATAAACCAGTCACTACAGGGTTATAACAAGTACTGTGTTATAAACCACTCACTTCTCTGTTATACTCACTCACTGGGTTAGAAACCACTCACTGCGTTATAAACCACTCACTGGTGCGTTATAAACCACTCACTGGTGGGTTATAAACCACTCACTGGTGGGTTATAAACCGGTCACTGGTGCGTTATAAACCACTCACTGGTGGGTTATAAACCGGTCACTGGTGGGTTATAAACCGGTCACTGGTGGGTTATAAACCGGTCACTGGTGGGTTATAAACCGGTCACTGGTGGGTTATAAACCGGTCACTGGTGGGTTATAAACCAGTCACTGGTGGGTTATAAGCCAGTCACTGGTGGGTTATAAACCGGTCACTGGTGGGTTATAAACCGGTCACTGGTGGGTTATAAACCGGTCACTGGTGGGTTATAAACCACTCACTGCGTTATAAACCACTCACTGGTGGGTTATAAACCGGTCACTGGTGGGTTATAAACCGGTCACTGGTGGGTTATAAACCGGTCACTGGTGGGTTATAAACCGGTCACTGGTGGGTTATAAACCGGTCACTGGTGGGTTATAAACCGGTCACTGGTGGGTTATAAACCGGTCACTGGTGGGTTATAAACCGGTCACTGGAGGATTTGCAGTTGTGAGTCTTATGAAATGCTTTATTACAAAATAATGTGAACAATACCAAGAAGCAGGACTTGATTCTTGTATAATTTGAAGGCTCCCGAGTGGCGCAGCGGTCTAAGGCTAGAGGCGCCACTACAGACCCTGGTTCGATCCCGGGTTGTATCACAAAGGGCGGAGATCAGGAGTCCCATAGGGCGGCGCACAATTGGTCCAGCGTCGCCCGGGTTAGGCCGTCATTTTAAATTAAGAATTAGTTCTTAATAAAAGGTTAAATGAATACAATAACTTTTATTTAAATCTTAGAAACTGAATGAAACATGATCCTTCCCTTTAGGCTGTACCCATCTTACATCACAAAAATGTTTCTGAACAAAAGGCTTGAGTAGTATCTACTTTGTAGTAAACGCAAAACATCATTTTCTGTAAATGAAAAAAAGACAACATTTTTTGCAATCAGTCTTTTTATTACAGGGCACATCAGATGGTTTTGTAGGGTCTCAATAATCGTACACATTCAAACTGCTCTGGGATTATTCAGACACAAGAGAAAACATTTCAAAACGTCAACCGTTTGTACCAGCTGTGTAATGTTTAGTTTGAAGATATGAGAGGAAGAGAAGGCTGACATCTCATCACCAGTTTCATGTGATGTATTAAACTTACACATTGGTGGTCTCCCGGATTAAACCTAGTCCTAGAGCCCCCCCCCCCCAAAAAAAAAAAACACTTGCATTTTTGTCCAGTACTAGACTTAAATATGTTCCCTCTTCATCCTCCAGACCCAGACTCTTTATCCCCCCCCAGACTATCACTCCAGACTCTATCTTCAAAGCATTTGATACATCATTCATTAATCCTTCACCACATTAGGTCAAGACACAGTTTAAACATTACACTATAGCTGGCCTCTAGTCAGGCAAAAACATGGAGACTGGCTTGCTATAGTTTCACTGAGAAGTACAAAGTAGAGATCACCAGACCTAAGGCCTACATGTAATCTCAATGCAACAATGTGAGCAAAAACAATCAAGCCAGAAACGTATATAGAGCTGAATGCCAGTATCTTTACAGATATTTGTGAACGGTCTAAGTGAATAAAGACATTCTCTACCCAATGTGTCTGAAGAGCTCATCATGACGGTTTTCCAATATTGCAGATATAATAAAACCCCAAGACAGAAAAAGTTAATGGTGGAACAAACCTAGCATGAGTGCCAGGCTGTTTAGTGCTATCACACCGACTCCCTGTCACTCATTGTCATGGCACAATGAAGTAGATGCAAAGACCACAAACAGATCTGGGACCAGGCTAGAATAAACTCTTTGGCAGTACTGACAAAATAAAAATAAAAAAAATAGCTACCAAAAACCATCACACCATTTAATAAAAATGTAGAACAAGGAACAGTGTTTCTTTTTTTTTAGTTTCTATAACATAGTGTAATACCACTGAATAGTCTATTATATTTGTGTAGAACGGAGTATTATGATATTCTTGAACTCACTCCCATTGAGTTGGAGCAGATGTGCTTTGTCCTAGCGAAGGTGAACGACTACACGTGGCAGATAGTGAAATTAAGAACCAGTATAAAGATATATATATAAAAAATAAAAAAAAGGCCTTCTAAGGAAAAAAAATATTCAAATTTTTACTTCAAGGCCCTCTTCTCACCATTGTTTAACTGAGACTAGTACACCTTTAACCTTACTCTATACGAAAAGAAACCTCTAATCCAAAAAATATATACCTGGGATTTCATATATAAGATCTTAAAACACATTTCATTTATTTTTTTTATTTTTATATATTTTTTTTTTTTCATCTTTTTTTTTCACATACAATTAGAAAAAAAAATTGCAAGTAAGAATCATTCTGAACCATGTAGTTGCATTGGATAGTCCTCTACTTTATATTTGAACAAAACTGTCACTGTTTACAGACACATATGGGATTGACATCGACTGATAAATAGTGTTTTCAGTATTAACTCAAGGTTTTCACCCTAACCAGGCAGGCTTTTTAAAAGTGGCCATTTTCACTCATTGTAGCTTGGAATTAGTATGTATGTGTTCATTAAATCTACTGCTCAGAGAGTCTGGCTGTTTTCTTCTTCTGACCAGGCTGGGCTTTGGGCAGAGGAACAGAATAACTGTGTCCCCAATGGCACCACATTCCTCACACAGTATACTGCACCACCTTTAGCCAGAGACGTACGGATCCTGGTCAGAAGTAGTGCACTACATAGGGAATAGAGTGGCATTTGCGGAACGCAAAATTAACAAACAGTCGGGCCCGTCTCTTCTTACTGGTACCAGGGGGTCTTTCGGATCCAGTGCAGGGTGAAACCGGCATCCGTCCGGATCTTGATGGAGGCAGCCTCGGCCTCTCTAACCGTCTCCTTCACAGACTGCATCAGGTTCTGGGCATTGTGAACCAACATCTCTGTGGCCTGGGAGAGGAGGAAGACAAAATGGTCAAATTGATCATTAAGCTGTTCTTGTGTTACAACTGTACTACACTAGTAACATTACTGTTAATTACTACTTTAGCAAACTGCTTTTCAAGTTGAGTTTTTTCCCCGTTATTAAAGTGGAATAGGGACTGTTCCTTATTCCACTTGTTTAATAACAGAAACCACTCAACCTCATTACGATGTAATTACAAAGCAAAAAGGTAACTTTGGTTGATGAGTGTTATCCAGCGATGTCCAGTGTACTGACCTGCTCGGACTCCTCCTCGCTGATGTTGGTACGACCCAACATGGTGGCCTTGACTGTGGAGAGGATCTTCAGCTGTGTGCTGATGGTAGGGATGCGCTCACACACCTGGAACAGAGAAGTTCCTCCAAGTTCAAGTTGATTTAAAGTGCATTTTACACAGGTCTCAACAAGATCCATTTGAATTCAAACGATCGACCCTAATTCAAACGATCGACCCTAATTCAAACGATCGACCCTAATTCAAACGATCGACCCTAATCCAAACGATCGACCCTAATTCAAACGATCGACCCTAATTCAAACGATCGACCCCAATTCAAACGATCGACCCCAATTCAAACGATCAACCCTAATTCAAACGATCAACCCTAATTCAAACGATCGACCCTAATTCAAATCACAAGGACATGCAGGAAATGAGAAATTCTAGCTTTAGTCCTACATGAATATAAGGTTGTCCTTTGTCTCTGAACGTGCCAGAGCAGCCGCTGCTGCACAAGGACACCCTGACGAAAGCAGTCTGAAAATGTTTCTAGTGGTTGTCAAATCCTTGCTTCCTCCATCCTTGCTTGCTCAATTCTTCTCAAACTGCATTGGAGGAGAAGATCCTTAGGTCCCTCCCTTGGACCTCCTCCTCCAATGTGCTTTGAGAGGAATTGAGGAAACGAGGAGGAATTTGGCAGAAGACTGGTCCAGATAAAAGCACATGTATTGCATCGGAGACATCATAGTTGTATTTTTTTAAGAAGACATGACCAGGGATCAGCCAGTCAACTGACCTGGAGCAGGTTGGTCCGGATGCGTTTGTCTGTGCACTGCTTGGCCACCTCCTTGGCCAACTTTGTGACCTCGTCTGAGGCTTTTGCGATGTCTTTGGCACACTGAATGAGGGCACGCTTGTTCCCACCGGCACCGCGCACCAGACGGGACATCTCAGCCATGAGCAGGGCCATTCTCTTGGCTGCACCGATGATGTCGTTACCCTGAAAGAGATCACAAACAAGAAAAGCATGAAATCGGACGTCTGACAACACAGTATGTTACAACACAGTATGTTACAACACAGTATGTTACAACACAGTATGTACATGTCACATTTCCTTGATGGCACTGAATAATGGCAACTCTGAGCAGCTCTACTGTTGCTTTCTGGTCGCAGAGAAATTCCAATGTTCTGTATTGGCAATAACTTTAACTTGACATTAAACCTGAACGTGTAAGTGCTTGTATCTCACCTTGCTGGACCACTTGCGGGCCTCCTCGTGGAGCTGTCTGGCGGCCATCATCATGGGCTCGCTCACCATCTCTCCCACCTCTTGCTCTGGGAAGTCCTCGTCCTTCTCCTCTGGGGGAGGTGGTCTGGGGGGAGGAACCTCACCCTCGGGGAGAGGTGGTTTTGGTGGGGCGGGCTCGTCGCTGACCTGGCATGTTGCAGACAGAAGTGTTAATTCTCTATGGCAGATCATTTCTGTTCTAAAAAAAAATAAAAATATATCAGAACTTTCTGAAACCCCATTGTTACCCCACTGAACAAAACCCTGGTGTTGACAGTCTAGGACTGTAAAGATACACTGCTGAAAAAAGTTTTATAAATTATTTTGATTGATTGACTTACGTGCAGCTGGTCCAGATCAGGTGGTGGTGGGGGGAAGTCTGGTTCCTGTGGCTGGAACGCATCTCTCACCTTGGCAACGGCCCCCAGGATCCTATGGCCTGAATCCAGGAAGCCCTTCTGCAGACCTGGACACCACAGAGGAAGAATCAGATCGTTAGGCCTTATGAATAGGAGACTAGACAAAGGCCCCAAAAGCTGCTGGTGTAGCAGCAGTAAAACATTCACAGACCCCTAAACCAGAACACCATTGACTGAACCTTAACTTTGGACTATCAAAGATCCCCAAAATTGACAGAATGAGGCTTCATATTTTGTATTACGTCATGCTAGATAGTTATAGATGGATAGCTATTACAGCAGAGTATACAGTACAACGATCAAAACATATCCTAAATGTAAAGAAACTGCCTTGAAACGTACTTGGATCGGTGATGTTCCCAGCCACAGCCTTGGCGTTCATCACCATGGGAGATATGGTCCGGCTCAGCTCATCAGACGCTGCCTTCACTATCTCCCTGAATCTAGGATCCTCAGAGTTCTCCACCTATGGAGACACTTCTATTAATGTTTCTCTTTTTAAATCATGTACTTGTTCTTTGTAATTCAGGTGTCAGTATTGTAAACTGCTAAAAAGGCACCATCACGGTTTGTATGCTTCTGCCACTGCATTACTTGCTCTTTGTGGTTTCAGGCTGGGTATCTGTAAAGCTCTTTGCGGTTTCAGGCTGGGTATGTGTAAAGCTCTTTGCGGTTTCAGGCTGGGTATGTGTAAAGCTCTTTGCGGTTTCAGGCTGGGTATGTGTAAAGCTCTGTGGTTTCAGGCTGGGTATGTGTAAAGCTCTGTGGTGGTTTCAGGCTGGGTATGTGTAAAGCTCTGTGGTGGTTTCAGGCTGGGTATGTGTAAAGCTCTGTGGTGGTTTCAGGCTGGGTATGTGTAAAGCTCTGTGGTGGTTTCAGGCTGGGTATGTGTAAAGCTCTGTGGTGGTTTCAGGCTGGGTATGTGTAAAGCTCTGTGGTGGTTTCAGGCTGGGTATGTGTAAAGCTCTGTGGTGGTTTCAGGCTGGGTATGTGTAAAGCTCTGTGGTGGTTTCAGGCTGGGTATGTGTAAAGCTCTGTGGTGGTTTCAGACTGGGTATGTGTAAAGCTCTGTGGTGGTTTCAGACTGGGTATGTGTAAAGCTCTGTGGTGGTTTCAGACTGGGTATGTGTAAAGCTCTGTGGTGGTTTCAGACTGGGTATGTGTAAAGCTCTGTGGTGGTTTCAGACTGGGTATGTGTAAAGCTCTGTGGTGGTTTCAGACTGGGTATCTGTAAAGCTCTGTGGTGGTTTCAGACTGGGTATCTGTAAAGCTCTGTGGTGGTTTCAGACTGGGTATCTGTAAAGCTCTGTGGTGGTTTCAGACTGGGTATCTGTAAAGCTCTGTGGTGGTTTCAGACTGGGTATCTGTAAAGCTCTGTGGTGGTTTCAGACTGGGTATCTGTAAAGCTCTGTGGTGGTTTCAGACTGGGTATCTGTAAAGCTCTGTGGTGGTTTCAGACTGGGTATCTGTAAAGCTCTGTGGTGGTTTCAGACTGGGTATCTGTAAAGCTCTGTGGTGGTTTCAGACTGGGTATCTGTAAAGCTCTGTGGTGGTTTCAGACTGGGTATCTGTAAAGCTCTGTGGTGGTTTCAGACTGGGTATCTGTAAAGCTCTGTGGTGGTTTCAGACTGGGTATCTGTAAAGCTCTGTGGTGGTTTCAGACTGGGTATCTGTAAAGCTCTGTGGTGGTTTCAGACTGGGTATCTGTAAAGCTCTGTGGTGGTTTCAGACTGGGTATCTGTAAAGCTCTGTGGTGGTTTCAGACTGGGTATCTGTAAAGCTCTGTGGTGGTTTCAGACTGGGTATCTGTAAAGCTCTGTGGTGGTTTCAGACTGGGTATCTGTAAAGCTCTGTGGTGGTTTCAGACTGGGTATCTGTAAAGCTCTGTGGTGGTTTCAGACTGGGTATCTGTAAAGCTCTGTGGTGGTTTCAGACTGGGTATCTGTAAAGCTCTGTGGTGGTTTCAGACTGGGTATCTGTAAAGCTCTGTGGTGGTTTCAGACTGGGTATCTGTAAAGCTCTGTGGTGGTTTCAGACTGGGTATCTGTAAAGCTCTGTGGTGGTTTCAGACTGGGTATGTGTAAAGCTCTGTGGTGGTTTCAGACTGGGTATGTGTAAAGCTCTGTGGTGGTTTCAGACTGGGTATCTGTAAAGCTCTGTGGTGGTTTCAGACTGGGTATGTGTAAAGCTCTGTGGTGGTTTCAGACTGGGTATCTGTAAAGCTCTGTGGTGGTTTCAGACTGGGTATCTGTAAAGCTCTGTGGTGGTTTCAGACTGGGTATCTGTAAAGCTCTGTGGTGGTTTCAGACTGGGTATCTGTAAAGCTCTGTGGTGGTTTCAGACTGGGTATCTGTAAAGCTCTGTGGTGGTTTCAGACTGGGTATCTGTAAAGCTCTGTGGTGGTTTCAGACTGGGTATCTGTAAAGCTCTGTGGTGGTTTCAGACTGGGTATCTGTAAAGCTCTGTGGTGGTTTCAGACTGGGTATCTGTAAAGCTCTGTGGTGGTTTCAGACTGGGTATCTGTAAAGCTCTGTGGTGGTTTCAGACTGGGTATCTGTAAAGCTCTGTGGTGGTTTCAGACTGGGTATCTGTAAAGCTCTGTGGTGGTTTCAGACTGGGTATCTGTAAAGCTCTGTGGTGGTTTCAGACTGGGTATCTGTAAAGCTCTGTGGTGGTTTCAGACTGGGTATCTGTAAAGCTCTGTGGTGGTTTCAGACTGGGTATCTGTAAAGCTCTGTGGTGGTTTCAGACTGGGTATCTGTAAAGCTCTGTGGTGGTTTCAGACTGGGTATCTGTAAAGCTCTGTGGTGGTTTCAGACTGGGTATCTGTAAAGCTCTGTGGTGGTTTCAGACTGGGTATCTGTAAAGCTCTGTGGTGGTTTCAGACTGGGTATCTGTAAAGCTCTGTGGTGGTTTCAGACTGGGTATCTGTAAAGCTCTGTGCTGGTTTCAGACTGGGTATCTGTAAAGCTCTGTGGTGGTTTCAGACTGGGTATCTGTAAAGCTCTGTGGTGGTTTCAGACTGGGTATCTGTAAAGCTCTGTGGTGGTTTCAGACTGGGTATCTGTAAAGCTCTGTGGTGGTTTCAGACTGGGTATCTGTAAAGCTCTGTGGTGGTTTCAGACTGGGTATCTGTAAAGCTCTGTGGTGGTTTCAGACTGGGTATCTGTAAAGCTCTGTGGTGGTTTCAGACTGGGTATCTGTACAGCTCTGTGGTGGTTTCAGACTGGGTATCTGTACAGCTCTGTGGTGGTTTCAGACTGGGTATCTGTACAGCTCTGTGGTGGTTTCAGACTGGGTATCTGTACAGCTCTGTGGTGGTTTCAGACTGGGTATCTGTAAAGCTCTGTGGTGGTTTCAGACTGGGTATCTGTAAAGCTCTGTGGTGGTTTCAGACTGGGTATCTGTAAAGCTCTGTGGTGGTTTCAGCCTGGGTATGTGTAAAGCTCTGTGGTTTCAGGCTGGGTATGTGTAAAGCTCTGTGGTTTCAGGCTGGGTATGTGTAAAGCTCTGTGGTTTCAGGCTGGGTATGTGTAAAGCTCTGTGGTGTCAGACTGGGTATCTGTAAAGCTCTGTGGTTTCAGAGTGGGTATCTGTAAAGCTCTGTGGTGTCAGACTGGGTATCTGTAAAGCTCTGTGGTTTCAGACTGGGTATCTGTAAAGCTCTGTGGTTTCAGACTGGGTATCTGTAAAGCTCTGTGGTTTCAGGCAGGGTATCTGTAAAGCTCTGTGGTTTCCGGCAGGGTATCTGTAAAGCTCTGTGGTTTCAGGCAGGGTATCTGTAACGCTCTGTGGTTTCAGACTGGTATCTGTAAAGCTCTGTGGTTTCAGACTGGGTATCTGTAAAGCTCTGTGGTGTCAGACTGGGTATCTGTAAAGCTCTGTGGTGTCAGACTGGGTATCTGTAAAGCTCTGTGGTTTCAGACTGGGTATCTGTAAAGCTCTGTGGTTTCAGACTGGGTATCTGTAACGCTCTGTGGTTTCAGACTGGTATCTGTAAAGCTCTGTGGTTTCAGACTGGGTATCTGTAAAGCTCTGTGGTGTCAGACTGGGTATCTGTAAAGCTCTGTGGTGTCAGACTGGGTATCTGTAAAGCTCTGTGGTTTCAGACTGGGTATCTGTAAAGCTCTGTGGTTTCAGACTGGGTATCTGTAAAGCTCTGTGACAACTGCTGATGTAAAAAGGGCTTCATAAAAATACGTGTGATTGATTGTATGTGTAAATAAAACATATCTTTACCTCCCGTTTGGCTACCAGGAGGATCCGGTTGGCCCGACGGGCGATGCTGGTGGCCCCTACCACTAACATCTGGGGCTGGTGGTTAGCCATGGCAGCGCGACATTTCTCCAGGTCTTTCTTAATGGCCTCCTCAGAGGCATCCAACAGAGACTTGGTGTCTATAGCCTCGTCCACCAAACCTAGAGACAGAGGAGACCTCATTCTTAGTGCTAAAAAGGAAGTGAACACATTTACATGTTCACACAACGGCCACTTTGTCGTGATAAATAATAAAATGATAGACGGTCTGACACTACCTGTCATTTTCTCCACGTTGTCAATCCACTGGTTGTTCATGGTCTCAAAGTGTTCCAACGCAGCCTGGTTGCCTGGGTTTCTCAGCATGATACGGGCAGCAGAGACCACCTAGAACGGAACGTTCCCATGAGCTGGGGACATCATTCCATCATCCTCCTGACCAATTGACACTTTGAGATACTCGCCCTCACTCACCTGTGGTGTAATATCTCTTGTAGATTTGACGGCAGCTTGGATCCCCTCCACAGTGCTCTTGTTAGCGGTTCCTACAGCGGCAGCCTTTTCTGCCGTGGCAGCCAGCTTGTTGGCATGGTTCTCAAAGTTGGCCGCCCTCTCATCAAACACCTAACATAACAGTTACATATCACTGAATGATACAAACTTAAAAGGGATACTTCGGGAGTATCTACTTTACCAGAGTAGCATTGCTAGTAGATACCCATAGACTTCCAGTCATTGCGCTAACGCTATTTAGCTTGGCTAACGAAACTACCTCTTAACTTCATTCATACTGGACACAGTTCCTCTGACTCTGGGGAAGTAGATAAATGGCCAAAATACCCCTTTAATATAATATAGACCAATTATGTAGATGGTCCAAACTGTTATTTTTTTTTATTATTTTTTTTTTTTTATCTTACATGATTACTTATAGTAACATGTCTCTCAGGAAATGTAGTCTAAATATTATTGATTGACAAGTACCACATAAATGATTGGAAACTAATCGATGAGCAATCCATATGTTATTTTTTTGCTTAGTGTATGATGATATGAATCTGCCAATAAGTCAGGCTAGTCAAAGAGACTTATCTAGAGACACTTTATGTCCCAGAATATAATCCCACTCTATTTTATAATATATAGGTCTATATACACCTCTCTGCTCATAGGTAGAAGGTATCGAATGAGCCATGATGGAGGCAGGGAGACAGACAGAGAGGGAGTGAGGGAGGGAGATATCACTCACCTGGTCCCTGTTGGGGGCATTGGGTGGGGCGGTGGCGGCCACAGCCAGCAGTTTGATGGGAGTGGTCGTGTCGCTAAAGATGTCTGACACCTCCTGTGTCATCGCTTCCTGCATCGTTCCTTTGAGGTTCTGAGAAGACCACACACACACACACACGTTAGTTAGCAAAAGACCAGCTTTAGAAATATTACCTGTTAACGATAACCTCTCATGGTCTCTTTTAACAAGTGTTTTACGTTGCACCTCAAATCAATGAAAAACTGGTGCAGTTCTACAAGCTGTTGTTGAACCATTGATTTTAAAGTCTCTTTCTCTCTTCATGAATAACTTTTAAACACATTGTATTGGGCTACTTTAAGGTATCATAGTTCTGGTGGCTTGAGAGCATTAGACTGAAGTTGTTGTCTCCAGACAGCAGGGGGAGCATTTCACCATGCCTGTGTCAGAGTGAGCTCCAGACAGCAGGGGGAGCATTTCACCATGCCTGTGTCAGAGTGAGCTCCAGACAGCAGGGGGAGCATTTCACCATGTCTGTGTCAGAGTGAGCATTTCACCATGCCTGTGTCAGAGTGAGCTCCAGACAGCAGGGGGAGCATTTCACCATGCCTGTGTCAGAGTGAGCTCCAGACAGCAGGGGGAGCATTTCACCATGTCTGTGTCAGAGTGAGCTCCAGACAGCAGGGGGAGCATTTCACCATGCCTGTGTCAGAGTGAGCTCCAGACAGCAGGGGGAGCATTTCACCATGCCTGTGTCAGAGTGAGCTCCAGACAGCAGGGGGAGCATTTCACCATGCCTGTGTCAGAGTGAGCTCCAGACAGCAGGGGGAGCATTTCACCATGTCTGTGTCAGAGTGAGCTCCAGACAGCAGGGGGAGCATTTCACCATGCCTGTGTCAGAATGAGCTCCAGTCAGAGTCTGGTTGACCATTACAATATTTATTTAACTAGGCAAGTCAGTTAATAAAAAAACAATAAAAAAAAATAAGAATTTGTTCTTATTTATCTAATATTCAAAACATACGATATACTTGCAGTGAAGCCGCTCAACAACTACATCATACCAGTCATCCAACAGATTCCCATTCAACAACTACATCATACCAGTCATCCAACAGATTCCCATTCAACAACTACATCATTCCAGTCATCCAACAGATTCCCATTCAACAACTACATCATACCAGTCATCCAACAGATTCCCATTCAGAGTGACACAGAATCAGCCAGGGTCAATGCCCTGCTGAAGGGCATGTTGACCGATCTACCACCAGGCCAAAAAACATGAACCCAAACCCTCCAAGATCCACCCCACAGTTCCCCAATAGCTGTCCCTGCACCATTCAAGACCCCTGCCACAGCCCCCCCCCCCCCAGGAATAAAATTTAATTTAATTAAATGAATTTAATTAAATAATTAATTCCATTCCCCTAACAACCAAGACAATGAACTAAAGAAAAAAGGAAGACAGAAAACAGCAAACAATGCAAAAACAAAATAATATTTAAAACAAGGGACATCAAGGACAAGTGAAATCATAACAGCAATGCCAACTGTATATGTTTGTTTGCATGTCTGGCACTAGTACATGTATGTGTGTGTTCTTGTATGTGTTTATTTGCATGAGAGTGTGTGCATATGCATGTGTACAAACACCTGCACGGCATCAGCCTCAGGCAAACCGGCATTAGTTGTAAAAACACTGCCACTTAGTGTCATTCAAATATACTTTTATTCTGATTTATTTAGACTTTAATTTATTTATTTTATCTTTTATCTTTTGACCATCATTCTCTCTCACACACTCCCACTTGTCTCCAACTCCACATCCCAACCCTCAGCTTCCCTCAGCCCATCCCATCCCAACCCTCAGCCCATCCCATCCCTCAGCTTATCCCATCCCAACCCTCAGCTTATCCCATCCCAATCCTCAGCTTATCCCCTCCCAACCCTCAGCCTATCCCCTCCCAACCCTCAGCTTATCCCCTCCCAACCCTCAGCTTATCCCCTCCCAACCCTCAGCTTCCCTCAGCCCCTCCCAACCCTCAGCTTCCCTCAGCCCCTCCCAACCCTCAGCTTCCCTCAGCCTATCCCAACCCTCAGCTTCCCTCAGCCCATCCCAACCCTCAGCTTCCCTCAGCCCATCCCAACCCTCAGCTTCCCTCAGCCCATCCCAACCCTCAGCTTATCTCCTCCCAACCCTCAGCTTATCCCCTCCCAACTCTCAGCTTCCCTCAGCCCCTCCCAACCCTCAGCTTCCCTCAGCCCATCCCAACCCTCAGCCCCTCCCAACCCTCAGCCCCTCCCAACCCTCAGCCCATCCCAACCCTCAGCTTCCCTCAGCCCATCCCAACCCTCAGCTTCCCTCAGCCCATCCCAACCCTCAGCTTCCCTCAGCCCATCCCAACCCTCAGCTTCCCTCAGCCCATCCCAACCCTCAGCTTCCCTCAGCCCATCCCAACCCTCAGCTTCCCTCAGCCCATCCCAACCCTCAGCTTCCCTCAGCCCATCCCAACCCTCAGCTTCCCTCAGCCCCTCCCAACCTCAGCTTCCCTCAGCCTATCCCAACCCTCAGCTTCCCTCAGCCCATCCCAACCCTCAGCTTCCCTCAGCCCATCCCAACCCTCAGCTTCCCTCAGCCCATCCCAACCCTCAGCTTATCTCCTCCCAACCCTCAGCTTATCCCCTCCCAACCCTCAGCTTCCCTCAGCCCCTCCCAACCCTCAGCCCCTCCCAACCCTCAGCCCATCCCAACCCTCAGCTTCCCTCAGCCCCTCCCAACCCTCAGCCCCTCCCAACCCTCAGCCCCTCCCAACCCTCAGCCCCTCCCAACCCTCAGCCCCTCCCAACCCTCAGCCCCTCCCAACCCTCAGCCCATCCCAACCCTCAGCCCATCCCAACCCTCAGCCCATCCCAACCCTCAGCCCATCCCAACCCTCAGCTTCCCTCAGCCCATCCCAACCCTCAGCTTCCCTCAGCCCATCCCAACCCTCAGCCCATCCCAACCCTCAGCTTCCCTCAGCCCATCCCAACCCTCAGCTTCCCTCAGCCCATCCCAACCCTCAGCTTCCCTCAGCCCATCCCAACCCTCAGCTTCCCTCAGCCCATCCCAACCCTCAGCTTCCCTCAGCCCATCCCAACCCTCAGCTTCCCTCAGCCCATCCCAACCCTCAGCTTCCCTCAGCCCATCCCAACCCTCAGCTTCCCTCAGCCCATCCCAACCCTGAGCTTCCCTCAGCCCATCCCAACCCTCAGCTTCCCTCAGCCCATCCCAACCCTCAGCTTCCCTCAGCCCATCCCAACCCTCAGCTTCCCTCAGCCCATCCCAACCCTCAGCTTCCCTCAGCCCATCCCAACCCTAAGCTTCCCTCAGCCCATCCCAACTCTCAGCTTCCCTCAGCCCTGTAGGTGTGACTGTGAATGTAGGTGAATGTGAGCAGTCTTACTTTCAGGCTCTCCTGGAGATGTTGAGCCACGGCACGCGCCTGCGGGGACTCCCCATCGCCCCTGGCGGCCAGGTCGGCTAGCTGGGCCATCAGCTGTTCCACCTGCTCACACTTCCCTACCAGCTCCTGTCTGTAGGGACCTGGCAGAGCATTAGCCAGACGACGGCCCTCCGCCACCAGCCCCCGGATAGCTGCCTGGCCTAGGGAGAGACACAGTCAGACACTCGCAGAAACATACACAGAATAGACACACCAGCACACAGAAAACAAGGCTTTGGATCATAGGTAGGTCTCTACCGATTTGGGCCAGAGGGTTAGTAGTAGTAGGACCACCCACCCACACATCCTTCATTCTCCCCACCTCGCTCTATGACACCCCGCCTCGCTCTATGACACCCCGCGCCGCCTCGCTCTATGACACCCCGCCTCGCTCTATGACACCCCGCCTCGCTCTATGACACCCCGCCTCGCTCTATGACACTCCGCCTCGCTCTATGACACTCCGCCTCGCTCTATGACACTCCGCCTCGCTCTATGACACTCCGCCTCGCTCTATGACACTCCGCCACGCTCTATGACACTCCGCCACGCTCTATGACACTCTACGTCGCTCTATGACACTCTTTATCATAAACTGGGTGGTTCGAGCCCTGAATGCTGACTAGCTGAAATACATGGTATATCAGACCGTATACCACGGGCATGACAAAGCATGTATTTTTACTGCTCTAATTACTTTGGTAATCAGTTTATAATAGCAATAAGGCACCTCGTTGCGTCGTGCCTAACAGCCCTTAGCCGTGATATATTGGCCATATACCACACCCCCTCGAGCCTTGTTGCTTATTTGTTGTATGTTATTCTATATTAGTTGTGATTATGTTTACTCTGAACATTCTCCAGGAGGCTATGTAATACAGCCCAGAGTCTAAGTGTTAACAACAGATGAGAATATCCAGGCTTCTGAGCCGACAAGCCAAGGAGATAATGAGGTTGGGAGAGAGCATAGGAATGTAGCGCACAGAGAAAAACAACACAGCAGACATGTACACAGAGTCTGGACTGATGTTCACTGTAGAGGGAGAGGGAGAAAGAGAGAGAGAGATGGAGGGGAAGAAAGCAAGAGGGAGGGAGGGAGTTAGAGAAAGAGATGGAGGTTAAGGAAGGAATGAGAAGAGAACATTCAGACTCACCCACTCCCCCGTCATCCATGGTGGGGTTCTCCATCCAGCTCTGGGCCTGCTCTATCTTCCCCTCCAGGTGGACAGCAGCCTTGGCAGGCCTGCTGTTGGCGACAGCCTTGCTGGTCTTAGACTGCAGGTTCTGTAGGGCTGTGGCTATCTGCTTCGCCAATGCCCTGGCCTCCGGAGTATCACCTTTACCCCTGTGATGGGAGACAATAATGACGTACTGGAAATTAAAAGTCCGTAGTCTCTCTCTAAAGCATGATAGGTAGTTATTCTAGGGAAAGCTAATGTCCATAGTCTCTCTCTAAAGCATGATAGGTAGTTATTCTAGGGAAAGCGAATGTCCATAGTCTCTCTCTAAAGCATGATAGGTAGTTATTCTAGGGAAAGCTAATGTCCATAGTCTCTCTCTAAAGCATGATAGGTAGTTATTCTAGGGAAAGCTAATGTCCATAGTCTCTCTCTAAAGCATGATAGGTAGTTATTCTAGGGAAAGCTAATGTCCATAGACTCTCTCTAAAGCATGATAGGTAGTTATTCTAGGGAAAGCTAATGTCCATAGTCTCTCTCTAAAGCATGATAGGTAGTTATTCTAGGGAAAGCTAATGTCCATAGTCTCTCTCTAAAGCATGATAGGTAGTTATTCTAGGGAAAGCTAATGTCCATAGTCTCTCTCTAAAGCATGATAGGTAGTTATTCTAGGGAAAGCTAATGTCCATAGTCTCTCTCTAAAGCATGATAGGTAGTTATTCTAGGGAAAGCTAAATGAAATAGAATGATGCATGTAGGTGTTGGTCAGCAAGAAAATGATGTGATAACATTCACTTAACCTCTAAGGCAGTGGCATTCAAGGTCGGGGTCGCGACCCCACTAGGGGGAAATACAAAATTAACAAAAATAATAGGAACAAAAAAATTAAGAGTACAAATTATTGTATGGGACCAATATACAAGAGTTTTTCAGAAAGGTAATTTGGAAAAAAAAATGGTATTTATTAGTTTCTTTAAAAAAAAATGTTGATCTAAAATGTACTGATTTTAAGGTTGTCATTAGATTTGAGGGTCCCTGCTGAAAAGGTGCTCTAAGGAATTACATGGGCGACAGATAGCAGACAGAAAGCACAATATTGGCCCAAGGACCCAACCCTGCGGAACTCAATATTTAACCGTGGAGTGTCTTCAACATTCTTCCTTACACATTAAGATATTGACTCAGACAGACAAAGCCGGTCTGGTAATACGTACGATCCTTTTTAAGCTGTATTGTCATACAGTTGTCTATTCTGCCAGGGAGTGTTGTCAGTTGTAATCTTTGTACCCATTAGCTTGTACTCCACTCTTAGATCTGCTATTGTTAGCTCAGAAGAGAAGCCCACTGTGGTCTGCTCAATCAGTACTATTAGTTCAAATGAACATTTCATAAACTTTAATACCCCCTCGGTTTTCATATCACAGAGGGCTTGGGCTGTTGCACAACAGCAACCAAAGCCCATGTAAGACAGTTTATAACATTCCATCATTGGTTACTGTGAGAGTCACTCATATTGACATTGGCTGCCGCCACAAGAAAAGTAATTCACGTTTCCTCTTTTACTATTAGGGATAGATCAAATGGTGCAGTTCTATGCAATCTTATGGCCATACTAACTAAACCCATATCAACCATCAGACAGCTTCTTCAACCACCTATTGAACATAGCTTGTTGAAGTTTCTATGTGACTTTAAAAATCGTAAAGGACTTGGATTGATGCATCTGAATATTAGGAACTTTCTTCCTAAACTGGGTTCCATTAAGATCTGGGCTATGCAGACGAATCCGGACATTCTGGTATTGACTGAAACTTGGATCTCTGGGGACATTCTCTCATATAATGTGTTCAGAGCTGACAGACAGGGTAGAGGTGGTGGGGTGGCCATTCAGAGCTGACAGACAGGGTAGAGCGTAGGTGGTGGGGTGGCCATTTTTATAAAAAAATATCATTTAGGAGATTATATATATATATATATATATATATATATCCTAAATGATATCCATTTCCCAGCTACAATCTTTAAGCCTTTGTCTGGGGGGGGGGGGGGGGGGGGGGGGGGGGGGGGGGTTATTTATAACTGTTGTAAGGGTCTCTACCTTCCTCCCTTGGCTAACCTTTCTGCACTCGACGAGTTAACTAGTTTGTGGTCTTCTTTTACAAGAATCAGAAGTTATTATCCTGGGTGACCTCAATTATGATTGGGAAATGCAGGAGTCAGACAATCTAAAATACATGATGATGTAATGATCTAAACCCAACCCAGATGGTGACTAAGTCTACACGGCCCAACCCTATAGATCCTTCAAAGTCAACTCTCATTATTCTAACGAATACACCAGAGAGATATGTTTCTACTGTTATCTTCTCCTAAGACAATAGTGACCATTTCCAAGATGTTTGTGTTAGAGATGTGAGAATACAAAAATCTAAGCCTCATGACATCACAAAAAGGAACTTTAACAACTTCAGTGATCATGTTTTAGTTTTTTTACATTCTTTATTTTAGTGACCTTGATTGTATTTTAGTTATCGCTGAACCCGATTCTGCTTGGAGCCTCTTTGTAGATGTCTTCAATACTATTGTGGATAGTCATGTTCCCTTCATATAAAATGGAGGGTTAAAGGTTGATCGAATGCCTGGTACACACCGCAATTATCAGAAGTCATTCATAAAAGAGATGATGCTTGGGTCAAGGCCAGGAACACAGTCTTAGGCCCGGACTGGAAAGCTTTTATTAAGCAACTGAGGAATCACTGTGTAAAATAAATCAGAAAGGCTACATTTGATTATTATGTAATCGCTCTTTCAGATTTTATCCGGGTTCCCATTACATTCTGGAAAACTGTCAAATTCTTAAAAGGCTTCTACTTCCTCTGTACAATGACAAATTAATTCCGACACTGGCCGCATTACAGGAAAAACATTCCATAATTTATGCATTTAATCACCAGCCTATCAGCGGCCTATCAATTCGAAAGGACTTCTAAGGCTATTCACCATGATATTAGGCAGGATGCTGGTAGGTGAAACCTGTTGAATGATCAGAGAATTGATAGTCAAAAGATTTTCTTTTGAGATATTTACAGAAAAAGAAGCCCTGGATGCTTTGCTAGGGTGGTGAGTACGGCCGATCCCTGGGGGCAAGCTCCCGGCCATCCAGGACCTCTATACAAGGCAGTGTCAGAGAAAGGGCCCAAAAATTGTCCATAAAGTAGGGTCCATACAGAAATGGTTTGTCGAGATCGGTGTGGAAAAACTTGACTGGCCTGCACAGGGCCCTGATCTCAACCCCATTTAACACATTTGGGATGAATTGGAAAGCCGACTGCAAGCCAGGCCTAATTGGCCAACATCAGTGCCCGACCTCAATAATGCTCGTGGCTGAATGGAAGCAAGTCCCCCCAGCAATGTTCCAACATCTAGTGGAAAGCCTTCCCAGAAGAGTAGAGGCTGTTATAGCAGCAAAGGGTGGACAAACTCCATATTAACGCACATGATTTTGGAATGAGATGTTCGACAAACAGGTGTCCACATACTTCTGGTCATGTAGTGTAGCTACCTCAATTACCTGGTACCCCTGCACATCAACTCAGTACTGGTACTTCCTGTATATAGCCATGTTATTACCTGGTACCCCTGCACGTCAACTCAGTACTGGTACTTCCTGTATAGTCATGTTATTACCTGGTACTCCCTGCATATAGCCACGTTATTACCTGGTACTCCCTGCATATAGCCATGTTATTACCTGGTACTCCCTGCATATAGCCATGTTATTACCTGGTACTCCCTGTATATAGCCATGTTACTACCTGGTACCCCTGCATATTGACTCAGTACTGGTACTTCCTGTATATAACCATGTTACTACATTGTACCCCTGCATGTTGACTCAGTAGTGGTACTTCCTGTATATAGCCATGTTATTACCTGGTACCCCTGCACATTGACTCAGTACTGGTACTTCCTGTATATAGCCATGTTATTACCTGGTACCCCTGCACATCAACTCAGTACTGGTACTTCCTGTATATAGCCATGTTACTACCTGGTACCCCTGCATATTGACTCAGTACTGGTACTCCCTGTATATAGCCATGTTATTACCTGGTACCCCTGCATATTGACTCAGAACTGGTACTCCCTGTATATAGCCATGTTAATACCTGGTACCCCTGCATATTGACTCAGTACTGGTACTTCCTGTATATAGCCATGTTATTACCTGGTACCCCTGCATATTGACTCAGTACTGGTACTTCCTGTATATAGCCATGTTATTACCTGGTACCCCTGCATATTGACTCAGTACTGGTACTTCCTGTATATAGCCATGTTATTACCTGGTACCCCTGCACATTGACTCAGTACTGGTACTCCCTGTATATAGCCATGTCATTACCTGGTACCCCTGCATATTGACTCAGTACTGGTACTTCCTGTATATAGCCATGTTATTACCTGGTACCCCTGCATATTGACTCAGTACTGGTACTCCCTGTATATAGCCATGTTATTACCTGGTACCCCTGCACATCGACTCAGTACTGGTACTCCCTGTATATAGCCATGTTATTACCTGGTACCCCTGCATATTGACTCAGTACTGGTACTCCCTGTATATAGCCATGTTATTACCTGGTACCCCTGCATATTGACTCAGTACTGGTACTCCCTGTATATAGCCATGTTATTACCTGGTACCCCTGCATATTGACTCAGTACTGGTACTTCCTGTATATAGCCATGTTATTACCTGGTACCCCTGCATATTGACTCAGTACTGGTACTTCCTGTATATAGCCATGTTATTACCTGGTACCCCTGCATATTGACTCAGTACTGGTACTTCCTGTATATAGCCATGTTATTACCTGGTACCCCTGCACATTGACTCAGTACTGGTACTCCCTGTATATAGCCATGTTATTACCTGGTACCCCTGCATATTGACTCAGTACTGGTACTTCCTGTATATAGCCATGTTATTACCTGGTACCCCTGCATATTGACTCAGTACTGGTACTTCCTGTATATAGCCATGTTATTACCTGGTACCCCTGCACATTGACTCAGTACTGGTACTCCCTGTATATAGCCATGTTATTACCTGGTACCCCTGCATATTGACTCAGTACTGGTACTTCCTGTATATAGCCATGTTATTACCTGGTACCCCTGCATATTGACTCAGTACTGGTACTCCCTGTATATAGCCATGTTATTACCTGGTACCCCTGCATATTGACTCAGTACTGGTACTTCCTGTATATAGCCATGTTATTACCTGGTACCCCTGCATATTGACTCAGTACTGGTACTCCCTGTATATAGCCATGTTATTACCTGGTACACCTGCATATTGACTCAGTACTGGTACTCCCTGTATATAACCATGTTATTACCTGGTACCCCTGCATATTGACTCAGTACTGGTACTTCCTGTATATAACCATGTTATTACCTGGTACCCCTGCACATCGACTCAGTACTGGTACTCCCTGTATATAGCCATGTTATTACCTGGTACCCCTGCATATTGACTCAGTACTGGTACTTCCTGTATATAGCCATGTTATTACCTGGTACCCCTGCACATTGACTCAGTACTGGTACTCCCTGTATATAGCCATGTTATTACCTGGTACCCCTGCATATTGACTCAGTACTGGTACTTCCTGTATATAGCCATGTTATTACCTGGTACCCCTGCACATTGACTCAGTACTGGTACTCCCTGTATATAGCCATGTTATTACCTGGTACCCCTGCATATTGACTCAGTACTGGTACTTCCTGTATATAGCCATGTTATTACCTGGTACCCCTGCATATTGACTCAGTACTGGTACTTCCTGTATATAGCCATGTTATTACCTGGTACCCCTGCATATTGACTCAGTACTGGTACTTCCTGTATATAGCCATGTTATTACCTGGTACCCCTGCATATTGACTCAGTACTGGTACTTCCTGTATATAGCCATGTTATTACCTGGTACCCCTGCATATTGACTCAGTACTGGTACTCCCTGTATATAGCCATGTTATTACCTGGTACCCCTGCATATTGACTCAGTACTGGTACTCCCTGTATATAACCATGTTATTACCTGGTACCCCTGCATATTGACTCAGTACTGGTACTTCCTGTATATAACCATGTTATTACCTGGTACCCCTGCATATTGACTCAGTACTGGTACTCCCTGTATATAGCCATATTTATTCCACGTGTCACTTTTTCTATTTTTATTTTTTACCTGTAACTCTGCATTGTTGGAAAAGTAAGCAGTACGTAAGCATTTCACTGGTAGTCTACACCTGTTGTTTACAAAGCACATGACAAATACAATTGTATTTTCTAGGGTATATAAAATGGATTACTTACTGTCTCCGGAGCTCAGAGAGCTTGGCGGTGAGAGCAGCCATCTCTCCGATGGACCTCAGGATGTCATCTCTCTCCTTGGGGTCTTCACACATGTCAGCGATCTTCTTGGCCTCAGACAGGAGAGCTCTAATGTTTTCCTCTCCCTCAGGACCACCGTTAGGGTCTGCCAGCCAGTTCTGCAG
Source organism: Oncorhynchus mykiss (assembly GCF_057628025.1). NCBI lineage: Eukaryota > Metazoa > Chordata > Actinopteri > Salmoniformes > Salmonidae > Oncorhynchus > Oncorhynchus mykiss. The sequence continues at coordinate 43,444,190 of NC_143041.1, read as the reverse complement.
GGGCACAGGGTTAGGGGTCAACATAACACAACAGGCTCAAGACCATGGAAGACAATGTGCTATCCTCTGGGATTTATACTTTTTCCATTGTGCAATTGTTAACCCCCCCCCCCAAAAAAAATAGCAATCAAGAGAGTCACCTGAGCAGCGTCAATCCTCTTGGCGATGACCTGTTTGGAGTTGGTCATGGCCTCCAGTTTCCGGCCTGCATTCTCCACTTTCCCCGCGAGAACATCCAGGCCCTGGGAGACCTGCTGGGCCTTCTGCTTGGCTGCAGGAGATGCCCCCTGACCCCTGTAGATAGACAGAGAGAAAGACAACACAGAACATAAGACGGTTATAAAATTCTTAAAACTTTCCCGAAGTTCAAAGGTTTTTCAGGAATCACAGCATGGTTGGAATTCCCTACTGAATCCCCGCCTCTTCCCCGCCTCTTCCCCGCCTCTTCCCCGCCTCTTCCCCGCCACTGCCAGAACGTTGAATTGAATGGAGATTTTCATTTTCCATTTTATAGATTACATTCCCATTCTATACACTTACCGTTCAAAAGTTTGGGGTCACTTAGAAATGTCCTTGTTTTTGAAAGAAAAGCACATTTTTTGTCCATTATAATAACATCAAATTGATCAGAAATACAGTGTAGACATTGATAATGTGGTAAATGACTATTGTAGCTGGAAACGGATGATTTTTAATGGAATATCTACAAAGGCGTCCAGAGGCCCATTATCAGCAACCATCACTCCTGTGTTCCAATGGCACCTTCTGTTAGCTAATCCAAGTTTATCATTTTAAAAAGCTAATTGATCAATAGAAAACCCTTTTGTAATTATGTTAGCACAGCTGAAAACTGTTGTTCTGATTAAAGAAGCAATAAAACTGGCCATCTTTAGACTAGTTGAGTATCTGGAGCATCAGGATTTGTGGGTTCAATTAAAGTCTCAAAATGGCCAGAAACAAATAACTTTCTTCTGAAACTCGTCAGTCTATTCTTGTTCTGAGAAAGGAAGGCTAGTCCATGCGAGAAATTGCCAAGAAACTGAATATCTCGTACAACGCTGTGTACTACTCCCTTCACAAAACAGCGCAAAGTGGCTCTAACCAGAATAGAAAGGAGAGTGGAAGGCCCCAGTGCATAACTGAGCAAGAGTACAAATACATTAGTGTGTCTAGTTTGAGAAACAGACGCCTCACAAGTCCTCAACTGGCAGCGTCATTAAATTGTACCCGCAAAACACCAGTCTCAACGTCAACAGTGAAGAGGCGACTCCGGGATGCTGGTCTTCTAGGCAGAGTTCCTCTGTCCAGTGTCTGTGTTCTTTTGCCCATCTTAATCTTCTTTTTATTGGCCAGTCTGAGATATGGCTCTTTCTATGACTCTGCCTAGAAGGCCGAGTGTTTCCATTATTTTGGCAGTTGCCTGTATATACTGTACATGTTTAGTTGGTAGAGCATGGCGCTTGCAATGCCAGGATTGTGGGTTCGATTCCCGGGTCCACCCATAAATAAAATGTTTGCACGCATGACTCAGCGTAATGGCATATAGTACTACTGTACATGTACTGTACCTGGCCCTCATCTCAGACACCTGGTCAGTGATTTGCCCCAGGGTTTTGGATGTTCCCAGGATATCCCTCCGCTCCTTCCCAGCACACAGCTCTCCCACCTTCCCAGCCTCATCCAGGATCTGACGGATGGCCTGTTCCCCTGCATCCCCTGATCACATTGAGAACACAAAGACAAATGTTACAAACACCTAGAGAAAAAGGACAACTGGGTCCTGTTCAATTGGCACCAAACAGAAGAAAACGGACTGAAGACGCAGAGCGACTAGTTTGACTCCAATAAAAACAACAGCAGTGGTGTATAAAGATGGTGGCCCTACACGTGGTGTATAAAGATGGTGGCCCTACACGTGGTGTATAAAGATGGTGGCCCTACACGTGGTGTATAAAGATGGTAGCCCTACACGTGGTGTATAAAGATGGTGGCCCTACACGTGGTGTATAAAGATGGTGGCCCTACACGTGGTGTATAAAGATGGTAGCCCTACACGTGGTGTATAAAGATGGTGGCCCTACACGTGGTGTATAAAGATGGTGGCCCTACACGTGGTGTATAAAGATGGTGGCCCTACACGTGGTGTATAAAGATGGTGGCCCTACACGTGGTGTATAAAGATGGTGGCCCTACACGTGGTGTATAAAGATGGTGGCCCTACACGTGGTGTATAAAGATGGTGGCCCTCCCTTTGCCTTGGTTCTCCCTATTGTACATTACGCTCCGTGACATTATTTGATATGGTCATTAACACAGTATATATGATCCCAATTTATTGGCACATTGAACCACATTACGCGCCATAGTTTCAAAACTCAGTGGATCGCGCTTCAACAAAGACGTCATATCTGAATTCTGACCTCTTTATTCACACGTTCGCCATTTTGTTTTGTTTTTCATAAGATTTTTTTTTCTTCTTTTCTACAGTGTCCCCAAATGCAGGGGTTTTCAAACCTCTCCTCAGGGAACCCCAGCCATTTCCTGTATTCATACTACTCCAGAACTTGCACACCTGACTCAGCTAATCAACTAATCATCAAGCCCTTTCCTTGAATCGGGTGAGCTAGTTCGGGGCTACACAAAAATAGTGAGGAGAAGTTTGCAACCACTGCCCTAATGAACCCTGGTATATGGAGCCATTGGGAGGACGTGTTACCTGGTTGGGCGTCGGGGTCCCTCAGCCAGCTCTTGGCCTGGGTCATCTTAGAGTCGATGAGCGCCAGAGCTCTCTTCATGGCCTCCGTATCCTTTAGGATCAACAACAGGGTCAGAGGAGACAACATGCACGAATAACTAAGAACCTTCGGTCTACAACCTCCCCCCCAAAAAAAACATATTTGAAAAATACTGAAATTAGGCACATTTGGACTTTGTACTACAGCATATACAGGGATTGTCATATACAAATAATTGTGTCTAAAACTGAGGCAACGATTTGCCTAATGAGGATTCCTTTTTAAGGTAACCCTTCTGTAGTTTAATATGTGTCTTCAGAGTAAGGTAATGGCATGTCTGTCAAGGAGCCAGATCTCGCAGCATGTGTTTGGAGTTTGAGCAGTCTCATGCTAGTATTTGCCTGCTTGGGGAATTCATTAAATGTGATGATGACTGATGAACATGAGCTCAGCGTTCACACAGATGAACACATGGATCATGACGTTAGAGACGGCAAAGACATGACATCCCCCACGATCACAACCATTACAGCACACACACACACAACAACTCTGCAAAAAGCTCTCACACACACACACACCATATATTATCTGTTCCTCTGAAGTACAGCATTGCGGTTATTCATTAACCTCTCACAGTCAGTAACACACACCTGTAAAAATGCACATGCTGTTTTAAAATCAAATCACTTTCCAGTCCTGTATGTACGTTCCAAATGGCACCCTATTCCCTACTTTTACATAGTGCACTACTTTTGACCAGTAGCCCTATAGGTTCTTGTCAGAAGTAGTGCACTATATAGTGAATAGGCTGCCATTTGGAAGTCAGTGTCAATACGGGTGTTGTTTCACATCATAAAAAGCCCATCTACTGTGACTGTCCCATTGTGTCTCAATCTGGAGGGGCTGGGAACACAACAAACACACAGGAGACGGCTTGACAATGAGTCTATTCATCAGCCAAGTGTTGGGACAGAGCTGTTACACACAACATGTGGCAGAGTGAGAGACACAGGGTTTTCCAGGAGTTTGCATGATAGGATATACAAGGACACTGTAGCCTTTGAATGACTTCAGGCAGTTTATGAGTTTTTACTCCCTGGATGACATCTATCCAGACAGACAAGTGACGGTTGTACCCGCTACTAGTCATGTGAGTTTACAGCCTTTGTCCTTCAGGGGACGAGGAAAGATCTATTCCATTCTGCATGTCCACATGACTGAACTAATAAGTGTAACTGAACAAAGGGACAACTCTGCAGCAGCAAACAGCCCTAGAAACCTATGCAAACGTTACAACATGTTGAAAAATATCTGCTTTGCATGTTACGTAATAATAATAAATAAATAATAATAAATAAATAATAAATAATAATAGTAATAATAATAATTAATAGTGATAAATAATAATAATAATAATAATAATAATAATAATAATAATAATAATTAATAGTGATAAATAATAATAATAATAATAATAATAATAATAATGATAATTAATACTGATAAATAATAATAATAATAATAATAAATAATATTAATAATAATGAATCATAATAATAATAATCCTCCAAGATAATTCCTCCTTTCTAAAGTGTTTTAGTCAAAGAAAACGATGACAATGATAACCAGCCTATTGGTGGGATTTACCACAGTATTGAAACGGAAGATTGAGCAAAGTCAAACATAGGAAATTACTGTGTGTTGCTGCCATCAGCCTGGAAGTGAACAGCAGCGTGAAGTGAAGTCCCAAATGTAACCCTGTCACCCTATATAGTGCACTACTTTCAACCAGGACCCAGTCAGAAGTAGTGCACTGCACAGGAAATAGGGTGTCATTTGGGACACATACAAGGTTTACTTTATCAAGTGATGAAGCCACGCTGAGAATTGGGCAGGTGGTTTGAGAGATGGGACAGAAAAGAGTAACCAATGCTTTTAAAAACACAAGACACACACACACACACACACTAACAGAAAACTCCATCTATCCAGCTTTTGCGTTGAGGATTATTAGGTTTGAGGATCACGCAAGGTGAGACGACATCAGAGTGTATACATAGCACCTAGTTAAATCTGCAAGCAAACAACCACTGTTTTTACACACTGACAATATCTCAGTCCTAGAATCAGTCAATTACTTTGACCACTTGACAATTTGAGTGCCTTTGTCCCGGGGGTAAAAATCTATTGTGAAATATATACACTACTACTGTAGAGATCATGATTCATTCCCATTGCCCCTGGGACCAGTTTCCCGGACACTGGATAAGCCCAGAATAAGCCTGGACTAAGAAGCATGCTCAATAGAGAATATCCTTTGAAAGTACTTTTAAGTACAGGAATAGGCTTAACCTGTATTCTGGAAACTGGCCACCTGATCTTACTGGAAAGCAATATGACTCAGCAGTACTCTGGATCAATAGAACACCTAAAGAACATCCTATTACCGGCATCTATAGTGCAGGAGAAGACCATCCTATTACCAACATCTATAGTGCAGGAGAAGACCATCCTATTACCAACATCTATAGTACAGGAGAAGACCATCCTTTTACCAACATCTATAGTGCAGGAGAAGACCATCCTATTACCAACATCTATAGTACAGGAGAAGACCATCCTATTACCAACATCCCATTACCAACATCTATAGTACAGGAGAAGACCATCCTATTACCGGCATCTATAGTACAGGAGAAGACCATCCTATTACCAACATCTATAGTGCAGGAGAAGACCATCCTATTATCAACATCCCATTACCAACATCTATAGTACAGGAGAACACCATCCTATTACCGGCATCTATAGTACAGGAGAAGACCATCCTATTACCAACATCTATAGTGCAGGAGAACACCATCCTATTACCAACATCTATAATACAGGAGAACACCATCCTATCACCAACATCTATAATACAGGAGAACACCATCCTATCACCAACATCTATAATACAGGAGAACACCATCCTATCACCAACATCTATAATACAGGAGAACACCATCCTATCACCAACATCTATAATACAGGAGAACACCATCCTATCACCAACATCTATAATACAGGAGAACACCATCCTATCACCAACATCTATAATACAGGAGAACACCATCCTATCACCAACATCTATAATACAGGAGAACACCATCCTATCACCAACATCTATAATACAGGAGAACACCATCCTATCACCAACATCTATAATACAGGAGAACACCATCCTATCACCAACATCTATAATACAGGAGAACACCATCCTATCACCAACATCTATAATACAGGAGAACACCATCCTATCACCAACATCTATAATACAGGAGAACACCATCCTATCACCAACATCTATAATACAGGAGAACACCATCCTATCACCAACATCTATAATACAGGAGAACACCATCCTATCACCAACATCTATAATACAGGAGAACACCATCCTATCACCAACATCTATAATACAGGAGAACACCATCCTATCACCAACATCTATAATACAGGAGAACACCATCCTATCACCAACATCTATAATACAGGAGAACACCATCCTATCACCAACATCTATAATACAGGAGAACACCATCCTATCACCAACATCTATAATACAGGAGAACACCATCCTATCACCAACATCTATAATACAGGAGAACACCATCCTATCACCAACATCTATAATACAGGAGAACACCATCCTATCACCAACATCTATAATACAGGAGAACACCATCCTATCACCAACATCTATAATACAGGAGAACACCATCCTATCACCAACATCTATAATACAGGAGAACACCATCCTATCACCAACATCTATAATACAGGAGAACACCATCCTATCACCAACATCTATAATACAGGAGAACACCATCCTATCACCAACATCTATAATACAGGAGAACACCATCCTATTACCAACATCTATAATACAGGAGAACACCATCATATTACCAACATCTATAGTACAGGAGAAGAACATCCTATTACCAACATCTATAGTGCAGGAGAAGACCATCCCATCACCAACATCTATAGTACAGGAGAAGACCATCCCATTACCAACATCTATAGTACAGGAGAACACCATCCTATTACCAACATCTATAATACAGGAGAACACCATCCTATCACCAACATCTATAATACAGGAGAACACCATCCTATCACCAACATCTATAGTACAGGAGAACACCATCCTATCACCAACATCTATAATACAGGAGAACACCATCCTATCACCAACATCTATAATACAGGAGAACACCATCCTATCACCAACATCTATAATACAGGAGAACACCATCCTATCACCAACATCTATAATACAGGAGAACACCATCCTATCACCAACATCTATAATACAGGAGAACACCATCCTATCACCAACATCTATAATACAGGAGAACACCATCCTATCACCAACATCTATAATACAGGAGAACACCATCCTATCACCAACATCTATAATACAGGAGAACACCATCCTATCACCAACATCTATAATACAGGAGAACACCATCCTATCACCAACATCTATAATACAGGAGAACACCATCCTATTACCAACATCTATAATACAGGAGAACACCATCATATTACCAACATCTATAGTACAGGAGAAGAACATCCTATTACCAACATCTATAGTGCAGGAGAAGACCATCCCATCACCAACATCTATAGTACAGGAGAAGACCATCCCATTACCAACATCTATAGTACAGGAGAACACCATCCTATTACCAACATCTATAATACAGGAGAACACCATCCTATCACCAACATCTATAATACAGGAGAACACCATCCTATCACCAACATCTATAGTACAGGAGAACACCATCCTATCACCAACATCTATAATACAGGAGAACACCATCCTATCACCAACATCTATAATACAGGAGAACACCATCCTATCACCAACATCTATAATACAGGAGAACACCATCCTATCACCAACATCTATAATACAGGAGAACACCATCCTATCACCAACATCTATAATACAGGAGAACACCATCCTATCACCAACATCTATAATACAGGAGAACACCATCCTATCACCAACATCTATAATACAGGAGAACACCATCCTATCACCAACATCTATAATACAGGAGAACACCATCCTATCACCAACATCTATAATACAGGAGAACACCATCCTATCACCAACATCTATAATACAGGAGAACACCATCCTATTACCAACATCTATAATACAGGAGAACACCATCATATTACCAACATCTATAGTACAGGAGAAGAACATCCTATTACCAACATCTATAGTGCAGGAGAAGACCATCCCATCACCAACATCTATAGTACAGGAGAAGACCATCCCATTACCAACATCTATAGTACAGGAGAACACCATCCTATTACCAACATCTATAATACAGGAGAACACCATCCTATCACCAACATCTATAATACAGGAGAACACCATCCTATCACCAACATCTATAGTACTGGAGAAGACCATCCCATTACCAACATCTATAGTACAGGAGAACACCATCCTATCACCAACATCTATAATACAGGAGAACACCATCCCATCACCAACATCTATAGTACAGGAGAAGACCATCCCATTACCAACATCTATAGTACAGGAGAACACCATCCTATCACCAACATCTATAATACAGGAGAACACCATCCTATCACCAACATCTATAATACAGGAGAACACCATCCTATCACCAACATCTATAATACAGGAGAACACCATCCTATTACCAACATCTATAATACAGGAGAACACCATCATATTACCAACATCTATAGTACAGGAGAAGAACATCTTATTACCAACATCTATAGTGCAGGAGAAGACCATCCCATCACCAACATCTATAGTACAGGAGAAGAACATCCTATTACCAACATCTATAGTACAGGAGAAGACCATCCTATCACCAACATCTATAGTACAGGAGAACACCACTCAGATCAGCTGTTTATGGTATGTTAAGTCAAACTTGAAAGAACTAAATATTAAAGAAAAACATTTATTGTTAAAATAAAACAAATTCTTTTCCAGAACTTACTGCACATTTTCCCCAAATGTGTAATTCCATTATATTACCATCACTCACATAGCTAGTGCATCCAATATAGTAGCATTCCTAGAGACATTACCATCACTCACATAGCTAGTGCATCCAATATAGTAGCATTCCTAGAGACATTACCATCACTCACATAGCTAGTGCATCCAATATAGTAGCATTCCTAGAGACATTACCATCACTCACATAGCTAGTGCATCCAATATAGTAGCATTCCTAGAGACATTACCATCACTCACATAGCTAGTGCATCCAATATAGTAGCATTCCTAGAGACATTACCATCACTGACATAGCTAGTGCATCCAATATAGTAGCATTCCTAAGAGACATTACCATCACTGACATAGCTAGTGCATCTAATATAGTAGCATTCCTAGAGACATTACCATCACTCACATAGCTAGTGCATCCAATATAGTAGCATTCCAAGAGACATTACCATCACTGACATAGCTAGTGCATCTAATATAGTAGCATTCCTAGAGACATTACCATCACTCACATAGCTAGTGCATCCAATATAGTAGCATTCCTAGAGACATTACCATCACTCACATAGCTAGTGCATCCAATATAGTAGCATTCCTAGAGACATTACCATCACTCACATAGCTAGTGCATCCAATATAGTAGCATTCCTAGAGACATTACCATCACTCACATAGCTAGTGCATCCAATATAGTAGCATTCCTAGAGACATTACCATCACTCACATAGCTAGTGCATCCAATATAGTAGCATTCCTAGAGACATTACCATCACTCACATAGCTAGTGCATCCAATATAGTAGCATTCCTAGAGACATTACCATCACTCACATAGCTAGTGCATCCAATATAGTAACATTCCTAGAGACATTACCATCACTCACATAGCTAGTGCATCTAATATAGTAACATTCATAGAGACACTGCAGCAGTGATCTACTACACAAAGACACACGGAACAAGACTGTCATCATCATCATCATCATCATCAACAACACAGAGAGAGCTACCAGACATGCTGCTGCTGAATGCACAACCACACAACAAGGTCGATAGGGGTCGAAAGATGTGGGCTTACCTTCTACAGGGAGGGGGGGGAATGGTCAAAAGAAAGGAAGAACAAAACATATAGAAATGTTTAACCAGACATACCAACGGAAAAATAAGAGGCAACAGAAAAATATTAAGAAGCCTAGTAAAGAAGAAGTACATCAGAGAGGAGAGTGGGGTGATGGGGGACGGAGGGGTGACGGGGGACGTAGGGGGGAGGGAGAGTGGGGTGATGGGGGACGGAGGGGTGACGGGGGACGTAGGGGGGAGGGAGAGTGGGGTGACGGGGGACGGAGGGGTGAGGGAGAGTGGGGTGACGGGGGAACGGAGGGGTGAGGGAGAGTGGGGTGACGGGGGGCGGAGGGGTGAGGGAGAGTGGGGTGACGGGGGACGGAGGGGTTAGGGAGAGTGGGGTGACGGGAGACGGAGGGGTGAGGGAGAGTGGGGTGACGGGAGACGGAGAGTGGGGTGACGGGAGACGGAGGGGGGAGGGAGAGTGGGGTGACGGGGGACAGAGGAGAGTGGGGTGACAGAGGAGAGTGGGGTGACAGAGGAGAGTGGGGTGACAGAGGAGACTGGGGTGACAGAGGAGACTGGGGGGACAGAGGAGAGTGGGGGGACAGAGGAGAGTGGGGGGACAGAGGAGAGTGGGGTGAATGGGGACAGTCTGTTGTGCGCTCTTCTCCCGCAGCATTCTGGGAGTGTTTATGTGTATGTGAGGCACGGTATACAGCGCATGTGAGCCCACGTGGTTCAGCAGACTCGCAATACAGATCCTGTAGAAGTAGAAGCTGTAGAGGTCTAATGAGCAGTGATTGGTTAAACCATTTACCCTCCTCCTTGTCTGAGACGAGCAGCTCCCGAGGGTTGAGGTGTGTGAGTGGGAGAGAGAGGGGCAAAGACGAGCTGCCCCGGGTACAGATCCAAGATCAGCATTTCCACCCCCAATCCAAACATTAACCGCAAATGTTGCAAAACTGACCCAAGATCAGCATCTAGGGGAAACCTCTCCCTACACCGGCCAAAGACAACCCTGAGGGGGTGTGGTTCTAGCTAGCTCCGTACCTTATTGGCCCAGGCGTCTTCATCCCAGGAAGTGAGCTGCAGCACCCTGATGATCTCATTGATCTCAGCACTCATCTTCTCGAAGGTGAAGTTCCTGTTCTTCAGAGACTCCTCTACTCCCTGGCTGCCGGACGTTTTGGTCGTCACAAAGATCTTGATACCTGTAGTAAGAACACAACAAAAGTGATCACCAGTTTTAAAAAAAAGGGATGTTTTTCTTCCAGACTTGTTAGATGTCTAGATAACTGTGAAGATCCAGTATTATTCTGTTAGAGAAACGGTCCCGTGTCAGAATCTGACTAGTGGTAACGGAGTTCTGACAACAGGGGTTATAGCCCCATCTCAACCTTTCCAGTCCATCTACCCCTCCACAGTCATAAATAATAGAAATAGGAATGATCTTTAGAGAGAAGGGAACAGAAGAGAAGGAAGTCGTCACCTGAGATGAGGACAGGCAGCAACTCCTTGACAGTGTTCATAGACTTGACTAGCATCACGCGGTGTTCTTGATGGGTCAGCTCCTGCTGTCTCTCGTCAATCATCTTGGCCATCTTCGTCATCCCTGGACAGGAACAACCACACGAAGGACCAGTTACATAAGACGTTTCTCTCAAGTCATTTCCAATTCCTGACAACAGGCCATCCATGAAGAGAACATTAAATATTTCATCAAATCATGACGTCAACACAGCATTTCGCACGGGGCTACCAATAGAAACATTTATGCATTCATTGTAAATCGCTTTGGATAAAAAAGTGTCAGGTAAATGTCAAATATTATTGGTTATTTAAGCAATAAGGCATGAGGGGGTGTAGTATATGGACAATAGACCACGGCTAAGGGCTGTTCTTATGCACGACGCAACGCGGAGTGCCTGGATACAGCCCTTAGCTGTGGTATAATGGCCTTATATCATAAACCCCCGAGGTGCCCTATTGCTATCTGGTTACCAACGTAATTAGAGCAGTAAATACAAAATGTTGTCATACCCGCGGTATATGGTCTGATATACCACGGCTGTCAGCCAATCAGCATTCAGGGCTGGAACCACACAGTTTATATGCCTTGCATTATTCAAGTCCTTCTCAGTAGCCAAGGTAACTACGTGGTTATGACTGTGATATGTGGTCGTCTCACCCGGTCTACTTTATGATGAAAGCACTAACGGAAGTGGCTCTAGATAAGAGCGTCTGCTAAATGACTACGATGTTAAATGAAGCTGAAAGGGTCTGACCAGGTCCCAGGTTCTTGGTGTACGTGATCAGATCCTCCATGGATTCCACCACCTCTGCCACGGTCAGGTACTCCAGGATACCTTTACACACACGGATGATTTTACGAACCTGCAATTGATCAAAAAAGGCAACGAAACAGGATCAATAATCTATATTGCTCTAGCTTCTTAGTGACATCTGTATGTTTTAGCGGTTTTGTGCGATACCTTTTGCCTCGATCTATACAGAACAAAAAATTTAAAATACGACACGCATTTCATTGATACCGAGTTACAGTTCATATAAAGGGAATCAGTCAGTTGAAATAAATTCATCCATGTTACATGTGTTGTTCAGTCTAAAAACACTTTCAGTTTGACGTCTGAATTACCGCTGAAAGGGATTATTATGGAGTGATTATGCTAATGTCCCTATACAGTGCACTTTTACTGTCCCTGAGCCCGGCCGCCTGTCTCTAAACCGTGCACTGTTTTACTGTCCCTGAGCCCAGGGTGATGGATGGGGGTGTGATGGTACGGCTGCCTGGTTTAAGGAACTACCTCTAGCCTGCTGAGATGTGCTGTGTTGTAACACACATTTGTTTTGAGGGAGGAGGGTTATGCCTGTGTGTAATTAATGTTGTTTACAAGACGTTCAGTTTGAGGGTGAGATGAAACTCCTTCCATAAGCTAAGGTGCTGTGCTCTACTGTACTCTCCACGCTACTGTACAGTACTCTCCGGTACCCCACTCTACTGTACTCTCCACGCTACTGTACAGTACTCTCCGGTACTCCACTCCTGTACTCTCCACGCTACTGTACAGTACTCTCCGGTACTCCACTCCTGTACTCTCCACGCTACTGTACTGTACTCTCCAGTACTCCACTCTACTGTACTCTCCACCCTACTGTACGGTACACTCCAGTACTCCACTCTACTGTACTCTCCACGCTACTCTCCAGTACTCCACTTTACTCTCCACTCTACTGTACGGTACTCTCCAGTACTCCACGGTACCTCAGCCTCGTCGAAGGTGAGCAGCAGGTCAGAGGTGCCAGAGAGGATTCCACGGGAGCCGTCGATGAGGTAATCTCGAGCAGGGACAGAGTAAGGGTCTGCTTTCAACATGGACGCCGCCTGCACCAGCTTGGTGCACGCAGTCTCCACCCTGAGAGAGGGAAAGAGGAACAATGGAAAACAATACCGTTACATAGCTCATTAAGTCTGTATTACAACCGTAGTGATTGGGAGTTCCCATAGGACAGTGCACAATTGGCGCAGTGTCCGGGGTTTGTCCGGAGTAGGCCGTCATTGTAAATAACAATTTGTTCTTAACCGACTTGCCTAGTTAAATAAAAAGGTTAAATAACATTTTTTTTTAAATGAAAAATGCGTTAGAGACCTATTCATTAGCATCAGTTAGCTAAGAGCCAGTTGGGCATCAAGCCTGGTTTCAGCCCATTTCCTGTTGTTGAACGTGATCATGGATATAAGTGTCTGAACATCTCTCACTATATCTATAACATCCCTCATCATCTCTCACTATATCTACAATATAGCTGATCATCTCTCACTATATCTACAATATATCTGATCATCTCTCACTATATATAACATCCCTGATCATCTCTCACTATATCTATAATATAACATCCCTGATCATCTCTCACTATATATAACATCCCTGATCATCTCTCACTATATATAACATCCCTGATCATCTCTCACTATATATAACATCCCTGATCATCTCTCACTATATATAACATCCCTGATCATCTCTCACTATATATAACATCCCTGATCATCTCTCACTATATATAACACCCCTGATCATCTCTCACTATATATAACACCCCTGATCATCTCTCACTATATATATATATATATATATATATATATATATATATATATAACATCCCTGATCATCTCTCACTATATCTATAATATAACATCCCTGATCATCTCTCACTATATCTACAAGATATCTGATCCGCTCTCACTATATCTACAAGATATCTGATCCTCTCTCACTATATCTACAAGATATCTGATCATCTCTCACTATATCTATAATATAACATCTCTGAGCAGGTTTGATGAACATGGCCTCAGTGGTGTACTTCTACTGAAGAGAAGATAAGAAACCTGAAGATAGTGAATTTAAGAAACCTACTAGTCAGCGAAACACAGGCAAGCTCGATATCATAGTTCAATCCTCATACGTGCTGTGAAGGCATGTGTGCTGTGAAGGCATGTGTGCTGTGAAGGCATGTGTGCTGTGAAGGCATGTGTGCTGTGAAGGCATGTGCGCTGTGCATGTGTATGTGTGCATGTGCGCTGTGCATGTGCCTTGTGTGCTGTGCATGTGCATCTGTGCATGTAGGGCATGTGTGCATGTAGGGCATGTGTGCATGTAGGGCATGTGTGCATGTAGGGCATGTGTGCATGTAGGGCATGTGTGCATGTAGGGCATGTAGGGCATGTAGGGCATGTAGGGCATGTAGGGCATGTGAGGCATGCGTGGCATGTGAGGCATGCGTGGCATGTGAGGCATGTAGGGCATGTGTGCATGTAGGGCATGTGTGCAGTACATGTGTATTAGAGGTCGACCGACTATGATTTTTCAACGCCTATACAGATTATTGGAGGACCAAAAAAAGCCGATATTTATTAAATCTGCCGGTTTTTTTGTTATTTATTTGTAATAATAACAATTACAACACTAAATAAACACTTATTTTAACTTAATATAATACATCAATAAAATCAATTTAGCCCCAAAAAATAAAATGAAACATGTTCAATTTGGTTTAAATAATGCAACAAAAAAGTGTTGGAGAAGAAAGTAAAAGTGCAATATGTGCCATGTAAAATAGCTAAGGTTTAAGTTCCTTGCTCAGAACATGAGAACATATGAAAGCTCGCGGTTCCTTTTAACATGAGTCTTCAATATTCCCAGGTAAGAAGTTTTAGGTTGTAGTTATTTTAGGACTATTTCTCTCTATACCATTTGTATTTCATATACCTTTGACTATTGGATGTTCTTATAGGCACTTTAGTATTGCCAGTGTAACAGTATAGCTTCCGTCCCTCTCCTTGCCCCTACCTGGGCACGAACACATCGACAACAGCCACCCTCGAAGCATCGTTACCCATCGCTACACATAAGCAGCGGCCCTTGCAGAGCAAGGGGAACAACTACTCCAAGTCTCAGAGCGAGTGACGTTTGAAACGCTGTTAGCGCGCACCCCGCTAACTATATCGGGAGTTGATAGGCTTGAAGTTATAAACAGTGCAATGCTTGAAGCACAGCGAAGAGCTGCAGGCAAACGCACGAAAGTGCTGCTTGAATGAATGCTTACGAGCCTGCTGCTGCCTACCATCGCTCAGTCAGTCTGATCTATCAAATCAGACTTAATTAGAACATAATAACACACAGAAATGCAAGCCTTTGGTCATTAATATGGTCGAATCCGGAAACAATCATTTTCGAAAACAAAACGTTTATTCTTTCAGCGAAATACGGAACCGTTCCGTATTTTATCTAACGGGTGGCATCCCTTAGTCTAAATATTACTGTTATATTGAAGGTTGTACAATGTTATAATTATGTACAATTCTGGCAAACTAATTATGGTCTTTGTTATAAATAAATGGACTTCACACAGTTCGCAACGAGCCAGGTGGCCCAAAATGCTGCATAAACCCTGACTGCGCGGAACGCAAGAGAAGTGACACAATTTCCCTAATTATAAGAAATTCATGTTAGCAGGCAATATTAACTAAATATGCAGGTTTAAAAATATATACTTGTGTATTGATTTTAAGAAAGGCATTGATGTTTATGGTTAGGTGCAACGACAGTGCTAAATCATCACCCGTTTGTCGAAGTAGGCTTTGATTTGATGAGAAATTAACAGGCAGGACACACTAGATAAACTAGTAATATCATCAACCATGTGTAGTTAACTAGTGATTATGTGAAGATTGATTGTTTTTTATAAGTTTAATGCTAGCTAGCAACTTACCTTGGCTTCTTGCTGCCCTTGCGTAACAGGTAGCCAGCCTGCCACGCAGGCTCCTCGTGGAGCGCAATGTAAGGCAGGTGGTTAAAGTGATAGACTAGTAACCGGAAGGTTGCAAAAACTCATCCCTGAGCTGACAAGGTACAAATCTGTCATTCTGCCCCTGAACAAGGCAGTTAACCCACTGTTCCTAGGCCGTCATTGAAAATAAGAATTTGTTCTTAACTGACTTGCCTAGTAAAATAAAAGGTGGGGCCTCCCGGGTGGCGCAGTGGTCTAGGGCACTGCACTGCAGCGCTAGCTGTGCCACCAGAGACTCGGGAGGTCCGTGGGGCGACGCACAATCGGCCTAGCGTCCGGGTTAGGGAGGGTTTGGCCGGTAGGGATATCCTTGACTCATCACACTCCTGTGGCGGGCCGGGCACAGTGAACGCCAACTAAGGTCGCCAGGTGCACGGTGCTTCCTCCGACACATTGGTGCGGCAGGCTTCCGTTGGTGCGGCTGGTTGGGTTGTGTTTCGGAGGACGCACAACTTTCGACCTTCGTCTCTCCCGAGCCCGCACGGGAGTTGTGGCGATGAGACAAGATAGTAACCACTAACAATTGGATACTACGAAATTGGGGAGAAAAGGGGGGTAAAATTCAACAAATAAATAAATAAAATAAAAAAGGTATTTTTTAAAAATTATTATTATTTATTTTTGAAATCTGCAAAAAAAAAAAAGCTGATTTCTGATCGTTATGAAAACTTCAAAACGGCCCTAATTAAATCAGCCATTCCGATCAATCGGTCAACCTCTAATGTGTATGTATGTATCAAACCTCACAGAAACAGGCAACAAGCCAAAGATAAGACACACGTTACAATTCCCACAGAATCCTGACTTCCTGCTAAAGCCTGTGGGACAAACACTCTTCTTCTCTGTTTAAGAGGGAACTGGTAGTATCAGTTTTTGTCCACGGTGCTGGAAGACAAGGCACTGGGTGTGCAGGCAGGGCCAGACAAGCTCAGTTTGACTTTCCACCACGGCGAAGGCAGAACGGTCGCTGGTCTCTTCAAGCCTCTGGTAATGTATGTGCATATTAAAACAGGTTTGTAGTGCTGTTAGCAACGCCAGGGTTGTGTGTTCAATTCCCACTGGGGTCACATATTAATATATGCATTCAACTAAGTCACTTTGGATAAAAGCATCTGCTGAATGGCATGTATAATGTCATGTATAATGTATAATGTCATGTATAATGTATAATGTCGTGTATAACATTATATACATGTTAGTGCAGCCAGCAGTGTCCTTCAGCAGCATGGAGTCAGACTACAGTCATGTTACGTTATATTACAGGACCAGTCCAGGACCTATGCACGCGCTAATTATAGTGAAGCACACACACAATTATATATAGTTAAAGGAGACACATTCCAGCATGTGTATCTGATGGATGAAGACAACGTGACTTCAAGGCGCCAAATGCGTTCAGGGCGCCTCCGTGACCTCTATGACCTACGCCTGCCAATTGCTTTACATCCATGACCTTGTTGGGTGCCGCGTGACCCCCCCCCCCCCCCCCACCCCCGACTGTATTACTGGGGTCTACTGAACTGTGCTGACAAGGTTGAGTGTGTATGGCAGAGTCACAGCAAAGCGGCTGTGATTGGTGGAGATTATTCATAGCTCTAGTGGAGTAGGAAGAGAAAAATGTCCCTCTTGATTCATTCATTCAGGGAGTAACGTACTGTAACACTACTGTTTATAATGACAACGTGATATAGATTGAATCCATATGTCCACAGAAAATGACTGGAAATACAATTTGAATAATTTTCTCTTGGGGCTTAGGTTGAGGTTAACCAAGAGCAGCCGTCTACGAAGAAGACCAAATAGAAGCCTACCACTGTTCCTTCCTGCTTTAGTGAGGAGTCCCTCCCTGGACAAATAGAAGCCTACCACTGTTCCTTCCTGCTTTAGTGAGGAGTCCCTCCCTGGACAAATAGAAACCTACCACTGTTCCTTCCTCCTTTAGTGAGGAGTCCCTCCCTGGACAAATAGAAATCTCCCACTGTTCCTTCCTCCTTTAGTGAGGAGTCCCTCCTTTAGTGAGGAGTCCCTCCCTGGACAAATAGAAACCTCCCACTGTTCCTTCCTGCTTCCTCCTTTAGTGAGGAGTCCCTCCCTGGACAAATAGAAACCTCCCACTGTTCCTTCCTCCTTTAGTGAGGAGTCCCTCCCTGGACAAATAGAAACCTCCCACTGTTCCTTCCTGCTTCCTCCTTAAGTGAGGAGTCCCTCCCTGGACAAATAGAAACCTCCCACTGTTCCTTCCTGCTTTAGTGAGGAGTCCCTCCCTGGACAAATAGAAACCTACCACTGTTCCTTCCTCCTTTAGTGAGGAGTCCCTCCCTGGACAAATAGAAGCCTACCACTGTTCCTTCCTGCTTTAGTGAGGAGTCCCTCCCTGGACAAATAGAAACCTACCACTGTTCCTTCCTGCTTCCTCCTTTAGTGAAGAGTCCCTCCCTGGACAAATAGAAACCTACCACTGTTCCTTCCTCCTTTAGTGAGGAGTCCCTCCCTGGACAGATAGAAACCTACCACTGTTCCTTCCTGCTTCCTCCTTTAGTGAGGAGTCCCTCCCTGGACAAATAGAAACCTCCCACTGTTCCTTCCTCCTTTAGTGAGGAGTCCCTCCCTGGACAGATAGAAACCTCCCACTGTTCCTTCCTGCTTCCTCCTTTAGTGAGGAGTCCCTCCCTGGACAAATAGAAACCTACCACTGTTCCTTCCTGCTTCCTCCTTTAGTGAGGAGTCCCTCCCTGGACAAATAGAAACCTACCACTGTTCCTTCCTCCTTTAGTGAGGAGTCCCTCCCTGGACAAATAGAAACCTACCACTGTTCCTTCCTCCTTTAGTGAGGAGTCCCTCCCTGGACAAATAGAAACCTACCACTGTTCCTTCCTCCTTTAGTGAGGAGTCCCTCCCTGGACAAATAGAAACCTACCACTGTTCCTTCCTGCTTCCTCCTTTAGTGAGGAGTCCCTCCCTGGACAAATAGAAACCTACCACTGTTCCTTCCTGCTTTAGTGAGGAGTCCCTCCCTGGACAAATAGAAACCTACCACTGTTCCTTCCTCCTTTAGTGAGGAGTCCCTCCCTGGACAAATAGAAACCTCCCACTGTTCCTTCCTCCTTTAGTGAGGAGTCCCTCCCTGGACAAATAGAAACCTGCCACTGTTCCTTCCTGCTTCCTCCTTTAGTGAGGAGTCCCTCCCTGGACAAATAGAAACCTCCCACTGTTCCTTCCTCCTTTAGTGAGGAGTCCCTCCCTGGACAAATAGAAACCTCCCACTGTTCCTTCCTGCATCCTCCTTTAGTGAGGAGTCCCTCCCTGGACAGATAGAAACCTCCCACTGTTCCTTCCTGCTTCCTCCTTTAGTGAGGAGTCCCTCCCTGGACAAATAGAAACCTACCACTGTTCCTTCCTGCTTCCTCTTTTAGTGAGGAGTCCCTCCCTGGACAAATAGAAGCCTACCACTGTTCCTTCCTCCTTTAGTGAGGAGTCCCTCCCTGGACAAATAGAAACCTCCCACTGTTCCTTCCTCCTTTAGTGAGGAGTCCCTCCCTGGACAAATAGAAACCTTCCACTGTTCCTTCCTCCTTTAGTGAGGAGTCCCTCCCTGGACAAATAGAAGCCTACCACTGTTCCTTCCTCCTTTAGTGAGGAGTCCCTCCCTGGACAAATAGAAACCTACCACTGTTCCTTCCTCCTTTAGTGAGGAGTCCCTCCCTGGACAAATAGAAGCCTACCACTGTTCCTTCCTGCTTCCTCTTTTAGTGAGGAGTCCCTCCATGGACAAATAGAAGCCTACCACTGTTCCTTCCTGCTTCCTCCTTTAGTGAGGAGTCCCTCCCTGGACAAATATAAGCCTACCACTGTTCCTTCCTGCTTCCTCCTTTAGTGAGGAGTCCCTCCATGGACAAATAGAAGCCTGCCACTGTTCCTTCCTGCTTCCTCTTTTAGTGAGGAGTCCCTCCCTGGACAAATAGAAACCTACCACTGTTCCTTCCTCCTTTAGTGAGGAGTCCCTCCCTGGACAAATAGAAACCTGCCACTGTTCCTTCCTGCTTTAGTGAGGAGTCCCTCCCTGGACAAATAGAAACCTACCACTGTTCCTTCCTGCTTTAGTGAGGAGTCCCTCCCTGGACAAATAGAAGCCTACCACTGTTCCTTCCTCCTTTAGTGAGGAGTCCCTCCCTGGACAAATAGAAACCTGCCACTGTTCCTTCCTGCTTCCTCCTTTAGTGAGGAGTCCCTCCCTGGACAAATAGAAACCTACCACTGTTCCTTCCTGCTTCCTCCTTTAGTGAGTAGTCCCTCCCTGGACAAATAGAAACCTACCACTGTTCCTTCCTGCTTCCTCCTTTAGTGAGGAGTCCCTCCCTGGACAAATAGAAACCTACCACTGTTCCTTCCTGCTTCCTCCTTTAGTGAGGAGTCCCTCCCTGGACAAATAGAAGCCTACCACTGTTCCTTCCTGCTTCCTCTTTTAGTGAGGAGTCCCTCCCTGGACAAATAGAAACCTACCACTGTTCCTTCCTCCTTTAGTGAGGAGTCCCTCCCTGGACAAATAGAAGCCTACCACTGTTCCTTCCTCCTTTAGTGAGGAGTCCCTCCCTGGACAAATAGAAACCTCCCACTGTTCCTTCCTCCTTTAGTGAGGAGTCCCTCCCTGGACAAATAGAAACCTTCCACTGTTCCTTCCTCCTTTAGTGAGGAGTCCCTCCCTGGACAAATAGAAGCCTACCACTGTTCCTTCCTCCTTTAGTGAGGAGTCCCTCCCTGGACAAATAGAAACCTACCACTGTTCCTTCCTCCTTTAGTGAGGAGTCCCTCCCTGGACAAATAGAAGCCTACCACTGTTCCTTCCTGCTTCCTCTTTTAGTGAGGAGTCCCTCCATGGACAAATAGAAGCCTACCACTGTTCCTTCCTGCTTCCTCCTTTAGTGAGGAGTCCCTCCCTGGACAAATAGAAGCCTACCACTGTTCCTTCCTGCTTCCTCCTTTAGTGAGGAGTCCCTCCATGGACAAATAGAAGCCTGCCACTGTTCCTTCCTGCTTCCTCTTTTAGTGAGGAGTCCCTCCCTGGACAAATAGAAACCTACCACTGTTCCTTCCTCCTTTAGTGAGGAGTCCCTCCCTGGACAAATAGAAACCTACCACTGTTCCTTCCTGCTTTAGTGAGGAGTCCCTCCCTGGACAAATAGAAGCCTACCACTGTTCCTTCCTCCTTTAGTGAGGAGTCCCTCCCTGGACAAATAGAAACCTGCCACTGTTCCTTCCTGCTTCCTCCTTTAGTGAGGAGTCCCTCCCGGGACAAATAGAAACCTGCCACTGTTCCTTCCTGCTTCCTCCTTTAGTGAGGAGTCCCTCCCTGGACAAATAGAAACCTACCACTGTTCCTTCCTGCTTCCTCCTTTAGTGAGTAGTCCCTCCCTGGACAAATAGAAACCTACCACTGTTCCTTCCTGCTTCTTCCTTTAGTGAGGAGTCCCTCCCTGGACAAATAGAAGCCTACCACTGTTCCTTCCTGCTTCCTCTTTTAGTGAGGAGTCCCTCCCTGGACAAATAGAAACCTACCACTGCTCCTTCTGCTTTAGTGAGGAGTCCCTCCCTGGACAAATAGAAGCCTACCACTGTTGCTTCCTCCTTTAGTGAGGAGTCCCTCCCTGGACAAATAGAAACCTGCCACTGTTCCTTCCTGCTTCCTCCTTTAGTGAGGAGTCCTTCCCTGGACAAATAGAAGCCTACCACTGTTCCTTCCTGCTTCCTCTTTTAGTGAGGAGTCCCTCCCTGGACAAATAGAAACCTACCACTGTTCCTTCCTCCTTTAGTGAGGAGTCCCTCCCTGGACAAATAGAAGCCTACCACTGTTCCTTCCTGCTTTAGTGAGGAGTCCCTCCCTGGACAAATAGAAACCTACCACTGTTCCTTCCTGCTTTAGTGAGGAGTCCCTCCCTGGACAAATAGAAGCCTACCACTGTTCCTTCCTCCTTTAGTGAGGAGTCCCTCCCAGGACAAATAGAAACCTGCCACTGTTCCTTCCTGCTTCCTCCTTTAGTGAGGAGTCCCTCCCTGGACAAATAGAAACCTACCACTGTTCCTTCCTGCTTCCTCCTTTAGTGAGGAGTCCCTCCCTGGACAAATAGAAACCTGCCACTGTTCCTTCCTGCTTCCTCCTTTAGTGAGGAGTCCCTCCCTGGACAAATAGAAACCTACCACTGTTCCTTCCTCCTTTAGTGAGGAGTCCCTCCCTGGACAAATAGAAACCTACCACTGTTCCTTCCTCCTTTAGTGAGGAGTCCCTCCCTGGACAAATAGAAACCTGCCACTGTTCCTTCCTGCTTCCTCCTTTAGTGAGGAGTCCCTCCCTGGACAAATAGAAACCTACCACTGTTCCTTCCTGCTTCCTCCTTTAGTGAGGAGTCCCTCCCTGGACAAATAGAAACCTCCCACTGTTCCTTCCTGCTTTAGTGAGGAGTCCCTCCCTGGACAAATAGAAACCTCCCACTGTTCCTTCCTGCTTCCTCCTTTAGTGAGGAGTCCCTCCCTGGACAAATAGAAACCTCCCACTGTTCCTTCCTCCTTTAGTGAGGAGTCCCTCCCTGGACAAATAGAAACCTACCACTGTTCCTTCCTCCTTTAGTGAGGAGTCCCTCCCTGGACAAATAGAAACCTCCCACTGTTCCTTCCTGCTTTAGTGAGGAGTCCCTCCCTGGACAAATAGAAACCTACCACTGTTCCTTCCTCCTTTAGTGAGGAGTCCCTCCCTGGACAAATAGAAGCCTACCACTGTTCCTTCCTCCTTTAGTGAGGAGTCCCTCCCTGGACAAATAGAAACCTGCCACTGTTCCTTCCTGCTTCCTCCTTTAGTGAGGAGTCCCTCCCTGGACAAATAGAAACCTACCACTGTTCCTTCCTGCTTCCTCCTTTAGTGAGGAGTCCTTCCCTGGACAAATAGAAGCCTACCACTGTTCCTTCCTGCTTCCTCTTTAAGTGAGGAGTCCCTCCCTGGACAAATAGAAACCTACCACTATTACTTCCTCCTTTAGTGAGGAGTCCCTCCCTGGACAAATAGAAGCCTACCACTGTTCCTTCCTCCTTTAGTGAGGAGTCCCTCCCTGGACAAATAGAAACCTGCCACTGTTCCTTCCTGCTTCCTCCTTTAGTGAGGAGTCCCTCCCTGGACAAATAGAAACCTACCACTGTTCCTTCCTGCTTCCTCCTTTAGTGAGGAGTCCTTCCCTGGACAAATAGAAGCCTACCACTGTTCCTTCCTGCTTCCTCTTTTAGTGAGGAGTCCCTCCCTGGACAAATAGAAACCTACCACTGTTCCTTCCTCCTTTAGTGAGGAGTCCCTCCCTGGACAAATAGAAGCCTACCACTGTTCCTTCCTCCTTTAGTGAGGAGTCCCTCCCTGGACAAATAGAAACCTCCCACTGTTCCTTCCTCCTTTAATGAGGAGTCCCTCCCTGGACAAATAGAAACCTTCCACTGTTCCTTCCTCCTTTAGTGAGGAGTCCCTCCCTGGACAAATAGAAGCCTACCACTGTTCCTTCCTCCTTTAGTGAGGAGTCCCTCCCTGGACAAATAGAAACCTACCACTGTTCCTTCCTCCTTTAGTGAGGAGTCCCTCCCTGGACAAATAGAAGCCTACCACTGTTCCTTCCTGCTTCCTCTTTTAGTGAGGAGTCCCTCCATGGACAAATAGAAGCCTACCACTGTTCCTTCCTGCTTCCTCCTTTAGTGAGGAGTCCCTCCCTGGACAAATAGAAGCCTACCACTGTTCCTTCCTGCTTCCTCCTTTAGTGAGGAGTCCCTCCATGGACAAATAGAAGCCTGCCCCTGTTCCTTCCTGCTTCCTCTTTTAGTGAGGAGTCCCTCCCTGGACAAATAGAAACCTACCACTGTTCCTTCCTCCTTTAGTGAGGAGTCCCTCCCTGGACAAATAGAAACCTACCACTGTTCCTTCCTGCTTTAGTGAGGAGTCCCTCCCTGGACAAATAGAAGCCTACCACTGTTCCTTCCTCCTTTAGTGAGGAGTCCCTCCCTGGACAAATAGAAACCTGCCACTGTTCCTTCCTGCTTCCTCCTTTAGTGAGGAGTCCCTCCCGGGACAAATAGAAACCTGCCACTGTTCCTTCCTGCTTCC
This sequence comes from Oncorhynchus mykiss, assembly GCF_057628025.1. Taxonomy (NCBI): domain Eukaryota; kingdom Metazoa; phylum Chordata; class Actinopteri; order Salmoniformes; family Salmonidae; genus Oncorhynchus; species Oncorhynchus mykiss. Next base: position 43,419,812 of record NC_143041.1, on the reverse strand, counting down.
TCCTTTAGTGAGGAGTCCCTCCCTGGACAAATAGAAACCTACCACTGTTCCTTCCTGCTTCCTCCTTTAGTGAGGAGTCCCTCCCTGGACAAATAGAAACCTACCACTGTTCCTTCCTGCTTCCTCCTTTAGTGAGGAGTCCCTCCCTGGACAAATAGAAGCCTACCACTGTTCCTTCCTGCTTCCTCTTTTAGTGAGGAGTCCCTCCCTGGACAAATAGAAACCTACCACTGCTCCTTCCTGCTTTAGTGAGGAGTCCCTCCCTGGACAAATAGAAGCCTACCACTGTTGCTTCCTCCTTTAGTGAGGAGTCCCTCCCTGGACAAATAGAAACCTGCCACTGTTCCTTCCTGCTTCCTCCTTTAGTGAGGAGTCCTTCCCTGGACAAATAGAAGCCTACCACTGTTCCTTCCTGCTTCCTCTTTTAGTGAGGAGTCCCTCCCTGGACAAATAGAAACCTACCACTGTTCCACCCTCCTTTAGTGAGGAGTCCCTCCCTGGACAAATAGAAGCCTACCACTGTTCCTTCCTGCTTTAGTGAGGAGTCCCTCCCTGGACAAATAGAAACCTACCACTGTTCCTTCCTGCTTTAGTGAGGAGTCCCTCCCTGGACAAATAGAAGCCTACCACTGTTCCTTCCTCCTTTAGTGAGGAGTCCCTCCCTGGACAAATAGAAACCTGCCACTGTTCCTTCCTGCTTCCTCCTTTAGTGAGGAGTCCCTCCCTGGACAAATAGAAACCTACCACTGTTCCTTCCTGCTTCCTCCTTTAGTGAGGAGTCCCTCCCTGGACAAATAGAAACCTGCCACTGTTCCTTCCTGCTTCCTCCTTTAGTGAGGAGTCCCTCCCTGGACAAATAGAAACCTACCACTGTTCCTTCCTGCTTCCTCCTTTAGTGAGGAGTCCCTCCCTGGACAAATAGAAACCTCCCACTGTTCCTTCCTGCTTTAGTGAGGAGTCCCTCCCTGGACAAATAGAAACCTCCCACTGTTCCTTCCTGCTTCCTCCTTTAGTGAGGAGTCCCTCCCTGGACAAATAGAAACCTACCACTGTTCCTTCCTCCTTTAGTGAGGAGTCCCTCCCTGGACAAATAGAAACCTCCCACTGTTCCTTCCTGCTTCCTCCTTTAGTGAGGAGTCCCTCCCTGGACAAATAGAAACCTCCCACTGTTCCTTCCTCCTTTAGTGAGGAGTCCCTCCCTGGACAAATAGAAACCTACCACTGTTCCTTCCTCCTTTAGTGAGGAGTCCCTCCCTGGACAAATAGAAACCTCCCACTGTTCCTTCCTGCTTCCTCCTTTAGTGAGGAGTCCCTCCCTGGACAAATAGAAACCTACCACTGTTCCTTCCTCCTTTAGTGAGGAGTCCCTCCCTGGACAAATAGAAACCTCCCACTGTTCCTTCCTGCTTTAGTGAGGAGTCCCTCCCTGGACAAATAGAAACCTACCACTGTTCCTTCCTCCTTTAGTGAGGAGTCCCTCCCTGGACAAATAGAAACCTCCCACTGTTCCTTCCTCCTTTAGTGAGGAGTCCCTCCCTGGACAAATAGAAACCTCCCACTGTTCCTTCCTGCTTTAGTGAGGAGTCCCTCCCTGGACAAATAGAAACCTCCCACTGTTCCTTCCTCCTTTAGTGAGGAGTCCCTCCCTGGACAAATAGAAACCTACCACTGTAACTTCCTGCTTCCTCCTTTAGTGAGGAGTCCCTCCCTGGACAAATAGAAACCTACCACTGTTCCTTCCTGCTTCCTCCTTTAGTGAGGAGTCCCTCCCTGGACAAATAGAAACCTACCACTGTTCCTTCCTGCTTCCTCCTTTAGTGAGGAGTCCCTCCCTGGACAAATAGAAACCTACCACTGTTCCTTCCTGCTTTAGTGAGGAGTCCCTCCCTGGACAAATAGAAGCCTACCACTGTTCCTTCCTCCTTTAGTGAGGAGTCCCTCCCTGGACAAATAGAAACCTGCCACTGTTCCTTCCTGCTTCCTCCTTTAGTGAGGAGTCCCTCCCTGGACAAATAGAAACCTACCACTGTTCCTTCCTGCTTCCTCCTTTAGTGAGGAGTCCCTCCCTGGACAAATAGAAACCTGCCACTGTTCCTTCCTGCTTCCTCCTTTAGTGAGGAGTCCCTCCCTGGACAAATAGAAACCTACCACTGTTCCTTCCTGCTTCCTCCTTTAGTGAGGAGTCCCTCCCTGGACAAATAGAAACCTCCCACTGTTCCTTCCTGCTTTAGTGAGGAGTCCCTCCCTGGACAAATAGAAACCTCCCACTGTTCCTTCCTGCTTCCTCCTTTAGTGAGGAGTCCCTCCCTGGACAAATAGAAACCTACCACTGTTCCTTCCTCCTTTAGTGAGGAGTCCCTCCCTGGACAAATAGAAACCTCCCACTGTTCCTTCCTGCTTCCTCCTTTAGTGAGGAGTCCCTCCCTGGACAAATAGAAACCTCCCACTGTTCCTTCCTCCTTTAGTGAGGAGTCCCTCCCTGGACAAATAGAAACCTACCACTGTTCCTTCCTCCTTTAGTGAGGAGTCCCTCCCTGGACAAATAGAAACCTCCCACTGTTCCTTCCTGCTTCCTCCTTTAGTGAGGAGTCCCTCCCTGGACAAATAGAAACCTACCACTGTTCCTTCCTCCTTTAGTGAGGAGTCCCTCCCTGGACAAATAGAAACCTCCCACTGTTCCTTCCTGCTTTAGTGAGGAGTCCCTCCCTGGACAAATAGAAACCTACCACTGTTCCTTCCTCCTTTAGTGAGGAGTCCCTCCCTGGACAAATAGAAACCTCCCACTGTTCCTTCCTCCTTTAGTGAGGAGTCCCTCCCTGGACAAATAGAAACCTCCCACTGTTCCTTCCTGCTTTAGTGAGGAGTCCCTCCCTGGACAAATAGAAACCTCCCACTGTTCCTTCCTCCTTTAGTGAGGAGTCCCTCCCTGGACAAATAGAAACCTACCACTGTAACTTCCTGCTTCCTCCTTTAGTGAGGAGTCCCTCCCTGGACAAATAGAAACCTACCACTGTTCCTTCCTGCTTCCTCCTTTAGTGAGGAGTCCCTCCCTGGACAAATAGAAACCTACCACTGTTCCTTCCTGCTTCCTCCTTTAGTGAGGAGTCCCTCCCTGGACAAATAGAAACCTACCACTGTTCCTTCCTGCTTTAGTGAGGAGTCCCTCCCTGGACAAATAGAAACCTCCCACTGTTCCTTCCTGCTTCCTCCTTTAGTGAGGAGTCCCTCCCTGGACAAATAGAAACCTCCCACTGTTCCTTCCTGATTTAGTGAGGAGTCCCTCCCTGGACAAATAGAAACCTCCCACTGTTCCTTCCTCCTTTAGTGAGGAGTCCCTCCCTGGACAAATAGAAACTTACCACTGTTCCTTCCTCCTTTAGTGAGGAGTCCCTCCCTGGACAAATAGAAACCTACCACTGTTCCTTCCTGCTTCCTCCTTTAGTGAGGAGTCCCTCCCTGGACAAATAGAAACCTCCCACTGTTCCTTCCTCCTTTAGTGAGGAGTCCCTCCCTGGACAAATAGAAACCTACCACTGCTCCTTCCTGCTTCCTCCTTTAGTGAGGAGTCCCTCCCTGGACAAATAGAAACCTACCACTGTTCCTTCCTCCTTTAGTGAGGAGTCCCTCCCTGGACAAATAGAAACCTACCACTGTTCCTTCCTCCTTTAGTGAGTAGTCCCTCCCTGGACAAATAGAAACCTACCACTGTTCCTTCCTCCTTTAGTGAGGAGTCCCTCCCTGGACAAATAGAAACATACCACTGCTCCTTCCTGCTTCCTCCTTTAGTGAGGAGTCCCTCCCTGGACAAATAGAAACCTACCACTGTTCGTTCCTCCTTTAGTGAGGAGTCCCTCCCTGGACAAATAGAAACCTACCACTGTTCCTTCCTCCTTTAGTGATGAGTCCCTCCCTGGACAAATAGAAACCTCCCACTGTTCCTTCCTGCTTTAGTGAGGAGTCCCTCCCTGGACAAATAGAAACCTCCCACTGTTCCTTCCTGCTTCCTCCTTTAGTGAGGAGTCCCTCCCTGGACAAATATAAACCTACCACTGTTCCTTCCTGCTTCCTCCTTTAGTGAGGAGTCCCTCCCTGGACAAATAGAAACCTACCACTGTTCCTTCCTCCTTTAGTGAGGAGTCCCTCCCTGGACAAATAGAAACCTCCCACTGTTCCTTCCTCCTTTAGTGAGGAGTCCCTCCCTGGACAAATAGAAACCTACCACTGTTCCTTCCTGCTTCCTCCTTTAGTGAGGAGTCCCTCCCTGGACAGATAGAAACCTCCCACTGTTCCTTCCTCCTTTAGTGAGGAGTCCCTCCCTGGACAAATAGAAACCTACCACTGTTCCTTCCTGCTTCCTCCTTTAGTGAGGAGTCCCTCCCTGGACAAATAGAAACCTACCACTGTTCCTTCCTCCTTTAGTGAGGAGTCCCTCCCTGGACAAATAGAAACCTCCCACTGTTCCTTCCTCCTTTAGTGAGGAGTCCCTCCCTGGACAAATAGAAACCTACCACTGTTCCTTCCTCCTTTAGTGATGAGTCCCTCCCTGGACAAATAGAAACCTCCCACTGTTCCTTCCTGCTTTAGTGAGGAGTCCCTCCCTGGACAAATAGAAACCTCCCACTGTTCCTTCCTGCTTCCTCCTTTAGTGAGGAGTCCCTCCCTGGACAAATATAAACCTACCACTGTTCCTTCCTGCTTCCTCCTTTAGTGAGGAGTCCCTCCCTGGACAAATAGAAACCTACCACTGTTCCTTCCTCCTTTAGTGAGGAGTCCCTCCCTGGACAAATAGAAACCTCCCACTGTTCCTTCCTCCTTTAGTGAGGAGTCCCTCCCTGGACAAATAGAAACCTACCACTGTTCCTTCCTGCTTCCTCCTTTAGTGAGGAGTCCCTCCCTGGACAGATAGAAACCTCCCACTGTTCCTTCCTCCTTTAGTGAGGAGTCCCTCCCTGGACAAATAGAAACCTACCACTGTTCCTTCCTGCTTCCTCCTTTAGTGAGGAGTCCCTCCCTGGACAAATAGAAACCTACCACTGTTCCTTCCTCCTTTAGTGAGGAGTCCCTCCCTGGACAAATAGAAACCTCCCACTGTTCCTTCCTCCTTTAGTGAGGAGTCCCTCCCTGGACAAATAGAAACCTCCCACTGTTCCTTCCTCCTTTAGTGAGGAGTCCCTCCCTGGACAAATAGAAACCTACCACTGTTCCTTCCTCCTTTAGTGAGGAGTCCCTCCCTGGACAAATAGAAACCTCCCACTGTTCCTTCCTGCTTCCTCCTTTAGTGAGGAGTCCCTCCCTGGACAAATAGAAGCTTAGGAGGCAGTGAGCCTCCCACAGCAGCAACCAGCGCCCCAACACACAGAGAGAGAGAGACTAGAGAGGCAGCGAGCCTCCCACAGTAGCAACCAGCACCCCAACACACACAGAGAGAGTGAGAGAGAGAGACTAGAGAGACAGAGACACAGACTAGAGACGAGAGAGAGACGAGAGAGAGACTAGAGAGACAAGCGAGAGAGAGACTAGAGACAAGAGACTAGACATAGACAAGAGACTAGACATAGACAAGAGACTAGACAGAGACAAGAGACTAGACAGAGACAAGAGACTAGACAGAGACAAGCGAGAGAGAGACAAGCGAGAGAGAGACAAGCGAGAGAGACAGAGAGTAGAGAGAGAGACAGAGAGTAGAGAGAGAGACAGAGAGTAGAGAGAGAGACAGAGTAGAGAGAGAGACAGAGAGTAGAGAGAGAGACAGAGAGTAGAGAGAGAGACAGAGAGTAGAGAGAGACGAGTAGAGAGAGACGAGTAGAGAGAGACAGAGACGAGTAGAGAGAGACAGAGAGTAGAGAGAGAGACAGAGAGTAGAGAGAGAGACAGAGAGTAGAGAGAGAGAGAGAGTAGAGAGAGACAGAGAGTAGAGAGAGACGAGTAGAGAGAGACAGAGACGAGTAGAGAGAGACAGAGACGAGTAGAGAGAGACAGAGACGAGTAGAGAGAGACAGAGACGAGTAGAGAGAGACAGAGACGAGTAGAGAGAGACAGAGACGAGTAGAGAGAGACAGAGACGAGTAGAGAGAGACAGAGACGAGTAGAGAGAGACAGAGACGAGTAGAGAGAGACAGAGACGAGTAGAGAGAGACAGAGACGAGTAGAGAGAGACAGAGACGAGTAGAGAGAGACAGAGACGAGTAGAGAGAGACAGAGACGAGTAGAGAGAGACAGAGACGAGTAGAGAGAGACAGAGACGAGTAGAGAGAGACAGAGACGAGTGGAGAGAGACAGAGACGAGTAGAGAGAGACAGAGACGAGTAGAGAGAGACTAGAGAGACGGGAGTGACTAGAGGGAGAAGAGCGAGAGAGAAGAGACACAAATGACCTGAGGGTCCAGCAGGAAATGCTTACATTTGCCCACCATAGAGCGGGTGAATGCTAACATTTCGCAAGACTGTGCCTCAAAACCTAAGGTCTACCTGGCCCACCACTCCACCCTGGACTTGAACAGCCTCTATGACCAGGTACACCTATACAAGGAAGCAATCCCAACTTTTACCAGGACCCTGAAGGACGTCACCCTCAACCGCAGCCCTGGCACCTCACAGAGTAGAAACAGAGCAGCAGACCCTCCTCACACACCTGAAATGACCAACCCAAACAAACCACGGGCCACACCCTATATAAGACCAATGCCCCTTCTGCCCACAGTACATAGTCAATGTACAGTACATAGTCAATGGTAGGCTTTGAGGGGACTCCTGCAGTAGGTACACCTATAACTCATCTCTTGGCAGTAGTACTGTAGACTACTTTATCACTGACCTCAACCCAGAGTCTCTCAGAACGTTCAGTCAGTCCACTGACACCCCTATCAGACCACAGCAAAATCACACTCTACTTGAACAGAGCAATACTCAAATCATGAGGCATCAAAGCCAAAGGAACTGAGTAATATTAAGAAATGCTATAGATGGAAGGAAAGTAGTGTGGAAAATTACCAAAGAACTATTAGGCAACAACAAATTAAATCCCTTCTAGACAATTTCCTGGACAAAATGTTTCACTGTGACAGTGAAGGTGTACACTTGGCAGTAGAAAACCTTAAAAGTATATTTGACCTCTCAGTTTCCCTTTCAAATATAAACATTTCAAGCCAACAACCTAAGAAAATGAACAATGACAAATGGTTTGATGATGAATGCAAAAATCTAAGAAAGAAATTGAGAAACCTATCCAACCAAAAACATAGAGACTGGGAAAAGCTGAGCCTAAACCTTCACTACGGTGAATCACTAAAACAATACAGAAATACACTACGGAAAAAGAAGGAACAGCACGTCAGAAATCAGATCAATGTAATTGAAGAATCCATAGAATCTAATCACTTCTGGAGAAATTGGAAAACACTAAACAAACAACACGAAGAGATGGAGATGTATGGGTTAAACCACTTCTCCAATCTTTTTGGCTCTTTAACAAAGAACAAACAGCAAAAACATAGACATGATCAAATACAAACCTTAGAATCAACTATTAAAGACTACCAGAACCCACTGGATTCCACTGGAGTCAACAGCAACCTTGGGGAAATCCTCTGCATTATCATTAACAGCAGACTCGTAGAATTCCTCAATGAAAACAATGTACTGAGCAAATGTCAAATTGGCTTTTTATCAAATTACCTTACGAAAGACCACGTATTCACCCTGCACTCCCTAATTGACAAACAAACAAACCAAAACAAAGGCAAAGTCTTCCCATGCTTTGTTGATTTAAAAAAAGCATTCATTCAGACTCATTTTGGCATGAGGGCCTGCTATACAAATTGATGTGGGGAAAAACATAGAACATTAAGATATCCACACACAACAAGTGTACGATTAAAATTGGCAAACAAAAATACCTCTTTCCACAGGGCCGTGGGTTGAGACAGGGATGCAGCTAAAGCCCCACTCTCTTCAACATATAAAGAAATTGGCGAGGGCACTAGAACAGTCTGCAGCACCCGGCCTCACCCTACTAGAATCTGAAGTCAAATGTCTACTGTTTGCTAATGCTTCTGTCCCCAACCAAGGAGGGTCTACCACAGCACCTATTTATTCTGCACATATTCTGCCAGACCAGGTCCTGACAGTAAATCTCAGGAAGACCAAAATAATGGTGTTCCAAAAAAGGTCCAGTCTCCAGGACTACAAATACAAATTCCATCTAGACACTGTTGCCCTAGAGCACGCAAAAAACTATACATACCTTGGCCTAAACATCAGCGCCACAGGTAACTTCCACAAAGCTGTGAACGATCTGAGAGACAAGGCAAGAAGGGCATTCTATACCATCAAAGGGAACATAAATTTGACAAACCAATTATGATCTGGCTAATACTTGAATCAGATATAGAATCCATTGCCCTTCATGAGGTCTGGGGTCAGCTCACCAACCAAGAATTTACAAAAATGGCATAAACACCAAATTGAGACTCCGCATGCAGAATTCTGCAAAAATATCCTCTGTGTACAATGTAAAACACTAAATAATGCATGCAGAGCAGAATTAGGCCAATACCCGCTAATTATCAAAATCCTGAAAAGAGACGTTAAATTCTACAACCAAAGTTTGGGAAGTGATTCCCAAACCTTCCATAGCAAAGCCATCACCTACAGAGAGATGAACCTGGAGAAGAGTCCCCTAAGCAAGCTGGTCCTGGAGCTCTGTTCACAAACACAAACACACCCCACAGAGCCCCAGGACAGCAACACAATTAGACCGAAGCAAACAATGAGAAAACAAAAAGATAATTACTTGACACATTAAAAATAATTTGACTCCCATATCTACTGAGTGAAATACCACAGTGTGCCATCACAGCAGCAAGATTTGTGACCTGTTGCCACAAGAAAAGGTCAACCAGTGAAGAACAAACGCCATTGTAAATACAACCCATATTCATGTTTATTTATTTTCCCTTTAGTACTTTAACTATTTATTTTCCCTTTAGTACTTTAACTATTTGCACATTGTTACAACACTGTATAAATACATAATATGACATTTGAAATGTCTTTATTCTTTTGGAACTTTTGTGAGTGTAATGTTTACTGTTCATTTTTATTGTTTATTTCACTTTTGTTTATTATCTACTTCCCTTGCTTTGGCAATGTTAACATATGTTTCCCATGCCAATAAAGTCCTTAAATTTAAATTGACTAGAGGGAGAGAAAGAGAGAACAGGACAGAGAGAGAGAGAGAGAGAGAGGGAGAGAAAGAGAGGACAGGACAGAGAGAGAGGGAGAGAAAGAGAGGACAGGACAGAGAGAGAGAGAGGGAGAGAAAGAGAGAACAGGACAGAGAGAGAGAGGGAGAGAAAGAGAGAACAGGACAGAGAGAGAGAGAGGGAGAGAAAGAGAGAACAGGACAGAGAGAGAGAGGGAGAGAAAGAGAGAACAGGACAGAGAGAGAGAGGGAGAGAAAGAGAGAACAGGACAGAGAGAGAGGAGAGAAAGAGAGAACAGGACAGAGAGAGAGCCTAGAGGGAGAGAAAGAGAACAGGACAGAGTGAGAGACTAGGGGGAGAGAAAGCGAACAGGACAGAGAGAGCGAGAGACTAGAGGGAGAGAAAGAGAACAGGACAGAGAGAGAGCCTAGAGGGAGAGAAAGAGAGTACAGGACAGAGAGAGAGCCTAGAGGGAGAGAAAGAGAGAACAGAACAGAGAGAGAGCCTAGAGGGAGAGAAAGAGAGAACAGGACAGAGAGAGAGCCTAGAGGGAGAGAAAGAGAGAACAGGACATAGTGAGAGACTAGGGGGAGAGAAAGAGTACACAAGACGAGATTCAGACATCGTTGTAAATGTCTAAATTGGATAAGACTGTTAGACTGGTAAACGGTAAATAAGGTAATAAAGTTTGTGGGCTGAGAGTTGAGGAGAAGGCAGATATCTTTCATCTACGTACTTGATGAAAGCTGGAGGCATGTCTCTCTTCATTATGTGGTCTTCTGTGGTCTGGACAGTGTCTTTCCCCACCTAGAACACAACAGGAAAACAGGAACAGCACATTAACTGACAAACACCCTGTAGGGCCAGGTTCCTGGACACAAACATACCCTACTCAGACCAAGTCAGCACAGGACATTAACTGACAAACACCCTGTAGGGCCAGGTTCCTGGACACAAACATACCCTACTCAGACCAAGTCATCACAGCACATTAACTGACATAAACACCCTGTAGGGCCAGGTTCCTGGACACAAACATACCCTACTCAGACCAAGTCAGCACAGGACATTAACTGACAAACACCCTGTAGGGCCAGGTTCCTGGACACAAACATACCCTACTCAGACCAAGTCATCACAGCACATTAACTGACATAAACACCCTGTAGGGCCAGGTTCCTGGACACAAACATACCCTACTCAGACCAAGTCATCACTCTTAAATTAGCTAATGGAGATTCTCCATTGAGCATTTGGGTCTGAGAAACCGGCACATTGAAATATGTAATGTAAATGTGTTTAACCTTTGGTCTTTAACAACAAACACATATTGCTACATATTGTTAATCATTTTAAATTGTTTTATTTAACCTTTAAAGGATGATATAAACTATTGCCTCAACACACAGGTCACTGGAGGGGGGAACCTCAACACAAAAACACGTGTAAAAGAGATGATCTCTCACACACATTCACATCTCCCATGACTCATATCCCCCAGTGTGACCTCAGCGATCAGACACATCCTTCACCACATGGAGCTGTGAGAAAACAAAATGATCCAGACTTCTCATTCATATCAACAGCTGTAGTGTAGATCACTGAAGCACGCCGCTTGTAGACTTTCCTAACGGTAATGTTCGTCATGTGAAACCCAGGGAGGGAACACGTCCAGGTCTGTCTCTGTGTCAGTCTCTCCCCGGGCCGGCAGACATTTGAGCTCCGAGACTGACTGGGAGTGAGGCTAGTTAATGTCTGATTCATATGGAGCTTGTTGGCTGACTGATCACTGACCCAACCCCTGTTACACACACACACACCGTTTTTCACAGCTCTTCACCCACACGATTATATTCAACTAGTGTGAACATGCCCACAACTACACAAGCACACAACTCCAACTTGATCAGCTTCTTCTGCTGTGTATAACATAAAAGGATGTACAATTATATTTAAGGCATTTTTTTTAATAAGAGTACAAAATATATTTTTATAAGATATACATTTTTGAAAGTTTGACTAATTACAGTTGAGTTTTCTCATAAGGCCACCTCACCACTAATGCCAGCCAGCCTATTGGAGGGCTATGACTAAGAGCTTCTGAAGCTAGTTGTTAGGAATATGCCATTAGTGGGGGAGGTTAAAGTTCAAGGATAACCAACTGTTCCACCAGCTCATTACAGTCCTCCATTCCAGAGAGCTGACGTCATGGAGTCAGAGTGGGGCTGTACCAGATCCCCTGACCTCATTACTGTCTTCTCATTGGTCCAGTGTGAAAGTAGGAGTAGAGTGTCCACCTACACCGTTCGTAAATTCAACACAAGAGGTGGAAGTCGAACTAAAAGTGGAGTGAGGCTGAAAGACTGGGCCACAGCCAGGGCATGAAGTTAAAAAATAATAATCCTAACCCTATGAGTTATTGGGAATGTGGAGAGTACTGTCGAGGTGTCAGCTCAAGGATGACTCTAAACTGTAATGGCACAGCCAATCCAGAAAGCTGTCGTACTACAGAAGCACAGGTCCTCCCGCATTTCATTGGTCCAGTGGGAGTTAGTGAGCGTTTGTAAATTAAACAAAAAGGTTGATGCCAGGCTAAAAGTGGAGCAACTGCCAGCTCTCTCAGAGTGAGGTGGGAGCTAACATGTGCCAACCTGGCATTCCTGCCTTGAGAGGCTCTGAACAAAAGCCATAATTAACTGTCCAGCGTGCCAGGGTAGTTAGAGAGCCGTTCAACTAAAGGTTAGGGGAGCAGGAGAGAGTTCTTTTTAGATGTAGGACACACACTGAGTGGACTTCAACTAAAGGACCAGAAAGAAGGGAAACTGGACATCTTACCCCCCCACTTTTGAAAATCACCAACTAGAGAATAATTTTTGGGGGGACAATTGAGACATGGATTGTGTATGTGTACCATTCAGAGGGTGAATGGGCAAGACTAAATATTTAAGTGCCTTTGAACGGGGTATGGTAGATTGTGCCAGACGCACAGGTGTGTGTCAAGAACTGCCACGCTGCTGGGTTTACGCTGAACAGTTTCCCACATAAATAAAGAATAGTCCACCAGCCAAAGGACATCCAGCCAACTTGACAGAACTGTTGGGAAGCATTGGACTCAACATGGGCCAGCATCCCAGTGGAACACTTTTGACACATTGTAGAGTTCATGCCCCGATATTAGGAAGGTGTTCTTAATATTTGGTATACTCAGTGTATACTGTTAATCTCTGGATCTCATCATCAAATGATTTAGACCAGTGGTTCCCAAACCTTTTATTGTCCCATACCCCTTCAAACATTCAACCTCCAGCTGCTACCCCCTCTAGCACCAGGGTCAGCGTACTCTCAAATGTTGCTTTTTGCCATCATTGTAAGCCTGTCACACACACAATACATTTATTAAACCTAAGAATGAGTGTGAGTTGTCATAACCCGGCTCGTGGGAAGTGACAAAGAGCTCTTATAGGACCAGGGCACAAATAATAATCATTTTGCTCTTTATTTAACTTTTTATGGCTGCAAGGGCAGTATTGAGTAGCTTGGATGAAAGGTGCCCATATCAAACGGCCTGCTCCTCAGTCATAGTTGCTAATATTTGCATATTATTATTATTATTATTATTGGATAGAAAACACTCTGACGTTTCTAAAACTGTTTGAATGATGTCTGTGAGTATAACAGAACTCATATTGGCAGGCAAAATCCTGAGTTGAAATCAAAACAGGAAGTCAGAAATCTGAGCTTGTATGTATTCACCAGAGTCCCCAATGAAATCCCCTTGAGATATGAATGATGTTGCACTGCCTAGGGGTCCCACTAGATGTCAACCATCAATAGAAATTATAATGAGGCTTCTATGTTGTTGTGGGAGTGAATGAGAGCAGAATATATCAGATGTCCATCAAGCAGCCATTTAACTTGTATTATCATCTACATTTATGATGAGTATTTCTGTTGAAACGATGTGGCTATGCAAATTCACTTGATGTTTTTGGAACTAGTGAATCTAAATAGCCAATGTAAACTCAGGTTTTTTGATAATAATATGAACTTTATCAAACAAAACATGCATGTATTGTGTAACATGGAGTCCTATGAGTGTCATCTGATGAAGATAAAATTAGTCACTAACCTTGAATTATCTTTATTTCTGGTTTTTCTGAATGCTATATTTTGCTGGAAAATGGCTGTGCTTATTGTGGTTTGGTGGAGACCTAAAATAAATCGTTTGTAGTGCTTTCGCTGAAAAACCTATTTGAAATCGGACACTTTGGTGGGATTAACAACGAGAATAGCTTTAAAATGATATGAAACACATGTATGTTTTAGGAATTGAAATTATAAGATTTCTGTTTGAATTTGGCGCCCTCTATTTTCACTGGTAGTTGTCAAATCGATCCTGGTATCGGGATTGCAGCCATAACAGGTTAACCATCTTACACATAAAATGTTATTTGTTCATCGAAAATTGTGAATAAATGACCACAGTTTAATGAGAAGGGTGTGCTTGAAAGGATGCACATAACTCTGCAATGTTGGGTTGTTTTGGTGAGAGTCTCAGTCTTAAATAATTTTCCACACACAGTCTGTGCCTGTATTTTGTTTTCATGCTAGTGAGGGCCGAGAATCCACTCTCACAAAGGTACGTGGTTGCAAAGGGCATCAGTGTCTTAACAGTGCGATTTGCCAAGGCAGGATACACTGAGTGCAGCCCTATCCAGAAATCTGACAGTGGCTTCTGATTAAATTCAATTTTTCACAGAACCGCTTGTTGCAATTTCAATGAGTCTCTCTTGTTCAGATATCGGTAAGTGGACTGGAGGCAGGGCATGAAAGGGATAACCAATCCAGTTGTTTATGTCATCCATTTCAGGAAAGTACCTGCGTAAGTGAGCACCCAACTCACTCAGGTGCTTCGCTATATCACATTTGACCTTGTCTGTAAAGCTTGAGTTCATTTGCACACAAAAAAATACAATGATGGAAAGACCTCTGTGTTGTCCTTGTTAATGCAGACAGAGAAGAGCTCCAACTTCTTAATCATAGCCTCAATTTTGTCCCGCACATTGAATATAGTTACAAAGAGTCCTTGTAATCCTAGATTTAGATTATTCAGGCGGGCAAAAGCATCACTCAGATAGGCCAGTCGTGTGAGAAACTCATCATCATGCAGGCGGTCAGACAAGTGAAAATGATGGTCAGTAAAAACAACTTTAAGCTCATCTCGCAATTCAAAAAATGTTTTCAATATTTTGCCACTTGATAATCAGCGCACTTCTGTATGTTGTAAAAGCCTTACATGGCCGTTGCCCATATTATTGCATAGTGCAGAAAATACACGAGAGTTCAGGGGCCTTGCTTTAACAAAGTTAACCATTTTCCCTGAAGTAACCAAACATCTATCAAGGTGTCCCTTGGCAGCAAGAGCCTCTCGGTTGACGCTGCAATGTACCCAAGTGGCGTCGAGAGTAATTGCTTGCACGTGCGTTACCACCCCACTGTCTCCCTGTCATGGCTTTTGCACCATCAGTACAGATACTTCGACTCAAGTATGACAATTCGGATACTTTATCCACCACTGAATATTTACTATAAAAAATTCCCATATCATGCAGCCCTACCTGGCCCTGTATGGTTGTTGTAATGACGGCCCGGTTGAGGAAATGGGGCAAGGGGCAAGGGCAAGTTCAGACAAGATGGCTTCTATGGACACAGTATAGACTTCTGAAATAATAGGAAGGGGATCGTTGCCTGAATACACCTGACTTAGGAAATACACAGTAGCTGAAAAGAAGTCTTTGAAAAGACCAAAACAAAAAGTATGTTGTTTTCTCTGAGAATAGTGTTCACTTTCAGGCACAGTAGGGGGGGTTTCACAAAGCAAAAGTGGCTTCTTAGGAGTGAATCTTATTATTCCTAATTTCCCACCTCCCTCTCTTCATGTAGACCAACAACAGCCCTGATCCCAACAACTCAGTACAAACAGAATGTATCTGCACTCATTCCAGCTGAAGGGCGTGGCGGCTGTATTCTGATCTCCAACCCCAACCAGAAACCGACTGATTAGGCAACACACAGGCATGCAAGGCCGAAGCACGTCTATTTTTTTTAATAGAACTTTACTAAAAGGACAAGAAGAGCACAGGTGGATAGGTAATGGATAGGTAATTCTTCATTTCAAAAATAGATGATTCTGTCTGCACACTGAAAAAAAAAATGTATATTCAGACTAGGTAATTGTAAATGTCAACTTGTTTATCCATTCGCTGGCTCAGACGGTCATTGTGTCAGTATGCTGTCACATACCACACAGCCTGATGTCAAGCTGGCCCCCCAGCCAGACAGGGTCTGGGGTGGAAACGTTGACACTCCTATTTCCAGCTGCCAACAGAACAGCACAGACCAGTGCAGCGTTGTGAAGGAGCTAGATAAAGTGGCCCGGACCAACAGAACAGACAAGGCATTGTTGACATGCACCCAGGGACTCTCAAAGCCTGGAGGACTGGGACACAGAGAGACAGCCTGGCTTTCAGATGTGGAGCTAGTTCTTTCTATGGTTACATTCTATTAGACCTAAGTGTCCTCAACGCCATCTAACAACCGTCTGCTCTGAACGTGTTATGGAAAGGAAGTATGTGCCCATAACTCTGTAATAGAAAAGTATGTAGTATCCAAATGTGTTCCTGTTCACAGGCAGCATAGCATGCGTGAAGCTACGAGATATTTAGCATTGCAATGACTTTGATGAAATTGTCGTGCAAATTTTACACACGGGACACTTGAAGTCAATCTTAAATGAATCATTGATGCACCATAGTGAACGTCTGTCAGGAGCTCTACAGGGACAGTCCCGTTAATTCTCTTAAATATCGCAGACAAGTTATATTTGCATGATTTAGCTTATTCATCATTCATAATTAATTAATCATTAACATTTGCTTCATTCATTCATACCAATACTGGTTTATGCATGTGACAGACCAAAACCTCACAAGGCTTCTTCTCTCTAAGCTGAGACCCTGAAACAGATATATTTCGTTCTCAAAACAAGGGTCTGGGCGTACTGCCAAATTGCAGATACTGACAGTGAAGATTATTTCAGTCACATGCATGCAATTGTTTTTTTTAGAAAAGCACTAACATAACATTTTCCATCACAAAGTCTTGTCAGATCAAATCTGCAGACCTCTCCAGAGAACACAGAAGACAGTTATGGCTAAACCCTCCAACACAGCCTCACCGTGTAGTTGTGTTACGAGGTGGTAAATAGGACTAGATCAGGTGGTATCAAATGGCATCAGAGGAGTAATGGTAAGTGATGGTCAGCTAGCTAGCGGAGTATACATAGATTAGGGGTGTGAAAGCTAAGAAAAATCCCATGTGTGTTTTTTTTACCCCACTAAAATGTATTTGTGGGCTATAGCCTAACTAGACGACAGGCTATAAAGGCCTGGAGAAATCTGTAATGTAAATAAAACCAGAGAGGAAGAGGTGAATTAGCGAGGCATGCAAGACTGATTACCACGACATATGTGCACCACATTTTTTTCTGCCTGCCCCCTCCTCTCCCTCCCTCTCTCTCCCTCTCCCCTGGGGGCGTATGCATTACGTCGATTCTGTTGCAAAACGTCTCTTAAAACAGAAGGAAATGGGGAGGGATCTATCTGAATTTGCTCAGTCTTGAGAGTAATCTATTGACACAGCTTTAGAGCTTCACCATACACCACAACTAAATGTGCCAAATGGCACCCTATTCCCTACATAGTACACTACTTTTGGCCAGCGTCTTATGGGCCCTGATCAAAAGTAGTGCACTATATAGGGAATAGGGTGCCATTTGAGACATGCGTACACCACATAACTGAGGTGACTCGATGGAACACAAATATTTGGGTGGTTTCTTGACATCTGACTACACACCAGTCTCCTGGCTGTTGTGGTCTAGGGCCATCAGATGTATCACTGCTGAGGACCGAGGGAGAGAGGGAGTGCTCATCACCACCCAGCAGAGTTTTAGTTCAGCTAGTCTCTCTCTTTCCCTCCCTCGGTCCCTCCGTCCAGTGTACTAACGGCTGCTGGAGCATTGGACTGCTGCTGCTGGCTGTGGTGGATTCAGATCCATAGCCATTATCCTCCCATTATCCTTCCTGACTTGGCTAACTGCACTTTCTCGCTCACTGCACCCCACCCACCAACCTTTAACCCCCTCCTCTCTCGCCTCCTCTCCCTGCCCCCCCCCCCCCCCTCTCCCTGCCTCTCCCTGCCTCTCCCTGCCTCCCCCTCCTTGGACAAATGACAGGAAACTGGAGAAGCAGATAACAGGACGCAGTTTATTTTGGAAGGCCTTAAACCACTTGACTTGGACATATTTATTCCCCAATAATCACACATTACTGAAGTAGATTTGAATGAATTGATGTAGTAAGAAAATAAAACCATTTATTGAGACCAGTTAGACTTGATATTGATGCAATTTTCATTTTTTTTCCTCCAAAAATAGTGAAGGGAGGAGGCACTTTTTTCTGACTACATACATGTGTTAAACTGAGGTTTCTTGTGAAATTACAATATTGTCAAATGTCGTTAACAAACAAGTTGACTATGAACTTCCCTTTGTGTGGTTGTTTTTTCCTCATTTATTTAACTAGGCAGTTAAGAACACTTTCTTATTTTACAATGACGGCCTGCCTCTCGGCCAAACCCTCCCCTAACCCAGATGACGCTGGCCAAAAATGTGCGGCGCCCCTACGGGACTCCCGATCACGGCCGGTTGTGATACAGCCCGGGATCGAACCATGATCTGTAGTGACACCTCTAGCACTGAGATGCAGTGCCTTAGACCACTGTGCCACTCGAGAGCCATTGTGTTCCATGTCTTTCATTATCACTTGACTTGAGTATTGGTTCCTAAATACATGATCTGCTAGCTGCTTACGTGTCGGCCTGAAATAAAGATGGAGGGGAAAGAGAGAAGCTGATCTGAGTAATAATATAGTCTTAGTGTCTTTCCTAAAAAAAGAGCCAAGTAGGAGCAGTGCATCCTTCCTTTTACACAGGACTCAATGATCAACAGTCTCCAAATATTCACTTCCCAGTCTATGCCAAGGCCCTACATCTGCCATTGACCTGCTTTCAACCCCATTTTAAAGACCATAAAAAGGAAGTGCAGAAATGATAAAGTAGTTCTCATTTGATAAGCTCTCTTTTAGTCATCTCAGAACTATGCCTGTTGAATAGTATGCCTGACTGAATAACATTGGTTATAGTGGAAGCCAAGGGCTAAGGGATGGATTCCCGCCATCAAGGCTGATTCCTTCTACATAAACATCAAGGCTGGTCCCTTTTCAATCTGATTAGACTGGCATTGAATAGATGAAACCAACCAGAGACATCAAACTGACACCATAGAGATTATATATAGTCCGTCAGCTGAATAAACCATAGACACTAATGGCTGATAACGTCTGTTCTCTGGCTGAGTTAATGCTGAGGAGAACAATCTTGGCCCATGACGAAGACCGACCTTTTCATCTCCATGTATCTGGGCATAATGGGATTTCCATCCTTTTTTTTTTTTTAAACATTCACAAGATGACTGATCATTAAAAGACTGAAGGCCCCAGCAGCACTCAGACAGAGCCAGGAAGCCAAATGGCTGGCTATCCCAACAAAAGCACAAACACTGGCTATCCCAGCAGATCGACAACAACCTACAGCAGATAATTGTAAACACAATTCAACAATCAAGGAGGAATTCAAGTAGCCTAATCCAATAATTGCCTGGTTTTTGCAGTTTAGTAACGATTGCATGGTGGGATGTGAATGGTAAATGTAATTGTAAACTCTGAGATGTAGCCTAGCCATTAGCCAGGGGTCTACAAGTCTGTGCAATGTGTGGTTTTGTGGGTAGCCGAGACAATAAAGAGAATGGCTTTCTTTAGTATAGCCTCTCCCTGGGAATGTCTGAGGTAGAGTCATTGGTTTCATTGAGTGGCCTAGGCCACATGAGTTACAGCACCCTGTCTGAAAGAGGCCGAGACCCAGCCCTTGGTTTGGTTGCAGACCTGGGTTCAACTACTATTTCAAATATTTTATCTGTGCATGATCGAGCTTGCCTGCCTTAAAATGTCCCAACAGAGTAGTCCAAAAACTATAAACCCTTGCCCATCTGGCACTCCAACCAGGCCAGAGCAAACGCTGAAAGTATTTGAAAGATATCAAATAGTATTTGAACCCAGGTCTGCTTCATTGGCTGGTTCTAGAAGAGCACTAATTCAGTAGACAGAACAGGCTTTACGATCTATACGCCTCCAACTCAGATACAACAAGAGGCCTTTTTTTTACCACGAAGTGCACTGCAAACACACTCACAACTCAATGCCGGAACATTTCAATAACATAACAGTAACAGTGTTGATACCGTTTCTAGGGAAACAGGAAATTATTACAGTGTGAGTTACGCCTTCATCGTCGTGCCACAGTTGGAAATATGTGATCACTGTTCAGATGGCACAGCTGGGGAATTGATTTTCTCTGATTTCACCCCCCCAAGGAGAAGGCTAACGTGAATATGATCACTCGCCTAGTCCGCCTGCTCGTACTAACCACAGAGAAGTCTGATGATGATCTCTAGATGACATCAATTCGACAGAAACAGGCTTTACTACTCACATTACAACCATGAAGGGACTGACCAAAAACTGAAGTGTTGGTCAGAACTACTGAAACCAATTCAATGATAGTAATAATAATAATAGCTTGTTACATAGCATTTCTCAGCACCTGCTAGAACATCTGCTAAACTGTGTACACGACCAATAAACTTGGTCAGACAGCCAGGTCTAGCCAGGCCAGACAGCCCAGCTAGCCAGGCCAGACAGCCCAGCTAGCCAGGCCAGACAGCCCAGCTAGCCAGGCCAGACAGCCCAGCTAGCCAGGCCAGACAGCCCAGCTAGCCAGGCCAGACAGCCCAGCTAGCCAGGCCAGGCAGCCCAGCTAGCCAGGCCAGGCAGTCCAGCTAGCCAGGCAGTCTAGCTAGCCAGGCCAGGCAGTCCAGCTAGCCAGGCCAGGCAGCCCAGCTAGCCAGGCCAGGCAGCCCAGCTAGCCAGGCCAGGCAGCCCAGCTAGCCAGGCCAGGCAGCCCAGCTAGCCAGGCCAGGCAGCCCAGCTAGCCAGGCCAGGCAGCCCAGCTAGCCAGGCCCGGCAGCCCAGCTAGCCAGGCCCGGCAGCCCAGCTAGCCAGGCCAGGCAGCCCAGCTAGCCAGGCCAGGCAGTCCAGCTAGCCAGGCCAGGCAGTCCAGCTAGCCAGGCCAGGCAGCCCAGCTAGCCAGGCCAGGCAGCCCAGCTAGCCAGGCCAGGCAGTCCAGCTAGCCAGGCCAGGCAGCCCAGCTAGCCAGGCCAGGCAGTCCAGTTAGCCAGGCCAGGCAGTCCAGCTAGCAGGCCAGGGCCAACCAGTAAAGAACAATGCTGCTACAATGAGTATACATTAGCTGTGAGGAGAGGATCAGAAAAGCCAGTTCTATTGTCCAAATCTATCCTCCAGACAGCTGCCAGGGACTCCTAGCTTTTTCTGGTTGTGTAGCACTCTACTATAACACCTTGTATTGAATAGTGAAGTGGCAGTGTCCCTGCATGGCCTGGAAAATCTTGTATTGAATAGTGAAGTGGCAGTGTCCCTGCATGGCCTGGAACATCTTGTATTGAATAGTGAAGTGGCAGTGTCCCTGCATGGCCTGGAACATCTTGTATTGAATCGTGAAGTGGCAGTGTCCCTGCATGGCCTGGAACATCTTGTATTGAATAGTGAAGTGGCAGTGTCCCTGCATGGCCTGGAACATCTTGTATTGAATCGTGAAGTGGCAGTGTCCCTGCATGGCCTGGAACATCTTGTATTGAATAGTGAAGTGGCAGTGTCCCTGCATGGCCTGGAACATCTTGTATTGAATAGTGAAGTGGCAGTGTCCCTGCATGGCCTGGAACATCTTGTATTGAGTCGTGAAGTGGCAGTGTCCCTGCATGGCCTGGAACATCTTGTATTGAATAGTGAAGTGGCAGTGTCCCTGCATGGCCTGGAACATCTTGTATTGAGTCGTGAAGTGGCAGTGTCCCTGCATGGCCTGGAACATCTTGTATTGAATAGTGAAGTGGCAGTGTCCCTGCATGGCCTGGAACATCTTGTATTGAATAGTGAAGTGGCAGTGTCCCTGCATGGCCTGGAACATGATTCTTATCTGAGCTGTTAAGCTGTTTGGAAGATGTTTTTATTTTTTATTTTAGTCATTTCCCTTTTTGTAAACCACAAGTTCTGCAAAGCCACCGATAAAGACATTTTTTTGCTTATTCACTTAGGAAATAATCATCTCAGCTATGATCTTAGTAAATAAGAAAGGAAATGACACTGGTAGTTTGTTCATTGGTAGTGTAGTGTGGTCACGTCATGTACAGACGAAAACACTAATACTTCAGAAAATTGATATTAGGGAAGAAATTGCTTTTGGATTCTGTAGAAAATGGCAGATTAGTACAAGTACACGCCTAGACTGTAGACCTATGTGGCTGGTTGCCATGGGGTTCAGTCAGTCATCTCCTTTATGAAGAGGTTTTGCGGAGCACCACTGTGGTTTTCACTACCTTTGATTTACACTCTACTCTAACCAGGCCACCTTTCAGATGGCTCTAGATGGGGTTTACTTCATTCAAGTCAAAAACGGTCATAATGAAGACTTCATTTATACTAAATGATAAAGAGTATGCAGTTTCTGTATCTGACTGTAGGCCTACTATCTGACTGTAGGCCTACTATCTGACTGTAGGCCTACTATCTGACTGCAGGCCTACTATCTGACTGCAGGCCTACTATCCGACTGTAGGCCTACTATCCGACTGTAGGCCTACTATCCGACTGTAGGCCTACTATCCGACTGTAGGCCTACTATCCGACTGCAGGCCTACTATCCGACTGCAGGCCTACTATCCGACTGCAGGCCTACTATCCGACTGTAGGCCTACTATCCGACTGTAGGCCTACTATCCGACTGTAGGCCTACTATCCGACTGCAGGCCTACTATCCGACTGCAGGCCTACTATCCGACTGCAGGCCTACTATCCGACTGCAGGCCTACTATCCGACTGCAGGCCTACTATCCGACTGCAGGCCTACTATCCGACTGCAGGCCTACTATCCGACTGCAGGCCTACTATCCGACTGCAGGCCTACTATCCGACTGCAGGCCTACTATCCGACTGCAGGCCTACTATCTGACTGCAGGCCTACTATCTGACTGTAGGCCTACTATCTGACTGCAGGCCTACTATCTGACTGCAGGCCTACTATCTGACTGCAGGCCTACTATCTGACTGCAGGCCTACTATCTGACTGCAGGCCTACTATCTGACTGCAGGCCTACTATCTGACTGCAGGCCGTAGGCCTGCAGGCCTACTATCTGACTGTAGGCCTACTATCTGACTGTAGACCTACTATCTGACTGTAGACCTACTATCTGACTGCAGGTCTACTATCTGACTGCAGGCCTACTATCTGACTGCAGGCCTACTATCTGACTGCAGACCTACTATCTGACTGCAGGCCTACTATCTGACTGCAGGCCTACTATCTGACTGCAGGCCTACTATCTGACTGCAGGCCTACTATCTGACTGCAGGCCTACTATCTGACTGCAGGCCTACTATCTGACTGCAGGCCTACTATCTGACTGCAGGCCTACTATCTGACTGCAGGCCTACTATCTGACTGTAGGCCTACTATCTGACTGTAGGTCTACTATCTGACTGTAGGTCTACTATCTGACTGCAGGTCTACTATCTGACTGCAGGCCTACTATCTGACTGCAGGCCTACTATCTGACTGCAGGCCTACTATCTGACTGCAGACCTACTATCTGACTGCAGACCTACTATCTGACTGCAGACCTACTATCTGACTGTAGACCTACTATCTGACTGTAGACCTACTATCTGACTGTAGACCTACTATCTGACTGCAGGCCTACTATCTGACTGTAGGCCTACTATCTGACTGCAGGCCTACTATCTGACTGCAGGCCTACTATCTGACTGCAGGCCTACTATCTGACTGCAGGCCTACTATCTGACTGCAGGCCTACTATCTGACTGCAGGCCTACTATCTGACTGCAGGCCTACTATCTGACTGTAGGCCTACTATCTGACTGTAGGCCTACTATCTGACTGTAGGCCTACTATCTGACTGTAGGCCTACTATCTGACTGTAGGCCTACTATCTGACTGTAGGCCTACTATCTGACTGTAGGCTAGGTTGCCATGGAGTTGTCAGTCATCTCCTTTATGTAGAGGAGCACCACACACACAGAGATTTTTTTTTTTTTTTAACTAGGCAAGTCTAATTCTTATTTACAATGACGGCCTAGGAACAGTGGATTAGCTGCCTTGTTCAGGGGCAGAACGACAGATTTTTACCTTGTCAGCTCGGTTACTGGCCCAACGCTCTAACCACTAGGCTATCTGCCGCCTCTTACTGCAGGCTATACAACAAAGATTGTATTGAACTGCATAGGCTACATGGACTATATTCAGAAAATATAAATGATCTGTCTGTCATTAGCCGACAGATCAGGATTTCTTTAACTTCATTGTTGGTTATGTGCTTGTAAGTAAGCATTTCATACAACACCTGTTGTATTCGGCATTTCATGGTCAGGTCTACACCGGTTGTATTCGGCAAAAAATAACACTATGGGGATGAGGTAGTTGGATGGGCTATTTACAGATGGGCTATGTACAGGTGCAATGATCTGTAAGCTGCTCTGACAGCTGGTGCTTAAAGCTAGTGAGGGAGATATAAGTCTCCAGCCTCAGGGTTTTTTTTAATTCGTTCCAGTCATTGGCAGCAGAGAACTGGAAGGAAAGGCGGCCAAAGCAAGTGTTGGCTTTGGGGATGACCAGTGCAATAAACCTGCTGGAGCGCGTGCTACAGGTGGGTGCTGCTATAATGACCAGTGAGCTGAGATAAGGCGGGGCTTTACCTAGCAGAGACTTATAGATGACCTGGAGCTAGTGGGTTTGGCAACAGATATGTAGTGAGGGCCAGCCAACGAGAGCATACAGGTTGCAGTGGTGGGTAGTATATGGCACTGTGATAGACTACATCCAATTTGCGAGTAGAGTGTTGGAGCCTATTTTATAAATGACATCACCGAAGTCAAGGATCGGTAGGATAGTCAGTTTTACGAGGGTATGTTTGGCAGCATGAGTGAAGGATGCTTTGTTGAGAAATAGGAAGCCAATTCTAGATTTAAGAGTTTAGTATAACCAGACACCTAGGAATTAGTATTTGTCCATATTCGAAGTCAGAACCGTCCAGAACCGGCATTCACGAAAACAGCTATAGTGATCATGAATTCCTAAAGGACACTTGAATTGAGGAATTATTTATACGTGTCGTTTCAATTGTTAGTTAGATACAAAGTATATTTGTTTGAAATACTCCGGCATGAGAATATTGTAGGCCTATACGTCGAGATATGGCAGTCAACCCTCGGCTCCAGGGGGTAGGGCATATTTTCAAGGGGAAAAGGGCGTCACTGCCCTGGCCCGAGTGGAAAACTTCAACAAAACTTGATACATTGTAGTTACATCGCTCGCGTTCTAAACGCAGAATGTTGCCAGCCGATAGAGCAGGAAAAATAACAGTAACCGCAGCGGTAACTTCTGAGATAAAATGACAAGGAATCGTGGCGGGCTGGCACAATGTAGCCACTACACAGACGGCGTGCGACAGGTAACCTACCCGAAGTCAGGGATATTCGGTTGGGACGTTTCACTTACCCGAACCAGGTTGCTGACAGCTGCCTGCACCGCAGCCACGGGAGCCGTGAGATCCGGGATAGCTTTCCCGTCCACCTCACCTTCTTCGTGCATTATCACCAGATGGGATATCTGCTGAGCCACCGGCTCTAGGATACTTTCTATCGTCTTTGTGTGAAAAACCGGCATGATGAAAACTTGAGTCCGCTCTCCTATCCAAGAGGAAAAAAAGTCTGGTCCCGTTTGGCTGTTTCAAAAGTTCCCTCTCTTGTTTGTGCCCCTGTAAAGTCTAAGGTTAATCCAACACTTTCCTAGCCCAGCACAGTTTCGCTCTCTGGGAACACTAACTACTCCCCTTGCAACCATCAATGTGAGAATCCCCAACCGCAGCTCTCGAAGAGTGAGCAACCTACCCGACAAAATGCTATGTCCGCCACCTGACCAATAAGAGAAATGGCACATATGTTACCGCAAATGCGATTGGCACAAGCGGATGTCACTCTTTCCCGATAGGCTCCGCCTGTTCCACATAGTCGAGTTTGCTAGAGATGTGAGTTCTCCCCAAATTACGTAAACATTCTCATGCCCTAAAAAGGGAAATACGACTCTGTTGAGAGGAGCGAATTCCAACCAGCAAGGACAGACGGTGTAAATTGTAGTGACGCATCAGGTTTAACAAGATGTTGGCAGAAGGGACTGAAATATAGCCGAGTTGCTTTTGGATATAGGCTATACCTCTGTCCATCTTATTTATTACGGTAGGATAAACAATGATAGAATAGAATGGAATGGGGAAATGTTTTTGGCTTGGAAGAAATATTTTCTAAATGGATAGAATCCACAGATATTGATTGAATAAATATTCCATTATATACCATTTTTACTACAGTTATGATACAACATATTACAGACTACTGCGCTCAAGTAATTATTCAAAGTATACCGGACCAGAAGCCTACAACTAAATGTAATATTTATGGGTAACACGTTTGTTTGAAGACTTAAACTGGTGTGATTTTACGAGCCTAAGTTCCAGACTTATGGAGTCTACCCACTGTCGGCCCAGTGGCAATTGACCTCACTGTACATCCACCTATTCACAGTCAATCCTGTGAGTGTTTAAAGCTCTGTATCCAGTGACAACACTATACATCCACCTATTCACAGTCGATCCTGTGAGTGTTTAAAGTTCTGTATCCAGTGGCAACACTATACATCCACCTATTCACAGTCGATCCTGTGAGTGTTTAAAGCTCTGTATCCAGTGGCAGCACTATACATCCACGTATTCACAGTCGATCCTGTGAGTGTTTAAAGCTCTGTATCCAGTGGCATGGAGATAAGCCTCAGACATATTTATCATGTTGTTTTCACTTTCATACTTTAGTAGGGCAACACATTCAAACCACCTAGACTGGAGAAAAATTATTGGATTAAAACACAGTGTAACAGAAATCAAGCATGGGCACATTTGTGTTACTAACTCTGGTCAAAACTATTTACTCTAGTTCTGGTCTACTTGTGTGTAGCATAACACATTTCTCAAATTCCATCTCCTCCCTTTACAACCTGAAATAACAATACTGCAGTATGAAAAAAAAACAACATACAACCAAACCCGAGAAGGAATTCCCTCAGATTCCCAGCATCCTACTTCCTAAAAAGGAAGTGTCTTAAAAAAGAAAGAAACAGGGAAGTTGTTCTGTTTTAGACCTCATGTAAACATTCGTTCTTGCAGTGTTTTATTGTCTATAAGCAAAGATAATTAAATCAAAGATCCTGAAATATACAAGATTTAAATCTTGAATTTAAACCTTATTTCAGAAGTTTTAATATAATCCTCTTTGATATTTAATGAATCTCTCATTTAGGCTAGGATGTCTGACATGTCTGTGAAGTACACAGTCAGAATTCAGTAGTTAGTTCCATGTAGGGTAAAATACATGGAATTGAAGAGTACACTGCGTCCCTCGAACACTGCACTAACATCATATAATCACTACTCACTACAGGATTACAGACATATAGCTGAATGCAGCCATTTCAGTTCCTCTCCAGGATCACTGCCATATAGCTGAATGCAGCCATTTCAGTTCCTCTCCAGGATTACTGCCATATAGCATAATGTAGCTATTTCAGTTCCTCTCCAGGATTACTGCCATATAGCATAATGTAGCTATTTCAGTTCCTCTCCAGGATCACTGCCATATAGCTAAATGCAGCCATTTCAGTTCTTCTTACCTCATAGCCACTTCTAGTTTCACCGACCCAAATCAGTCCATTTTTATGGAAGCAGAGTTTGTAAATATGAGAAATCAGGTTTAGGCTCTGTAGCCTTCGAGTCACTTCCCTTATTTCAGAATGCCTGAAAAGCTGACGATATTCTTGTGTTGTTTTGTCTTCTACTAGTTATTTGATGTGCAAGCAACTGCAAATCACTTTGCAGTATCTTTCCATGATTACCATGATCTTACTTAGATGGATCCATAATAATGTGATCATCCAAAAGGCCCATAGAGAATGGAGACGCTATAGAATAGGCCTAGATGACAGGTACACCAGGAGGCCCATCTCTCTCTAGGAAGGCATGCCTGCAGGTAAGATAACCAAAGAGAAGAAGAGTCCATTCTAGATATAGAAATCAAAGGAAGGCAGCAGGCCACCACAAGGTCCTGTGGAAATATAGGGAATAGAGTGCAATTTGAGACATAACCTTCCTTCTTACTCACTACAGCTGATAGAAGAACGGAAAGACACTGTCTGTCCACACAGACCTGATACAGAACCGTTGATAGGTTTGTATTTAGTTCCTACTCAAACATGTCTGGTGGCATGAGTAAGTGTTAAGTGTTTGCACATTTCATTGTTATAACTATTGTGAAGTAAACAGATGCCTACTGTGCTCCTATGATGCCGTGCTGTCGTTTGCTGTATCAGGAATTGTCCTGATATTGCTGAAAGCAATTACTTCACCACTATGGCCTATTTATTACCTTACCTCACTTATCTTACCTCGTTTGCAAACATTGTATACAGACTTTTCTATTGTGTTATTGACTGTATGTTTGTTTATTCCAGGTGTAACTCTGTTGTTGTTGTTGTTGTTGGTCACACTGATTTTGCTTTTTCTTGGCCAGGTCGCAGTTGTAAATGAGAACTTGTTCTCAACTGGTCAACCTGGATAAATAAAGGTGAAATAAAAATAAATAAAATAAATAAATAATAAAAGATGCTTTGAGAAAAGGCTCTTTTGAAGCCGCAACACTACTCTGTCTGTACAAAGGCCTTGGATAGTTACCACCTGACACCATCTGGTGGTGAAATGTACTAAATACAATAGGTTGAAATCATTGAGGAAATTCGACACTCACTATCGTGCACCAATTAGAACCTGTACTACATTATTATACCGGAAAATGACTACGGGAGGACTTTCAAAATGTTGTTTTGTATCAAATGTAAATCTTACAAGCTTCTTAAGTTAAACCGTTGTGTCGTTTTAACTCAGCTAGCCACCCCATCTTCACTAAACTCTATCACCTTTGTATACTTGGTACTGTACAGAGGTAGCATGATATATATCTCTGTAGGTATCACTGCATGTCTTGGATTTGGTCAATGTTTGTTACTCATTCCGTCTCAAGTTCTCTGGTGAAACCCGGAACCGGATGATGTCACCGTAGGTTACTGTAACCGTGGGGACCCCAGCTCTGAGTATGTAATTCCTGCCATGGCTGATGCGTTTTCCACACCCCTCCTTTCCCACACTTTCCCCTCGATAACATATTTCCAAAGCTAGCTGTTAAAACAAAAATAACACGATGGGTCAGGGACAGCTGCCGTGGTGCTGCTAGCTTCCTGTGAGGAGGGCTTCCACTAATCCCTACACTGCGCGTCAAGTTCTCCAGCACAGACACACACACAGAGCAGTGCGTGTCAAGTCCCACAACAGTTATGACTTCCCTACCAGGCTGAAGACAAGGTAAGCCCCCTCTTCTCCCCACTCTGTAACTCACCACTCAGACCTTTAAATGATCTGGAGAGACAAAGTGGGAGAGAGAGAGAGCTCATTGTGCATAGTATGTATTAGAATATAGTCATGGACTAGGTATGAAATAAATATGTAAAAGAGTTTTAGCTAAATAACCCAAAATAATAGTAACGCTAATGTAATTCATTGTGTGAAAAACCATGACAAATTAAAATACAGATTGTGTGTCAGAAGCAGATAATATTTCTTGCCAATAGAGATGAAATTCGTCTTTCAACAGCTGCAATTCAACACCAACAAGCCTCCTTTTATGGGTTGAATGGAATGAGTTGGAAAACTCAGGTTCACTACTATAGGCCTCTCATCAGGCACTAATACCACTGAAGAATTCCAAAAACATGGGCTAAATGTTTTGCCATTAACTGTCCAACCTCGCCACAGGCTAATAGCTACCACATACAGTAGGAGCATTGGTTCAACAGAAAGAGAGCTGGCTGGTGGACAAGGCTGTCAACTGACTGACACCTACAAAACCACACGAATCGTCTGTTATTAACAAGACCTGTAATTGGAGATATGAAGCATTCCTTTCATCCAGGTGACAAATTTAAGGCAAAACTCTAGCCTTAATTACGTTTAAATGGCCATCGGGTAAAAGATCTCAAACCTTGTGGTTCAAGGTTGACCACCGGTCCATTCAGATTCCAGATTCATGACTAGGTCGAGGCTCCTGCGTGGTGAGGATCGTGTGGGTGTTGTGGGTGGATTAAGGTGGTGTATGTTATTAGGTAGTATGGTAACCACAGTACAAGCTGTCACTGGTGAGTCACTGGAAGGAGATCTTCCCCACATTTGCTACAGCAGACGTTCAAGGTTAGAAGTTGGAACTGTTTTGTAATAACATTAGATTTGTGAGGATCGTGTGGGTGTTTTGGGTGGATTAAGGTGGTGTATGTTATTAGGTAGTATGGTAACCATAGTACAAGCTGTCACTGGTGAGTCACTGGAAGGAGATCTTCCCCACATTTGCTACAGCAGACGTTCAAGGTTAGAAGTTGGAACCGTTTTGTAATAACATTAGATTTGTGAGTAATATAAAAATTATTTATTGTTGTCCCTTTTTGAAAAAGACAGAAGTACAAAAATATGTTTACATTTCAGTAGTTAAAATACTTATATTCCTATATGTACAATTATACAACATGATATAGTGTCTATAACAGACCCTAAGGAGGTTATTTATGTGGGTACATAGACCCCGAGGAGGTCATTTCTGTGGGTACATAGACCCAGAGGAGGTTATTTATGTGGGTACATAGACCCTG
Source organism: Oncorhynchus mykiss (assembly GCF_057628025.1). NCBI lineage: Eukaryota > Metazoa > Chordata > Actinopteri > Salmoniformes > Salmonidae > Oncorhynchus > Oncorhynchus mykiss. The sequence continues at coordinate 43,389,495 of NC_143041.1, read as the reverse complement.
AGGAGGTCTATTCTGTGGGTGCATAGACCCCGAGGAGGTCATTTCTGTGGGTGCATAGACCCCGAGGAGGTCATTTCTGTGGGTACATAGACCCCGAGGAGGTCATTTCTGTGGGTACATAGACCCCGAGGCGACGGAGGATAAGCCTGTTTTTTCTTCTATCCACTTGTTGTAGTTGGTCACTGCTGTGTACACGCCTGGTCGTAAGGCTCTAGAACACCCCTCGCCCCAACTGACGATTCCAAAAAGGAACATTCGATTATCCACCTCGCACACCATGGGTCCTCCGGAATCACCCTGGGAAAGAAAGAGAAATACTGTATAATATACGGCGAGACATATTAAAACATTGTTTTTGCTCTGTACCCTAAGGATTTGAAAGTGGTACAATGACTATGAGTGTCACCTTTAATTTGAGGTTATTTTCATTTTCGAAATTACAGCACTTTTTTTGTACATAGTTCCCCCATTTTAGGTAACCAAAGGTATTTGGACTAATTTACTTATATGTGTAGTAAAAGTAGTCAAAAGTGAAGGATTTTGTCCCATATTCCTAGCATCAATGGCTGCAGTACATCAAGCGTGTGACTCTACAAAAGTGTTGGATGCATTTTCAGTTTGTTTTGGTTGTGTTTCAGATTATTTTGTGCCCAATAGAAATTAAATGGTAAATAATGTATTGTGTCATTTTGGAGTCACTTTTTTTTGTAAATAAGAATAGAATATGCTTCTAAAGACTTCTATGTTCATGTGAATGCTATGCTACAATGGTTACGGTAATCATTAACCCATGCTAACCTCTCACCATTACAGTAACAGGAGAGGTTAGCATATTATATCATACCCCCAAGACATGCTAACCTCTCACCATTACCAATAACAGGGGAGGTTAGCATATTATATCATACCCCCAAGAGATGCTAACCTCTCACCATTACAGTAACAGGGGAGGTTAGCATTTTATATCATACCCCCAAGACATGCTAACCTCTCACCATTACAATAACAGGGGAGGTTAGCATTTTATATCAGACCCCCAAGACATGCTAACCTCCCCTGTTATTATAATGGTGAGAGGTTAGCATGTCTTGGGGGTATGATATAATATACTATATAACAGGGGAGGTTAGCATTTCATATCATATCCCCAAGACATGCTAACCTCTCACCATTATAATAACAGGGGAGGTTAGCATTTTATATCATACCCCCAAGACATGCTAACCTCCCCTGTTATTATAATGGTGAGAGGTTAGCATGTCTTGGGGATATGATATGAAATGCTAACCTCCCCTGTTATATAGCATATTATATCATATCCCCAAGACATGCTAACCTCTCACCATTACAATAACAGTGGAGGTTAGCATTTTGGGGGGTTATGATATCTATGATAACTTTCTCACTCATCATTATTCACAAGTAATTCATAATACTTTTTTCTCATGGAGAAAGAATATCCTTATATTGTTCTTAAATGTCGTTCGGTTTTTACTTTGAATGACATTGTAATGTCATGGCCCTTCTGCATATCATACCTTGCACGCATCTTGACTCCAGTCCGGTCTGCCAGCACAGAACATGTTTTCTGTGATCAGGTTTCCGTAGTACGCCTTATCTGAGCAGACGTCATGGGCCAAAATGTTTACCGTTGCCTCCCTCAGGTACTGTGAATTGTACCATAAACCTTAATGAAGAAGGGACACAACGTAAGAAAGCACTCAACAGGTAAATAAAAATCAATGTTACGTAGGCATGAAAACAAGTCCATTTATCATGGGAAAGGAAATGGATCATAACAAGTGATTGATACATTTAAAATAAGAGGTCTAGGATAGTATTGAAAAAGAGTCTCAGACTCAGAGCTCCGTATTTCATTATAATGAATATTATATGGACCTGATCCTAGCTCAGCACTCCTACTCAGGGGTGGCAGGTAGCTGAGCGCTCAGAGAAGACGGGCCAACAACCGGAGAAACCAGGTTTGCTGGTTAAAATCCCAGCTCAGAAAAATCTGGTGCGTAGTATCATCTTATATACCATTGCCTTCCATTGTGCCCTTGAGCAAGGCACTTAACCACCTATAATTACTCCAGGGGGGCGGTGCAATGTGCCCGACCCATTGCTTCCAGCACTTCAGGGGGTGTATGTGTGTCTCAGAGGGTTGTGAGCATAAACTCACATTTCTATTCTCTGTAAGTTAATGGACAAATAAGGCACATCTTGTCTTCTCACATGCATGTGTCTTCTCACATGCGCGTGTCTTCTCACATGCGCGTGTCTTCTCACATACACGTGTCTTCTCACATACACTTGTCTTCTCCTGCTCTGAGATGCTTTATGAACACGGGCCCTGGTATGATGTAGATGATCCTCCTTACCCTCGTTCTGTCTTCCGTAGCCAGCTATCTCACAGGAGGATCCCGCGCCGAGGGCCCGGCGTGCCGGGGGCAGGCAGACAGTCCTGACAGAGCTGCTCTCCACTGCACACCGACCATCTACAGCCTTTAACTTCAGTAGAGCTGTATGAGGAAAAACACATCAACCGCTCTGCGTTGTTATCATGACACTCTCAAATACTATGACACGTATACTGAAGTTTCAAACTTTACATTCACAGAACATACAAACTCAACAAATCAATACCACAGTGAGATTGGAATTCAATCGCCTTTTACCAGATCTGTTTGTGCCGTCTGTACCAACTCTTCTGGTCATTGGCGTGAGAGGATTTTGGCACAGACAGCGCAAACAGATGGGACATAAAAGCAGTGTTCATTCGTACCGATGTCATTGTTGAAGTTGCCTTCGCTGTTTTCGAACTCTGCGTGCACGATGACCTCTTCCACCTGAAAGGTCTGTTCTTTGGTGTCGTCAGTCTCATTGATGGCACTCTTTCCCAGAGTGACGAAGAGGCTGCAGGCTTTAGTTTGAGAGCTGTGTGTGGAAACCCAAACATTTGTTTTTACACTGCTGCTTCTCGCTGTTTATTGTCTAAGCATAGTCACTTTACCCCTTCCTACATATAGAGATTTACCTCGACGAACCTGTACTACCTCAACGAACCTGTACTACCTCGACGAACCTGTACTACCTCTGTACTACCTCGACGAACCTGTACTACCTCGACGAACCTGTACTACCTCGACGAACCTGTACTACCTCGACGAACCTGTACTACCTCGACGAACCTGTACCCCCGCACTTTGGTGTTGAATGTATTGGCTGGTGCAATCACATATCCCCTTTAAGGGATTAACTATTTACTGCACTGGGCTAAATCAGGGTTTCTTGGTAGTCTTAAACAAATCTACTTTGAAACAAAATGTACACACCTCACACACATGGTTATGGGCTTAAAAAAGAAGACATCTTTACCATGTATAAAGATGTAGAGATATAGAGTTGAAATGTATTAATGTTGAGTTTGCATCCTAATATTACACTTTATATATACACACACACATCACAGAAGACTGGAATATAACAAAACAGTTTGACATAGAAACACCAGATTTTCGGCATAAAAAATAAATGGGCCACCCGAGTAGTCATAGGCGCTGCACTGCAGTGCCACAAGAGATCCTGGTTCGAGTCCAGGCTCTGTCGCAGCACACCGCCACTGGGAGACCCATGGGGCAGCACACAATTGGCCCTAACGTCGTCCGGGTTAGTCCGGGTTAGGGGAGGGTTTGGCCGGCAGGGATGTTCTTGTCCCATCGCACTCTAGTGACTCCTGTGGTGGGCTGGGAGCAGTGCACGCTGACACGGTAGCCAGGTGCACGGTGTTTCATCCGACACATTGGTGCGGCTGGCTTTCGGTTTAAGCGGGCATTGTGTCAAGAAGCAGTGCGGCTTGGTTGGGTCGTGTTTGACCTTTGCCTCTACCGAGTCCGAACGGCAGTTGCGTCGATGAGACAAGACAAACTACCAATTGGATACCACGAAAAAGGGCTAAAAAGTAAAACATTTACAATTAATTATGTTAATTACGTTAATTAATTATGTTAATTAATTATGTTAATTCGTTATGTTAATTCATTATGAAACATATGAATAACATTCCACCCATAAGGCCCACCAGGTCATTTAACTCCAGGAAACGGGCGCTAAAGTACGATCTTATATTATTTTATCAGCCAGAAACAACATCTCAAGAGAGGGCCGGCCGGGTCCTATCATAAAGGACACTGGTACTGTACACCCTCACTGGCTTGTTACCGTTGAGAAATGTCAGCGCTGCCTCTTACAGTACCTGTCAGGGAAGCAATGGGCAGCAGACAGAACCCAGCAGGGAGAGATCAGACTTCCCCCACAGCGGAACACGTTCTCTTTAGACTGACGGCTCCTCCAGAATATGGCAGCCATCCACGGGTGGGATTCCACAGCGGCAACTGTCCCTCCTACGATCTTCATCTGCTTCCTGGTACGCTGGCCACACGTGGACTCTGTCAGGCTGGACGCTGTGACAGGGGAACCAAACCAATTGCAATGAAAACAAGACAAAAAAAAGAAAGAGAAAGAGCATTGGGAAAATTTTAAGTTGCTTTAATGTATATTCTTGAATGTATATTTAACGAATATTCATATTGCATATTCATATATATGAATTGAACGGAATGAGCATGGAAGAAGGATAGTTACATATTACATTTAGAATTATATTAATTTTGTACGATAGCAAGACCAAGCAAATTGATCTCACCTGTGTCTGGTACAGTGGGCTCGGTGGGCAGATCATCAAGGGGACCTGCAAGATGTTGAAGTTGATACCACTATACATTACAGCACAACATAACGTTGTAATAACATGGTGATAGTATGGTTTACATGTTACTCACAATCAAAACCTACAAATGATGAAATGATGAAAACAACCGTTAAGGGGAGAGAGAATGAAAATAAGGTAAATGTACCTGTCTCCACAGGTACGCCACAGCGAGGGATATCACAGTATTCCTGTACCTGCTCCACACCCTTCATTACGTAACACCACGGACGACGTTTGTACTCCAGATTCCTGAAGTCAAAAAAATGGATTTCCTCATAACACACTGCACATTTACGAACCACTAACTGTTGAGGGAAACATCTGAACAGTCCAATCTCAAATGGCACCCTATTCCCTATATTGGGCCCTGGTCAAAAGTAGTGCCCTACAGTATATAGGGGGCCCTGATCAAAAGCAGTGCACTATATAGGAGACCCTGGTCAAAAGTAGTGCCCTACAGTATATAGGGGGCCCTGGTCAAAAGTAGTGCCCTACAGTATATAGGGGGCCCTGGTCAAAGGTAGTGCACTACAGTATATAGGGGGCCCTGATCAAAAGCAGTGCACTATATAGGAGACCCTGGTCAAAAGTAGTGCCCTACAGTATATAGGGGGCCCTGGTCAAAAGTAGTGCACTACAGTATATAGGGGACCCTGATCAAAAGTAGTGCCCTACAGTATATAGGGGGCCCTGGTCAAAAGTAGTGCCCTATACAGGGGGCTCTGGTCAGAAGTAGTGCACTATATAGGGGGCCCTGGTCAAAAGTAATGCACTATATAGGGGGCTCTGGTCAAAAGTAGTGCACTATATAGGGGGCCCTGGTCAAAAGTAGTGCACTATATAGGGGGCTCTGGTCAAAAGTAGTGCACTATATAGGGATTAGGGTGCCATTTGAGAGTGGGATAAAGGTCCCTACCTGCAGTAGTTGTGCCTCCCGGAGTAGACGTCAGACCCCATCAGGCGTTTTCTGGTGTCCAGGTCCCACCCCACACACCTGCGCCCACTCTCTGACTGAGACACTTTGCCTCTGTAGTACATCCCAGTTCCCGTGTAGCAGGCGGCTGCTGTATCTGAAGGAAAATACAAAATAATGAACCATATTGATCGATTGACTGAAATGATTATTATCCTTCGTTGTCCTTCATGAGAAAATTACATCCACAGCTCAACAAGTTAGATATGTACACACACACACACACACTGTCGCTTCCTGTGTGTGTGTGTGTGTGTGTGTGTGTGTGTGTTAGAGCGTCCAGTCGTTTGTATGTGGAGAGCACAGCTGTACTCCCACCAGCAGATAGATGGATCCTAGTGAATGGTCCAATACACACACACACACACACACACACGTCACGTATAATCTTAACAAGAAAAGGTTTCTTCCCCCCCCCATCAATTCAAAGTGTCAGGGGTACAGTAATTGTTAAGTGTCCAAATGTAAAAGAGTGTTTCTTACCTAACTCACAGTGTTTGCCACCGTAACCAACTGTGCATAAGCAGAACATGTGTTCTCCAGACAGGGCAGGGACAGAGGTGCCACCATGACGACAGAGGCCACCTAGTAACAGTAACAGGTGAATCATTTTTTATTGTTTTTTTTTTATTAAAGAGTGAGAAGCTCTGTGTACATGTGGTAAAGATATATTTGATTGTTGTATATTTGGTTGACGTAGAGCTTGATTGAGCTCGATGTACCTGATCTTTTTCGGTAGGGGAAATTAGAAATCTGTCTTTTCTGTCTCAGCAAGCCCTGTGAAGAACAGAAATCCGTTATGAAAAAGCATCGTGGTATGATGCAGCATTGGCTCTACACGGATGCAGTATTGGCTCTACACAGATGCAGCATTGGCTCTACACAGATGCAGTATTGTTATGTATGTCATGACATCAGACAAACACATGGTTATGTTCAGTGGTGTAAAGTACTTTAGTAAAATACTTGAAAGTACTACTTAAGTCTGTTTTTTGGTTTTTTCTGTACTTTACTATTTATATTTTTTTGACAACTTTTACTTTACTAAATTCCTAAAGTGAAATAATTTATTTTTTACTCCATGCATTTCCCCTGACACCCAAAAAGTACTCGTTACATTTTGAATGCTTAGCAGGACAGGAAAATGGTCCAATTCACACACTTATCAAGATAATATCCCTGGTCATCCCAACTGCCTCTGATCTGACGGACTCACTAAACAGAGAACATCCCTGGTCATCCCTACTGCCTCTGATCTGGAGGACTCACTAAACAGAGAACATCCCTGGTCGTCCCTACTGCCTCTGATCTGACGGACTCACTAAACAGAGAACATCCCTGGTCGTCCCTACTGCCTCTGATCTGACGGACTCACTAAACAGAGAACATCCCTGGTCGTCCCTACTGCCTCTGATCTGACGGACTCACTAAACAGAGAACATCCCTGGTCGTCCCTACTGCCTCTGATCTGACGGACTCACTAAACAGAGAACATCCCTGGTCGTCCCTACTGCCTCTGATCTGACGGACTCACTAAACAGAGAACATCCCTGGTCGTCCCTACTGCCTCTGATCTGGCGGACTCACTAAACATAGAACATCCCTGGTCATCCCTACTGCCTCTGATCTGACGGACTCACTAAACACACATGCTTCCTTTGTAAATTATGTCTGAGTGTTGGAATGTGCCCCTGGCTAATCCTACATTAAAAAAAACAAGAAAATGGTGCCGTCTGGTTTCCAGACGGATTATATAAGGATTTTAAAATGATTTAGACTTTTACTTTTGATACTTAAGTATATTTAAAACCAAATACTTTTAGACTTTTACTCAAGTAGTATTTTACTGGGTAACTTTCACTTTTACTTGAGTCATTTTCTATTAAAGTAGCTTTACTTTTACTCAAGTATGACCATTGGATACTTTTTCCACCAATGTTTTTACATTCCTCTGACGAATACAGAAATCATTCCTGAAACTTTGATAATGAATCTTAAAATAATAATAGACATGGCAAAAAAAGTGTGCTGCAATGTAAAACACAACTGCAGTTTTTTAAACTCCTTACCGTCTCACTCTGTGACACCCCTGCCAGGGTGGATGTCAAAATCAGCAGCAAAATACTCCTTCCCATCTCTCTCTCTGTTGGGTAAAGTATCTATTGTACTTCTTGCACAAAGAGTTTGGAGAAATCGTGTGGTTCAGGACTTGCAGTGTTTCTCAGTAGTACTCCTCGGATCTCACGGAAGGGCAAAATGTTTCTCTGCTGCTTAAATAGAGTGAGGAACAGATGTGATTGGTTAGAAGGAAGCTCGTTGACAGATTGGGCATGTCAAAACCCATGTGAAGAAACACCGTGGGATTATCACAGGAAGACACAATCCTTATTGGTGATTCATGTTTGATTTTACAGAATGAGCAGCACTCGACAACTGTCAGGACACATGCCAAAACACATGTTGATGATTACGAACAGATGTAAATCAGTTCACTGAATATGACTGTTATGCACTATGGACTGAATATCTGAAGACCATTTTAAGTAGAATAATGACATATCCCTTATCAGTCTGATTTTCTTTAGGTTCCTTTAGAAAAAACCAAACCTCTGTTTGGTTTTCCCAACCGGTGACTGTAGAACCAGTCACACCAGTGAAACCATGACAACCACCTAACCGATACCAGTTTGGCAACTGGCAGTTTGGCAATGGCCACAGCCGAAATGATGTTGAGCATTTGTTTTATTCCACTCCACGACATCAGAGACATCAGGGAAAATTCTGTTTGGATCCAGGCTGGCTAACCTCAAACAAAATAAGTTTTTTAGAATATGTAAACTGCAGGCATTCAAACACAGGAAATTAAACTATTTTAGTGTTGTTTATGAGGTTGCTGCATGATTGTAAACATATTTCCATAGGCCACAGAATGTCTAAACAATCCACTCCAACATCTAAAAGGAGTAATTTGTTTTTAATGTACCATATTGAAAGATTTATTCAACCCAACTTTATTATTTGTTGCAGATGTGATCTGCAAGATCACTGCATATCTTGCATACTTATTAGAAGTTTTTGAAATGATGGGTAACATACACTGAGTGTACAAAACATTGGACCTGACACCTGATATTTCTATGACATGGACTGACCAGGTGAATCCAGGTGAAAGCTATGATCCTTTGTTGATGTTACCTGTTAAATCACCTACAATCAGTGTAAATAAAAGGGCGGAGACAGGATTAAAGGAGGATTTTTAAGCCTTGAGATAATTGAGACATGGAATGTGTATTTGTGCCATTCAGAGGGTGATTTAAGTGCCTTTGATCGGGGTACGGTAGTAGGTGCCAGGTGCTCCGGTTTGAGTGTGTCAAGAACTGCAGCACTGCTGGGTTTTTCATGCTCAAAAATGTCCCTTGTGTATCAACAATGGTCCACCACCCAAAGGACATCCAGCCAACTTGAGAAATTAAAGCCGACAGTCTGCACTTTAACCTGGTAGTAAGTTAAAGCCGGCAGTCTGCACTTTAACCTGGTAGTAAGTTAAAGCCAGCAGTCTGCACTTTAACCTGGTAGTAAGTTAAAGCCAGCAGTCTGCACTTTAACCTGGTAGTAAGTTAAAGCCGGCAGTCTGCACTTTAGCCTGGTAGTAAGTTAAAGTCAGCAGTCTGCACTTTAACCTGGTAGTAAGTTAAAGATGGCAGTCTGCACTTTAACATGGTAGTAAGTTAAAGCTGGCAGTCTGCACTTTAACCTGGTAGTAAGTTAAAGCCAGCAGTCTGCACTTTAACCTGGTAGTAAGTTAAAGCCAGCAGTCTGCACTTTAACCTGGTAGTAAGTTAAAGCTGGCAGTCTGCACTTTAACCTGGTAGTAAGTTAAAGCCAGCAGTCTGCACTTTAACCTGGTAGTAAGTTAAAGCTGGCAGTCTGCACTTTAACCTGGTAGTAAGTTAAAGCCAGCAGTCTGCACTTTAACCTGGTAGTAAGTTAAAGCCAGCAGTCTGCACTTTAACCTGGTAGTAAGTTAAAGCCAGCAGTCTGCACTTTAACCTGGTAGTAAGTTAAAGCCAGCAGTCTGCACTTTAACCTGGTAGTAAGTTAAAGCCAGCAGTCTGCACTTTAGCCTGGTAGTAAGTTAAAGCCAGCAGTCTGCACTTTAACCTGGTAGTAAGTTAAAGCCGGCAGTCTGCACTTTAACCTGGTAGTAAGTTAAAGCCAGCAGTCTGCACTTTAACCTGGTAGTAAGTTAAAGCCAGCAGTCTGCACTTTAACCTGGTAGTAAGTTAAAGCCAGCAGTCTGCACTTTAACCTGGTAGTAAGTTAAAGCCGGCAGTCTGCACTTTAACCTGGTAGTAAGTTAAAGCCAGCAGTCTGCACTTTAACCTGGTAGTAAGTTAAAGCCAGCAGTCTGCACTTTAACCTGGTAGTAAGTTAAAGCCAGCAGTCTGCACTTTAACCTGGTAGTAAGTTAAAGCCAGCAGTCTGCACTTTAACCTGGTAGTAAGTTAAAGTCAGCAGTCTGCACTTTAACCTGGTAGTAAGTTAAAGCCAGCAGTCTGCACTTTAACCTGGTAGTAAGTTAAAGCCAGCAGTCTGCACTTTAACCTGGTAGTAAGTTAAAGCCGGCAGTCTGCACTTTAACCTGGTAGTAAGTTAAAGCCAGCAGTCTGCACTTTAACCTGGTAGTAAGTTAAAGCCGGCAGTCTGCACTTTAACCTGGTAGTAAGTTAAAGCCAGCAGTCTGCACTTTAGCCTGGTAGTAAGTTAAAGCCAGCAGTCTGCACTTTAACCTGGTAGTAAGTTAAAGCCAGCAGTCTGCACTTTAACCTGGTAGTAAGTTAAAGCCAGCAGTCTGCACTTTAGCCTGGTAGTAAGTTAAAGCCGGCAGTCTGCACTTTAACCTGGTAGTAAGTTAAAGCCGGCAGTCTGCACTTTAACCTGGTAGTAAGTTAAAGCCAGCAGTCTGCACTTTAACCTGGTAGTAAGTTAAAGCCAGCAGTCTGCACTTTAACCTGGTAGTAAGTTAAAGCCAGCAGTCTGCACTTTAACCTGGTAGTAAGTTAAAGCCGGCAGTCTGCACTTTAACCTGGTAGTAAGTTAAAGCCAGCAGTCTGCACTTTAACCTGGTAGTAAGTTAAAGCCAGCAGTCTGCACTTTAACCTGGTAGTAAGTTAAAGCCAGCAGTCTGCACTTTAACCTGGTAGTAAGTTAAAGCCGGCAGTCTGCACTTTAACCTGGTAGTAAGTTAAAGCCGGCAGTCTGCACTTTAACCTGGTAGTAAGTTAAAGCCAGCAGTCTGCACTTTAACCTGGTAGTAAGTTAAAGCCGGCAGTCTGCACTTTAACCTGGTAGTAAGTTAAAGCCAGCAGTCTGCACTTTAACCTGGTAGTAAGTTAAAGCCAGCAGTCTGCACTTTAACCTGGTAGTAAGTTAAAGCCAGCAGTCTGCACTTTAACCTGGTAGTAAGTTAAAGCCGGCAGTCTGCACTTTAACCTGGTAGTAAGTTAAAGCCGGCAGTCTGCACTTTAACCTGGTAGTAAGTTAAAGCCAGCAGTCTGCACTTTAACCTGGTAGTAAGTTAAAGCCAGCAGTCTGCACTTTAACCTGGTAGTAAGTTAAAGCCGGCAGTCTGCACTTTAACCTGGTAGTAAGTTAAAGCCAGCAGTCTGCACTTTAACCTGGTAGTAAGTTAAAGCCGGCAGTCTGCACTTTAACCTGGTAGTAAGTTAAAGCTGGCAGTCTGCACTTTAACCTGGTAGTAAGTTAAAGCCAGCAGTCTGCACTTTAACCTGGTAGTAAGTTAAAGCCAGCAGTCTGCACTTTAACCTGGTAGTAAGTTAAAGCCGGCAGTCTGCACTTTAACCTGGTAGTAAGTTAAAGCTGGCAGTCTGCACTTTAACCTGGTAGTAAGTTAAAGCCAGCAGTCTGCACTTTAACCTGGTAGTAAGTTAAAGCCAGCAGTCTGCACTTTAACCTGGTAGTAAGTTAAAGCCGGCAGTCTGCACTTTAACCTGGTAGTAAGTTAAAGCCAGCAGTCTGCACTTTAACCTGGTAGTAAGTTAAAGCCGGCAGTCTGCACTTTAACCTGGTAGTAAGTTAAAGCCAGCAGTCTGCACTTTAACCTGGTAGTAAGTTAAAGCCAGCAGTCTGCACTTTAACCTGGTAGTAAGTTAAAGCCAGCAGTCTGCACTTTAACCTGGTAGTAAGTTAAAGCCAGCAGTCTGCACTTTAACCTGGTAGTAAGTTAAAGCCAGCAGTCTGCACTTTAACCTGGTAGTAAGTTAAAGCCGGCAGTCTGCACTTTAACCTGGTAGTAAGTTAAAGCCAGCAGTCTGCACTTTAACCTGGTAGTAAGTTAAAGCCGGCAGTCTGCACTTTAACCTGGTAGTAAGTTAAAGCCAGCAGTCTGCACTTTAACCTGGTAGTAAGTTAAAGCCAGCAGTCTGCACTTTAACCTGGTAGTAAGTTAAAGATGGCAGTCTGCACTTTAACCTGGTAGTAAGTTAAAGCCGGCAGTCTGCACTTTAACCTGGTAGTAAGTTAAAGCCAGCAGTCTGCACTTTAACCTGGTAGTAAGTTAAAGCCAGCAGTCTGCACTTTAACCTGGTAGTAAGTTAAAGATGGCAGTCTGCACTTTAACCTGGTAGTAAGTTAAAGCCAGCAGTCTGCACTTTAACCTGGTAGTAAGTTAAAGCCAGCAGTCTGCACTTTAACCTGGTAGTAAGTTAAAGCCGGCAGTCTGCACTTTAATCTCATACTATAATTAAAAATCCAAAGTGATGGAGTATAGAGCCAAAACAACAAAACACAAAGTGGGTAAAACAGTATGTTAACATTATTAAAGTGACCAGGGTTCAATGACTCGATGTCCATAGGGCAGCAGTCTCTAAGGTGCAGGGTAGAATACCAGCAGGTAGCCGGCTAGAACAGTGACTAAGTTCAGGGCTGGGTACTGGGTGGAGGCCGGCTAGTGATGATTGTTAAACAGTCTGATGGCCTGGAGATAGAAACTGTTTATCAATCTCTCTGTACCAGCTATGATGCACCTGTACTGTCTCCACCTTCTAGATGGTAGCGGGGTGAACAGGCAGCTGCTCGGATGGCTTGATGATTTTCTGGGCCTTCCTGTGACACCAGGTACTGTAGATGTCCTGGAGAGCAGGCAGTGTGCCCCCGGTGATGCGTTGGGTTGACCGCACCACCCATGGTAGAGACCTGCTAATGCAGGCGGTGCATTTCTTGTACCACCCTTATGGGAAAAACCACATGAATTTCAAACGTGAACAATAGATCTCGTGTGATCTAATTTGATCAAATATGAAATGAATGTGACAACATGGGGATGCAAAGTTTCAACATGTGATACCATGAAACTACACTTGACAACATTTGAGCACATGAAAACCCAGGTCTTAAATGTAATTTAGAATATTTTACTTTGAACATTACTTCAATTTAAACAGTCGTGGTCACCTGTAGGCTTCGTATAGTTCCCGGTTTGGTCCAAGGACATTATTAGAATGATGTGTCTTGGTCCCCTGGAGATTTTTCTCTTGTTGTGGTAAGAATAAGGTACATCTACAAATAGTTACTGTATTTTTACAGCTAAACTTAGATGTTAAAGGATGATATACAGTAGTATATTGATTATTTGGGATTCAACCTCCCTTGAGATTTGAACTCACAGTCACGATCGTCATAATGAATAGACCAAGGCACAGCGTGTATAGAGTTCCACATATTTTAATAAATCAAAACTCACCAAACAAAACAAACCAGCACAAACGACCCGTGCCGTTCTGTGCTACTCACAGGAAGCTACACAAGATCCCGCAAACACAATGGGGAAATGGCTGTCTAAATATGATCCCCCAATTAGAGACAACGATAAACAGCTGCCTCTGATTGGGAACCATACCAGGCCAACATGAAACACCTAGATAACCCACCCTAGTCATTGTCATGCCCCAACCACCATAGAGAATAAACAGCTCTCTGTGGTCAGGGCGTGACACTCACAACCTTTTGGTTGCTAAGCTACCTGAAGTTTCTGCTGCAACACCAGGTCTGTGGCCATACGTGAAATTGGCAAGAATACATTTCTGCACTTTTCCTTAAAGTTGCAGTAAAGATAAAGTAAATATATTTAATAACTTGAAGGTGTTATCTCTATAAAATGACAGTATGTTGCTGTATTCTGATTTCAATTACTGTAAAAGGGGAGCCAGATCTGTGAGCATAAAAGAGATATGGCCACAGAGTTATTGTCAATAATGCATTTCTGCACTTTGTTAAAAGCTGCCCAGAATCAAGCAAATAATTGTCCAATTATCACCACCAATATAAACTACCAGTGCTCAAGGACACTTGACGTAGAGTATAACATACATTCTTTGAACCTGTTGGTGGGGGAGGGGGTGAATCCATTTTCATGCCACCAGGTTCATACTAATTGCTTGGACCATATTAACACACTCTCATATAATAAGGGTTTTGTTAGAGTACATGACAGTGTTGTTCCCTGGTGTACACAAAGGTCAAAGGGTACACTTCACATGTACACATATGAACTCACGCGGTACAGTTTGGTACCTTGTAGCTAGCTATAATGGGAACTTTTTCTACCAAATATTTTGAATAGAAGGTACGATCATCACTACATTTTGATAGGTGGGGACAATGTACTGGTGAGGCTCATTTGCATATTATGGGGCATTGTCAAATCCTTGCTTCAGGGCCTGAGCTACAGGCAGTTAGATTTGTGCATGTCATTTTAGGCAAAACATTTTAAAAAGGGGGCCGATCCCTTAAATGACATTTTCCTAGTTGTCTTGAGTACTTTCTTATGTCATTCTCACTAGCGCGAAAAGTTTTGATAGGGGACAGAATGTGGTTGGACCATCAAATAATTGGCATGTACATTACTCTTACAGAATTTCTATGTGGGTGAGGATATTGGAAATGTAATCAAAGCCTATTGGATGAAAACTTGTTTTTAATCAGGACAGAAGACTTTATAGCAGACTTTTCCCAACATAACATAGGTACAGCAGATCCCCCTTATTGTATGGGACACTTTTAAATATGCCTTTAGAGGCCATGTGTAACGGATGTGAAATGGCTAGCTTAGTTAGCGGTGGTGCTAGTGTAACGGATGTGAAACGGCTAGCTTAGTTAGCGGTGGTGCTAGTGTAACGGATGTGAAACGGCTAGCTTAGTTAGCGGTGGTGCGCGCTAAATAGCATTTCAATCGGTGACGTCACTTGCTCTGAGACCTTGAAGTAGTAGTTCAGTACTCATCTTTAAAACAAAAAGCAATTTAGGTCAAAATAGTTCATACTAACAAAGGAAATAGAGGGACTGGCAGTACGGAAAGAATCTTCATTAAATAAATACTACCAAAAAGAAGGACTGAAACTTGTTACAGATGATGGAGTTACCCATGATTCACCAAACAATACTTTGAAAGAGGAAGCAAAGTACTTTAAGCATATGTTTTCGTTTTAGTTTCTTCCATCTCCACTAACCACAATGTATTGTAAGGACTTTTTGTTCTATTAACAATGTAAAGAAAGACTCATGTGAAGGCCAAATTACAGAAGAAGAACTTATTGATGGAATTAAAGCCTTTAAGTCCGGGGAAAACTCCAACTAGAAGGTCTGATTTCACTATTACTGAAATAGGACCCAGGTGGTAATTATAAAGATCCAGTCCACTTAAAACATTGAAGGCTCCTTACACTTCAGTGTTCTGACTTCTGACTTAAAAAGGTATTGTCGGATATTATTCATCCTAATCAGACAGATAAAGGTCACAATAACTTTCTGGCAAAATGTTTCCAGTAACCTACAGGACACTTGCTACCACTAGTAATCTTGTCCGTGAACTACTATGCTTTCACTGACTCTTCTGTTGACAACATGCATATCACTTGCTGATTGGCAGCATACTGTAACAGAGGCGGCCTATCAGAAGATTGCAGGCGTGGCTTATTCGAGGCATGGCTTTCAGCTGGGTCTTTTTGGTCTCCCGAAAAGGGAATGTCATCCCAGTTAATGTGTTAATCTTGTCCGTGAACTACTATGCTTTCACTGACTATTCTGTTGACAACATGCATATCACTTGCTGATTGGCAGCATACTGTGACAGAGGCGGCCTATCAGAAGATTGCAGGCGTGGCTTATTCGAGGCATGGCTTTCAGCTGGGTCTTTTTGGTCTCTCGAAAAGGGAATGTCATCCCAGTTAATGTGGTCTGTTCATAAATCTTCTACTTCTTTCCTGTCAGTTCTGCAGCCGTGATTAAGTCTGACGAAAGTACATGTGATATCAAAGGACAATATTTAAATGAAAGGTAGTCACCATGTCATTGTAATACTCAATTCCCCCCCCCAAAAAAAAAAAAACAAAATCAAATGTATTTATATAGCCCTTCGTACATCAGCTGCTATCTCAAAGTGCTGTACAGAAACCCAGCCTAAAACCCCAAACAGCAAGCAATGCAGGTGTAGAAGCACGGTGGCTTCTACACCTACCACACTATCAGGGTAGTGAGTGCGATGGATCAGCTACAGTAAGTTACTGTCAATTTAATAACAGCCCACTTCTAACTAGGTGACAGTAAGTTAATGAGCAAACCAGCTGTCATTAAGCTACTGGAAAACATACAGTAACCTCGTAACACTGCAGCTCTTGATTGTCACAAAATATTGCAGAACTGACAATGTCAAAAACAGGTGCTCAACCTTCATCAACATAACAATAAAACAACTTAAACTGGTATAACATTTCCACTGAGGGTTGACACAAATATAACATATTTTAGACCATGCCCCCAAATATGCTAATAAACCCCTACCACATTACCACCACATACATTTCAAAGTACAGTAACGATTGCAACTAATGCTGCATTCGTAACCAAGTGGGAATTGGGTATTTACCGAATTTATACGACTGGAAAAAACCCATGCGAACAGCCCTCCAACTGGTAATTACTAGTGGGAAACGTGTCTATCATCCATGAGCTCCGATTTCTCCCACATGCTGACCTCTTGACTATTCTCTCATCGTTGATTTATTTAAATGATTTCATCAATTTTAGTTTTTTTTCTGTATAGTTGTCTAATGTTGGTGGGGCATATTATTCCGTTTTAGTGTTACTCCTCAATCATTATGATAAATATATAAGTGTTAAGTGTTTCATGAGTGTATTTTTAACAAAGCTGAGATTTACTTTGAAGTCCAAATTGTAGGAATTCAGGTGATGCCAGTAACTGACACAGATATGGCATAGCAGGAAGATCATAGTGCTGTGAACCAAGAGGTTGTGAGTTCAAATCGCAGTTAATTAATAATCAAATATTTAAGTTGAAATCTGCATATTAAAAGAGTTGTGTGTGTACCAACTAATTTTTGTTTGCAGGGAATCACCTGTGAAATGAAATGTGAACATTTGAATCCACATGTGAAAGGTTATGTAATCACATGAAAATCCACATGTGAAGTGTTCCAAAAACACATGATTTGTGGAAATATCATGTGAAATCATGTTTTTTTTCTATGAAGGCAGAAGGGGATACAGCCCGACAGCTCTCAATGGTGCAGTTCGTGAGGGTCCTTGATCGAGCCACTCATATCACTTCATGATGACAGAAGTAAGTGTTACTGCACATTTCCCTGTCGCTTGATCAAAATTAGAAAAAATAAGGAATCTTCACACGTAGACTCCAATCGATCGTACCAATGTTGCAGAGTCCTTACCACGGGTGCCTCCTGTTTACGTTTCTGTCTATAGGTGGGGAGGAGCAGAATGGAGGTGTCATCTGATTTGCCAAAGGGAGGGCGGGGGGAGGCCTTGTAGCCATCCTGGAAGGGATATTAACAATGATCAAGAGTGTTCGATGCGTGTGTAGCACATGAGATGTGTAGACATCATTTCGGTAGCATTTCCTTATTAAGATTTCCTTTATTATAGTATCTTTATTAATGACCAGTGTAGTTCCTTGAGGGCCGTTGCAGCACCGGCTTAAGGGGTGAATATATACACAGCAGTGACAATGACGCAAGAATATTCTCCCGGGAAGGAAATGCGATCGGCATTTGATGGTGATCGGGAGAACAAAAGGAACTTTAGTTCCTGTACTTCATCACAATCACACCATGAGTTGTTAACCCCTTCGCCTTTCTTTTTCCTGGAGAGTAGTTTTTTTCCTGTTCGCCCGATGGCCCGGAGAACCATGCTGGCTAAATGGACGGGGGACAGTATATCCGGAGAGAGCCATGATTCCTTGAAACAGAGTATGTAACAGTTCCTGATGTTTCTCTAGAAGGAGATCCTCGCCCTGAGCTTGTCTACTTTATGCCCAGGGACTGAGCATTAGTTGAATAGTGTACTCGGAAGTAGTGGACGGTTATGCACACCGTCTGAGTCTGACCACTTCTTCTTCCTCTTCTCCGGCGTCTGCGTTTATGGTACTGCAAAGTTGGCTAAGAGCTAGAAAAAGGGCGACTGTGTCTGTCGGCGCCATAACCCGATGCACTACGGTTCTATTTAATCAAACTCCCTGGTTGGCTTTTCAAATCAAATCCAATCAAATTGCATTTGTCACATGCGCCGAATACAACAGGTGTAGGTAGACCTTACAGAGAAATGCTTTCTTACAAGCCCTTAACCAACGGTGCAGTTTTAAGAAAAATAAGTGTTCAGAAATAGATTAGTAAAACATTTTTCATAAAAGTTACAAATAATTAAACAGCAGCAGTAAAATAACAATAGAGAGGCTTTATACAGGGGGACTGGTACAAAGTCAATGTAGGAGGACACCGGTTAGTCGAAGTAATTGAGGTAATATGTACATGTAGGTAGAGTTAAAGTGACTATGCATAGATAATTAACAGAATTTGTGTTCAAATACCCATACTAACATACTATATACTACATACTTAATGAGTATATACTACATACTATATACTATTAGTTCATTTTAGTATACTGTAAATGAACAGTATCCTTTCAGAGCCAGAGTGTGCTGTAAATTCAGAGGTTGTCAGATTGTCCGTTTCGGCTCCTAACAATTGCAGTCAAGCACCCAAACTAACGTTGGCTAGCTTGCTAGCTACTTCCAGACACAAATGAGACCATTTTGACCATTTTACTCGCCCTAGCAAAGCCGATTAGGCAGTTTTCATGTTATCCAGAGCGTTGATGACTGTAACTGTGCTGCTGGCAACAATTTAATTACGTTTTTTTACTGACACCGGCCATATTCAACCGGGTTGAGCGCTCGTAAATACATTATCTCCGCTCTCGTACACTCAGACGAGAGTGCTCTGAAACCGGAGATAATTTATGAAAACGCCCGAATGTCCATTGAGAACGCACACGGACAATACCATATATCTAAACTAAGAATGGCAGTAATAATCAAGTCAATAAACATTGGGTAGTTAGGAATGGGGGTGGCAACGCAAATAGTCTAGATAGCTTTTGGAGTAGGAGGCGAGGAGAGAGGACGTGAAATCAAGGTATTGCAATTGAGATTCTCCCCAAATAGCGTGCACAGGTTCTAGGATAGGACAGGGTTGATTTAGGCTGTTGTGCCTCTGCTTCATAATAACATGGTTACCATAATTCACTGAATAGAGGGGCACCAGCATCCTGTTACAACTGTACCAGTGTAACACTGAGAGGCACTGTTGTAATTCTAATGACCAACGGATAATGACGAGGCATCAAAAAACGCCACTGCAAGGCTACTGCATCATATTAAATATGATTGTATTTTGAAGTATCAGTCCATCAAAATGTATTGCTAAATATTTATTGTACACTGTGCACTTTTATAGGGAAAGGTAAATACATTTGAAAAAAACTACTATAAAATAAACTAGATCATTTCATAAATTAAAACAATTCATGGCTGGACATTTCTCACTATTGTCTTGTCTTATAATTAAGATGATGATGATGATGATGATGATAAGTATTACTATTAGGCCTAGTACATGTTGTTACAGTTACAGGTTGCAAATAGCAAGTTTTAGTTGAACGGATTCATCAGGTGTTCAGGTAAATAGTCAAGGAATTGCATCAGTGAAATCCCATTAAGACGCAAATTAAACAAATATGTACATTTGGATCCCGGAAGTCGCCTTGCCTGAATCCTGTTCAGCTCAAATCCTTCTGACTGTGCGTCGCAAGTGTAGCTGGAGAAGGAAGTGGCAGATGAGTGAGATTATCCACGACTACGCAAGAGCAACCTACCGGTGGTTACCGTACACAGGCGATTCAGACGGAGCGAACAGGTTGGTGGCTAGTAGAAAATGGGCAACGTTGACTCCAAACTCAACTTCAGAAAAGCTGTGATACAACTGACAACCAAAACACAGGTTTGTTGAAATAATAACTCTCTTTTGGGTAGGCTAATGCAGAGTTTAAATATTTATGAACAGTTCTGTTTTTCAAGATACAAATAGCAATTGCAGTGCGCCAGATGGTAGCCTTGTATTTGACACATGGATGAGAGGGTGGATAAATATGGTAAGGGCTACCATCTGTCCAAAAACAGGGTTTTCTGGTTTGTCTAAATGTAAACTTTTAATTCAAATGTAGCATAAGATATATATATATATATATATATATATATATTGGCTATATGAACTGACAATTAGTTTAATTGTAGGGTACTGTTATAAATACTGCAAATTTGTGTTATAGAATTGTAGACTCATAACTTGGCAACAATGTTTCTAATTTGTAATCATCAAATGTCACATTGTAATCGTACTTCTGTAGTTCCGATATAAACCCCACCGAGAGGCTGAGGTGGATCTGATGCAGAGCTACAATGAGATGCAGGTCTGAATACAGTTCATTCAGTGCCTGCTGTTGTGGCTGGCACTTGAATTGATCAGTTGCACAGGGTAGTCTAGATAACATTACCAGCTACATTTCTGATGTTGTGGTTGTTGAATGAATCATAACATTCAGACAATGTGGCTGATTTTAATGTGGGCTGAAATACATTAAAGTTCGGCAAATAAGCATCAGTCTAAACTGCAGTGTATAGGTTATGTTTACTCTGTCATCAAGGACGTTCTGGAAAGATCTTAGAACAACTGGTATTATAATAGAATATGCAAATCAAGAGCAAATCAAGAACATGTGAAGTAGGCCAGTAGCTGAATATATTGTCTGACAAACATGTGTTCCATCATATGTCTACTTCTTTGGCCGGTTTCCCGGACACCCACCCACCCACTCACCCACCCACCCACTCACTCACTCACCCACCCACCCACTCACGCATCCATCCACCTATCCATCCATCCACCCACCCACCCCCCCATCCATCCATCCATCCATCCAACCATTCATCCATCCAACCATCCATCCTGGACTAAAAGGCAATAAAGAATCTCCATCAAAAGTTATTAAGTATTATGTATCCGGGGAACCGGCCCCTGACGTTTATTTCTGTCGATATTTAACTGTTTTCCTCCTGTAGGCTACAGCCAAGCAGGTCTCTCTCTCCTCCTGTAGGCTACAGCCAAGCAGGTCTCTGTCCTTCTGTAGGCTACAGCCAAGCAGGTCTCTGTCCTTCTGTAGCCTACAACCAAGCAGGTCTCTCTCCTCCTGTAGGCTACAGCCAAGCAGCTCTCTGTCCTTCTGTAGCCTATAACCAAGCAGGTATCTGTCCTCCTGTAGGCTATAGCCAAGCAGGTCTCTGTCCTCCTGTAGGCTATAGCCAAGCAGCTCTCTCCCCTGTAGGCTACAACCAAGCAGCACTCTCCTCCTGTAGGCTACAGCCAAGCAGCTCTCTCTCCTGTAGGCTACAGCCAAGCAGCTCTCTCTCCTGTAGGCTACAGCCAAGCAGCTCTCTCCTCCTGTAGGCTACAGCCAAGCAGCTCTCTCTCCTCCTGTAGGCTACAGCCAAGCAGCTCTCTCTCCTCCTGTAGGCTACAGCCAAGCAGCTCTCTCTCCTCCTGTAGGCTACAGCCAAGCAGCTCTCTCTCCTCCTCTAGGCTACAGCCAAGCAGCTCTCTCCTCCTCTAGGCTACAGCCAAGCAGCTCTCTCCTCCTGTAGGCCACAGCCAAGCAGCTCTCACTCCTCCTGTAGGCTACAGCCAAGCAGCTCTCTCCTGTAGGCGGATGTACCTGATCCCTGTCTGTCTGTTCATCTCCCCCAGCCCGTGGAGGCTACGGACCATGCCTTCTGGGACCAGTTCTGGGCGGATACTGCCACTACCGTCCAGGATGTGTTTGCTCTGGTGCCGGCAGCGGAGATACGAGCTGTCAGAGAAGAATCTCCCTCCAATCTGGCAACCCTCTGTTACAAGGTAATCTAGGCTGTGTGTGTGTGCCTGTGTGTGGATGTGTTTAACTATACTTGTGGGGACCAGAAGATCGCACAAGAATACTAAACAAACAAAAATTTGACACACTGGGGAATTTTTTTTTTGTCCCCACAAGGTCAAATGCTGTTTCTAGGGGCTTTAGGCTTAAGGTTAGAATTAGTGTTTGGGTTAGAATTTAGTTTTGGATTAGGAGCTAGTATAGGTTTCTGGATTAGGGAAAATAGGATTTTGTGTGTGTGTGTGTCCGTGTGTGTGTCCCTTAACACTCACACCCATTTACTGTTTGAAAATGGCAGATTTTGGACATTGACAAGCGCCTAAATATAAACGCAGTGGCTGTACAGTAACATGCTATACATGACATCAGAGCTCAGGGTCTGTACAGTAACATGCTATACATGACGTCAGAGCTCAGGGTCTGTACAGTAACATGCTATACATGACGTCAGAGCTCAGTGTCTGTTCAGTAACATGCTATACATGACATCAGAGCTCAGGGTCTGTACAGTAACATGCTATACATGACATCAGAGCTCAGGGTCTGTACAGTAACATGCTATACATGACGTCAGAGCTCAGGGTCTCCTCTTCACAGCTCTGAATGGGTTTGGACTGACAGACGTTCTGAACTTCAGCACCTCGCGCGACAAGTTGACCCATCCCTCCCTCTAATTGGACAACTCTTGCACCATTTTTGGTTGTCTGAGTGAGGGAAATACTGTAAATTAAGAGGATTTGATTAGATCTTAATGTATTTTGAAAGATGAGACGTTAAAGATTCTAAGAAATATCGCTTTGATGTCATACAAGCAAGCAAAAACACCTGTGAGTCCAAACGTGCACTTCACATATCTATGTCATAAAACTAATGTAATGTACAGAGTCAACGTTTATGATCTCTGTGTTTTGATGTACAGTTACATGATGACATGGTGTTATACCCTGGGTTGTCCTGAACAGAATGAGTCTACGTTTGTCCTATTGTGAAGCAAATTTGCCACGGACCATGCATCTGAATGCACAAATGACTCCATTCTTTGCGGACCTAAAGTACGATCTGCTTCTCTGAATTCTCTACTGAAAGCCTAACACTGTAAGATCGTATTTTATCATTTAGCAAGCCAAGAACAAGCTTTCAGATGATGCCCACCTGACCCAGATTGCGATTTATAATGGACCGTTTTTGGATTGCGTAAACAACAGTGGGGATGCAGGTTTGTGTTCCTAATTTAACAGCTACAAGTGTGCTCGCCCTAGTTCCTCAACAGCACAGCTAGGCCAGCTGCGAAAAGTACAGTAAATGTCAAAATGCACATAAAATCAATAGTGTAATGTATATGTTCAGTCTTGTGTCAGGTGAACTGTTGTGTCCTCACCTTTTTAGTCTAATACTTATCCTCATAATCTTTCCCTTTTGATTGTTACCATGGTTATACATATGTGGTCCATATTTCTTCTGTAAGAAACATTTCAGTCCTTCCGAGTGGGGCAGTGGTCTGAGGCATTGCATCGCAGTGCTAGCTGTGCCACTAGAGATCCTGGTTCAAGTCCAGATTCTGTCACAGCCGGCCGCGACCGGGATACCCATGGGTCAGCACACAATTGGCCCAGCGTCGTCCGGGTTAGGGGTGGGGTTTGGCCGGCAGGGATGTTCTTGTCCCATCGCGCACTAGCAACTCCTGTGGGGGACCGGGCGCAATGCATGCTGACACCGTTGCCAGGTGTACGGTGCTTCCTCCAACACATTGGTGCGGTTGGCTTCCAGGGGGAAGTGGGTGTTGTATCACGAAGCAGTGCAGCTTGGCTGGGTTGTGTTTCGGAGGACGCACGGCTCTCGACCTTTGTCTCTCCCGAGTCCGTACGGGAGTTACAGCGATGGGACAAGACTGAAACTACCAATTCAATACCACAAAATTAGGGAGAAAAAGTAAATTAAGTTTTTAAAAAACTTTCAATGTAGCCTTAACCATATCGGCTACTTCCCAGGGGATGTAAGGGGTTGACCTTTTTTTTGTCTACCTTGGATACAGTTGAGAAAGTAGCACAATGCAAGTAGTACAGTAACATTACAGTGGACATATTCTGAGTGTGTTTAGTGGTGCTGTAACAGGTGTATTCTGAGTGTGTTTAGTGGTGCTGTAACAGGCGTATTCTGAGTGTGTTTAGTGGTGCTGTAACAGGCGTATTCTGAGTGTGTTTAGTGGTGCTGTATTCTGAGTGTGTTTAGTGGTGCTGTAACAGGCGTATTCTGAGTGTGTTTAGTGGTGCTGTAACAGGCGTATTCTGAGTGTGTTTAGTGGTGCTGTAACAGGTGTATTCTGAGTGTGTTTAGTGGTGCTGTAACAGGCGTATTCTGAGTGTGTTTAGTGGTGCTGTAACAGGCGTATTCTGAGTGTGTTTAGTGGTGCTGTAACAGGCGTATTCTGAGTATGTTTAGTGGTGCTGTAACAGGCGTATTCTGAGTGTGTTTAGTGGTGCTGTAACAGGTGTATTCTGAGTGTGTTTAGTGGTGCTGTAACAGGTGTATTCTGAGTGTGTTTAGTGGTGCTGTAACAGGCGTATTCTGAGTGTGTTTAGTGGTACTGTAACAGGCGTATTCTGAGTGTGTTTAGTGGTGCTGTAACAGGTGTATTCTGAGTGTGTTTAGTGGTGCTGTAACAGGCGTATTCTGAGTGTGTTTAGTGGTGCTGTATTCTGAGTGTGTTTAGTGGTGCTGTAACAGGCGTATTCTGAGTGTGTTTAGTGGTGCTGTATTCTGAGTGTGTTTAGTGGTGGTGTATTCTGAGTGTGTTTAGTGGTGCTGTGACAGGTGTATTCTGAGTGTGTTTAGTGGTGCTGTATTCTGAGTGTGTTTAGTGGTGCTGTATTCTGAGTGTGTTTAGTGGTACTGTAACAGGCGTATTCTGAGTGTGTTTAGTGGTACTGTAACAGGCGTATTCTGAGTGTGTTTAGTGGTGCTGTGACAGGCGTATTCTGAGTGTGTTTAGTGGTACTGTAACAGGCGTATTCTGAGTGTGTTTAGTGGTGCTGTGACAGGCGTATTCTGAGTGTGTATAGTGGTGCTGTATTCTGAGTGTGTTTAGTGGTGCTGTATTCTGAGTGTGTTTAGTGGTACTGTAACAGGCGTATTCTGAGTGTGTTTAGTGGTACTGTAACAGGCGTATTCT
Source organism: Oncorhynchus mykiss (assembly GCF_057628025.1). Classification (NCBI taxonomy): domain Eukaryota; kingdom Metazoa; phylum Chordata; class Actinopteri; order Salmoniformes; family Salmonidae; genus Oncorhynchus; species Oncorhynchus mykiss. The sequence goes on along the minus strand of NC_143041.1, from coordinate 43,364,226 downwards.
GAGTGTGTTTAGTGGTGCTGTGACAGGCGTATTCTGAGTGTGTTTAGTGGTACTGTAACAGGCGTATTCTGAGTGTGTTTAGTGGTGCTGTAACAGGCGTATTCTGAGTGTGTTTAGTGGTACTGTAACAGGCGTATTCTGAGTGTGTTTAGTGGTGCTGTAACAGGTGTATTCTGAGTGTGTTTAGTGGTACTGTAACAGGCGTATTCTGAGTGTGTTTAGTGGTGCTGTGACAGGCGTATTCTGAGTGTGTATAGTGGTGCTGTATTCTGAGTGTGTTTAGTGGTGCTGTATTCTGAGTGTGTTTAGTGGTACTGTAACAGGCGTATTCTGAGTGTGTTTAGTGGTGCTGTAACAGGCGTATTCTGAGTGTGTTTAGTGGTACTGTAACAGGCGTATTCTGAGTGTGTTTAGTGGTACTGTAACAGGCGTATTCTGAGTGTGTTTAGTGGTGCTGTAACAGGCGTATTCTGAGTGTGTTTAGTGGTGCTGTAACAGGCGTATTCTGAGTGTGTTTAGTGGTGCTGTAACAGGCGTATTCTGAGTATGTTTAGTGGTGCTGTAACAGGCGTATTCTGAGTGTGTTTAGTGGTGCTGTAACAGGCGTATTCTGAGTGTGTTTAGTGGTGCTGTAACAGGCGTATTCTGAGTGTGTTTAGTGGTGCTGTATTCTGAGTGTGTTTAGTGGTGCTGTAACAGGCGTATTCTGAGTGTGTTTAGTGGTGCTGTATTCTGAGTGTGTTTAGTGGTGCTGTAACAGGCGTATTCTGAGTGTGTTTAGTGGTGCTGTATTCTGAGTGTGTTTAGTGGTGCTGTATTCTGAGTGTGTTTAGTGGTGCTGTATTCTGAGTGTGTTTAGTGGTACTGTAACAGGCGTATTCTGAGTGTGTTTAGTGGTGCTGTATTCTGAGTGTGTTTAGTGGTGCTGTATTCTGAGTGTGTTTAGTGGTGCTGTATTCTGAGTGTGTTTAGTGGTACTGTAACAGGCGTATTCTGAGTGTGTTTAGTGGTGCTGTATTCTGAGTGTGTTTAGTGGTGCTGTATTCTGAGTGTGTTTAGTGGTGCTGTATTCTGAGTGTGTTTAGTGGTGCTGTGACAGGTCAGGTGTTCCATCTGGGTTTGCTTATAATATGTCTCTTGTAGGTTTTCAATAGAAAGAGGGACGTGTGTGTGTGTGTGTGTGTGAGCCTTTTCTGTATTTAAACAGAGTCCATTGGTTACCTTGGATACAGTTGGTGTGAAAGGAATGCTAGTGTTTTGTTGTTCACCGTCCAGTCGAATGTAAAGGCTGTATTACTGCAGCAGATGGACTGAACTATTGTTGAATGATCTGCCTGTGTCGCGCCTCAAGGGTCCACTGTATAAGACCTCAAATGGAAACGCTTGTATAAAAGCAGGAAATGAAGCAGTTTGTGTGTTGTGTAGTGCTAACTACACATGATAATGTGTCCATTCCAGGCAGTGGAGAAGCTTGTCCAGGGGGCTGACTCTGGTTGTCCCTCGGAGAAGGAGAGACAGATCGTCCTCAACTGCATCCGTCTGCTCACACGTATCCTACCGTATATCTTTGAGGACGCAGACTGGAGAGGCTTCTTCTGGTCCACCGTGCCTGGTGCCGGGAGAGCTGGGGTAAGTGTACTGTTCTCCTCATCTTGGCTGAGGTTAAACTGACCAAGAACGGCGCCCCTTCCAATAGAGAGAAGAAACGCTGTGCAGATGTGTTCTGTGTTACCCTAGCCCATTGGACATTTGAACCCTTTGAGGTTGTGATGTCATCATGTATGCAATTTGTGTATCGGTTTATCAGAGGTCATATTAATTATTATTAGTTTTTGTGAGACTCACTTTTTGGTTCCCTTCATTTTTGTCTCCCCTTGGCAAATTTAGAGGGATGCTCACTGCCAAGGATGCTAGCCTCTGTCTCCACTTGCTAGCCTCTTTCTCGAGCTCTCTGGCAGCTTGAGTTGAAAAGATTGCCTGTTATGCAATCCATTAAATTAACTCAGTCTCTCAGAATCAGTGTGTGTTCTCTTCTCCCTATGAACTTACATCAGCATGCCTGCTATGTCTCTACAGAGAGAGCGAGAGAGAGACGTGATTGGATCAGACTAGTGAGTTCATGACTGCTTCACCATAGTCCACTGTCACTGACTGAACAAATCATTTAAATTCTGGTTGAATTACTTTATGTACAGATAGATGTATTTGTTTACAGATCATTGGATAGAGGATTGTTTTTCTCATGGTGAAAAGCATGCTGGGAAATTAGCGCCCAATATTCACTGTGTCGTCGGTTGGAGAGCAGACACACACAGAAATACTATTCTTTCCCAACTCCGGGTTTGATCTTTCACCCTTTTCAGCTTTGTATAGATCAGATCTTCTACTTGGATCTGTGAGTTCTCCACTCTGGTACTGTCTGGACCCCACTACTGCAGCTACTGCTGTGTTGTCTGGTGGGAGCTGTGTCTATTCAGGTTTTCAAGGCTCTGACCTGCCAGTGTTGTAAGATCTGACCAAGCAGGGTTGTGTTCATTAGGGCACACCTTACACACAGTTTTTCAAACATCTTGATAACACACACACACACACAAAAAAAATGTTTGTTGATTTTTGGACGAGATTATGTTGTGCCTCCCCATTTCAGTCTGTTTTCATGCCTAATGAACACTATCCTGAGGTTGAGAGAGCTCTTTGAGTGGGGGATTTCCTTCTCCCTTAATGTCGGCTAATTGTTGAGCCAGCTGGGTCTCCTGTTACCTGGCCTGAAGAGCACCTCAGCCTGCCTGAACAGTGCTCATATTGTGCCCCCCTCCCTCTTTGCATCCCATGCATCCCTCCTGGACAATGGTTGAATTGAAGAGGTATTGGATAACCTTTTAATTAAAGTGAGAGGCTGGATGGGTGAATGGTGAACTATTATGGGAATGGGAGGGAATGCAGAATGGCTGTCAATGAGGAGGCATTCTGTACTACACTTTGATTTTGACTGGTTGATACATTTCTACCACATTCTTTATGCAGTTCTACCGAGCCCATCATATACTACAGTAATAATATATACATGTACTATTAGTATCTCAAGGACATGTTTCCTGTGACCGAGCTCTTTCTCTGTCTCCTAGCAGGATTGATTGATTTGCCAGTTAAAGAAAACACACGTTTTTTTAAATGTGACGGGGAAAACACAAAGTCAGACTTACAGTATTTCCGTTGTGGTTCCTAAAGTCCATGGAGTAAAACAAAGACACACATTGTTAAAGGGATACTTTGGGATTTTGGCAATGAGGCCCTTTATCTACTTTCCCCAGAGGCAGATAAACTCATGGATACTGCTGTTATGTCTCTGAAGAAGTAAGTTAAAAGGTATTTTCGTGAGCCAATGCTAACTTCAGTTAGCACAATGACTGGAATTATATTTATTTATTTAACTTTGATTTAACTCGGCAAGTCAGTTAAGAACAAAATCGTATTTTACAATGACGGCCTACCCCGGCCAAAACCGGGCAACGCTGGGCCAATTGTGCGCCGCCCTACGGGACTCCCAATTACAGCCCGGATGTGAGGAAGCCTAGATTCAAACCAGGTACTGTAGTGACACCTCTTGCACTGAGATGGAGTGCCTTAGACCGCTGTGCCACTTTGGGAACCCCAATTTTTTTTATATGGGTAACTGTTAGCATGCTAGCAGGTACCCATAGGTTTAGTCTCTGCGCAAACGCTAGACAAAAAATATTGTCCACGAGTTCGTCTGAAAAAGGTCAAGCCAGATATTTAGCAAGCTCTCTGCCTAGGTGAACTCACAGTGCCATGGGAACCACGGACTGAGGATGAAGGTGGTGGTGCAGAGGAGGAGGAGGAGGAGAATACTTGGATTGTGTCTTAGGAGGAGAAGGATGATGATGATGTCTTATCTCCCAGCAGGATGAAGGTGATGATGATGATGGAGCGAGGCCCCTGGCTGAGTCGCTCCTCCTGGCTGTATCTGACCTGCTTTTCTGTCCAGACTTCACCGTCCAGAGCCACAAGAGGACAGGTTCGGTGAGTAACCCCCTCCACTTCGGACAAACACTATTGAGAGAAATTTGTCTTGACCAGCGAGAAAGAAACAGATAATACAATCTGGACAAGTAGATGATCGTTCTGTATTTTTTTTGAGGGGCCAAATTGTAATTCAAGATCTGTGCACATAAAGGACATTTATGTGGACATTTGTACGGAACCCAAGCTAGGATTGGTCTGTAAGTGAACACAATGTCCCAGAATGTCTCCTCTGTACAGGCAGTGGTTCAGGGTTAATGAGTGACTCCAGTGCACAGCGGGAGCCGTGTGAGGTGAGGTGTGGCCCTCAGCCATGTTTGTTAACTGGGCTGAGAAAGGAGGAGGGTGTTAGACACTCCTTATCCACTGAGCAAACACCTCTATGGTGTTGTTGGCTGGACAGGGCCCAATGGTGTTATTCAGGCATTGAAATAAAGTGGAGACCTTCCTAATCCCCCCCAGTTGACCACTCACTCACAGATACACACACACAGAACGTCTCTCACTTCCATGGTTAGAGTCAACTATTGAGAGTGAATACTATCCTGCAAGACTGACCGCACAACATTGTGAACTGAACTCTCTCTTAATATAGTCATCTATGAAGATTAACAATGAGGCTGCTGCTGACAGCTAGGTTCTAACTAGGTTCTAACTAGGTTCTAGTACAATGCATTCAAATGTCTGCCTGACTGCCGCAGTTATCTCTCTCTGGTGTTGTAGATTGGTAAAGTCAGGTGAGTGCTCCACTCAGGTGGAAGGAAGTGTGAACAAAAGTTACATCCCAAATTGCACCCTATTCTCTATATAAGTGCTCTACTTTTAACCAAAGCCCTGATCAAAATGGGCCCTCATCAATATTAGTGCACTATATACAGATGTAGGATCTTAATTTGACCTGTTTTGTCACAGGAGGGAAATAATCCTGCAGCAGGAGGGTTTTAATGTCTGAATAAATATTTAGAACCGGAGCCAAAGGGGGGGCAGCTGGAAGCGGTGTTTGTATACAACGCAGTACCATACCTACATTTTACCTGAGACAGTTCGAGTAACCTATGTAAACTACGTACAGGCTACAGCGTGTCTCTTGGGAATTCTTATGTGGATTATAATATATGGATATATTTGTAGGAGGTAGATGCATTTTTTTTTTTGTTCGGGGAAATGTCATTGTTTTATTACATGTTCAAGGCAACCAATAGGACAAATACATTATTGGTGGCCTCCGTGTCTGTCGCTTACAACCGCTGACCCCCGGCACACACGCGCCAGAGTTGGCATGGGTTAGAATCCGACCCACCCTCCTCCTATCTTCTCCGTCTTTTCAACACTGTTCTCTCTTTTCAAAAATAGCTTTATGAAAAATGAACTACAATAGGAGTGGGACTGAGCCACTAGGAGTGGGACTGAGCCACTAGGAGTGGGACTGAGCCACTAGGAGTGGGACTGAGCCACTAGGAGTGGGACTGAGCCACTCCTTAAAAAAAATTACTGAAATAAATAATTAATCATTGGACAAATAACAATAAGATTGTGAGTGCACTTCCAACATAAAACATGATTTTTAAATAATACAAGGTAGGCTAAATTGATTCATAGAAAATGCACCTTAGCAAGCAACAGTAGATGCTATTGCTAACTGATTCCACAATTGAAACAATTGAATTGTTTTATTTTTTTAAACAATGAACTCTATGCTGAGATTCAGCTTTTAAGCCTCCAATACATTGCAAGTTTCCCTGTCGCGGCTCTCTCTGTCGCGGCTCTCTCTGTCGCGGCTCTCTCTGTCGCGGCTCTCTCTGTCGCGGCTCTCTCTGTCGCGGCTCTCTCTGTCGCGGCTCTCTCTGTCGCGGCTCTCTACCCTCTGCTGATATGAATAAAACATGACCCACTGTCTCCTTTGTGACCTCAGCACTGTCCCATTTTGACAATCATGAATTCTTCACATGACCCGTTGTGCAGTGAACTATGGTTTGTACCATGTTTAGTTAACCAAACAATCATTGTTCTACGTTTTATGGAGTGTAACAATAACAGTAAAATGGAATTGCTGCTAGACTATGCTTGAAGGTCACCTCGGTGTTCTTCTCTTCCCCAGGGCACAGTGGAGGACATACAGTCCATAGACAGCTGTGAGTACATCTGGGAGGCAGGAGTGGGGTTCGCTCAGTCCCCCCCACTCAACTACACCCACGACCTCAACAGGTGAGACCCCAGGGAAGATGGAGAAGGGGGAGGCATCCCTGAATTACTAGATCTACTTGTGTAGGATAGGTATAATCAATATGGCGACAATTCCACTTGGTTCATCGGGGGCAAGATGAAACTCTCACCATGTTACCCAGACCTATCCAGCCCTCTGAGATCTACACAAGTGCCTAGAGGGGGCTCGGAGTTGATTTTAGAGATTATATTGCACATTTTTCTCTCCACTGTCTTGGTCAGGACGGAGCTGCTGAAGCTGCTGTTGACCTGTTTCTCTGAGGCCATGTACCTGCCCCCCTCTGCTGACAACATCCTCAACCCCTGGGTTACCTTCTTCTGCGCTACAGACAACCGGTAAAACACACACACACACACACACACACACACTTTATGACTGAAGATTTGGTCTGAAGAGTGTGTGTTACACTAATCCTAACCTCTTTCTCCTCCTCCCAGACATGCCCTGCCTCTCTTCACGTCTCTCCTCAACGTGGTGTGTGCCTATGACGCAGTGGGTTACGGTATCCCTTACAATCACCTGATGTTCTCTGACTACCGAGAGGTGTTGGTGGAGCATGCTGTCCAGGTCCTCATAGTGACTCTGGAGCACGAGGCCGGGCCAGCCGCAGCACAGCACAGCCTGGACCATTCCGCCTCCGCCATGGAGGACCTAGAGGTAAAAGAAAGAGAGAGAGAGAGAGCCTGATTCTCAAATCCCCTTCTTGTGGAGATCTGAGAGAACTGGATAGGAATAAGCAACATGGTGGTATAGTTCCATCTTGCCTCTGGCCACGTGGAATTGTTGGTTGTTGTATCTGTTATCATAATGTTTCTCTTCCTTGTGTTCTCAGCCTGTGGGACCAGACAACCTGTTTGTAAACTACCTGTCCAGGATCCACAGGGAGGAGGTAAGACACTAACGTACACTGTTCAAACGGTCAATCCAGAACCACATGACTCTGGGTCCATCAGATATCCTTTTTTAAAAACCATTTAAGTCGCAGTGCATTTGAAGGGAGAGTTTGTTGTTGTTGTTGTCTTTCTCCAGGACTTCAGCTTCATCCTGAAGGGGCTGGCCAGACTGATGACCAACCCTCTGATCCAGACCTACCTGCCCAACTCAGCCAAGAAGATCCGGTTCCACCAGGAGCTACTGGTGCTCTTCTGGAAGCTCTGTGACTTCAACAAGGTTCGGACTGGAGTACTAGTACCTGCATCCCATCATTCCTACATTAAAGGATACAACAGTGCTGTATTAGCCTTTACTAGGACCGTTTTACCTCCTCACCGGGAGTCATGGTGACCGTATTACCGCTGCACCGGGAGTTATGGTGACCGTATTACCTCCTCACCTGGAGTCATGGTGACCGTATTACCGCTGCACCGGGAGTTATGGTGACCGTTTTACCTCCTCACCTGGAGTCATGGTGACCGTTTTACCTCCGCACCAACAGTCATGGTGACTGTATTACCTCCGCACCAACAGTCATGGTGACTGTATTACCTCCGCACCAACAGTCATTGTGACCGTATTACCACCTCACCAACAGTCATGGTGACCGTATTACCTCCTCACCTGGAGTCATGGTGACTGTATTACCTCCACACCAACAGTCATGGTGACTGTATTACCTCCTCACCAACAGTCATGGTGACCGTATTACCTCCGCACCAACAGTCATGGTGACTGTATTACCTCCTCACCAACAGTCATGGTGACCGTATTACCTCCGCACCAACAGTCATGGTGACCGTATTACCTCCGCACCAACAGTCATGGTGACCGTATTACCTCCTCACCAACAGTCATGGTGACTGTATTACCTCCGCACCAACAGTCATGGTGACTGTATTACCTCCGCACCAACAGTCATGGTGACTGTATTACCTCCGCACCAACAGTCATGGTGACTGTATTACCTCCGCACCAACAGTCATGGTGACTGTATTACCTCCACACCAACAGTCATGGTGACTGTATTACCTCCTCACCAACAGTCATGGTGACCGTATTACCTCTTCACCAACAGTCATGGTGACCGTATTACCTCCACACCAACAGTCATGGTGACCGTATTACCTCTTCACCAACAGTCATGGTGACCGTATTACCTCTTCACCAACAGTCATGGTGACCGTATTACCTCCACACCAACAGTCATGGTGACTGTATTACCTCCACACCAACAGTCATGGTGACCGTATTACCTCTTCACCAACAGTCATGGTGACTGTATTACCTCCACACCAACAGTCATGGTGACTGTATTACCTCCGCACCAACAGTCATGGTGACTGTATTACCTCTTCACCAACAGTCATGGTGACTGTATTACCACCTCACCAACAGTCATGGTGACCGTATTACCTCCGCACCAACAGTCATGGTGACTGTATTACCTCCTCACCAACAGTCATGGTGACCGTATTACCTCTTCACCAACAGTCATGGTGACTGTATTACCTCCTCACCGGGAGTCATGGTGACTGTATTACCTCCTCACCGGGAGTCATGGTGACTGTATTACCTCCACACCGGGAGTCATGGTGACTGTATTACCTCCTCACCGGGAGTCATGGTGACCGTATTACCTCTTCACCAACAGTCATGGTGACTGTATTACCTCCACACCAACAGTCATGGTGACTGTATTACCTCTTCACCAACAGTCATGGTGACTGTATTTCCTCCTCACCGGGAGTCATGGTGACTGTATTTCCTCCACACCGGGAGTCATGGTGACCGTATTACCTCTTCACCAACAGTCATGGTGACTGTATTACCTCCACACCAACAGTTATGGTGACTGTATTACCTCCTCACCGGGAGTCATGGTGACCGTATTACCTCTTCACCAACAGTCATGGTGACTGTATTACCTCCGCACCAACAGTCATGGTGACTGTATTACCTCCTCACCGGGAGTCATGGTGACTGTATTACCTCCTCACCGGGAGTCATGTTGACCGTATTACCTCTTCACCAACAGTCATGGTGACTGTATTACCTCCGCACCAACAGTCATGACTGAAGTAAAATTCCATTAACAGTAATCTCCTCTTATGCACTCTGGACATGTGTTGGTAGTACCCAACTCACTGATGACCATCAGGTCATAATGGCCTGGTACTCAGGGCTCTATTGTCCCTCCATCAGGTCCTAATGGCCTGGTACTCAGGGCTCTATTGTCCCTCCATCAGGTCCTAAATGGCCTGGTACTCAGCGCTCCATTGCCCCTCTGACATCAATGCAATCAAAAATCACATCAAACACTTATCATCAAAACAGTATCGTGCTTTTAAAACTCACCTCACTGTGATGAGAAATTTGAAGAAAGAAGTTCAACAGCAGGTTGAAACTGAGTGTAACACATGGTTGTTGATGTTGTTTCAAATCCTTACACAATGACATGGACAACGCTTTCTAAGGTGATGATTCATTCAATGCATAAACTCTAATATGCGTGTATATACTGTATGCATATACACTGCTCAAAAAATAAAGGGAACACTAAAATAACACATCCTAGATCTGAATGAATGAAATATTCTTATTAAATACTTTTTTCTTTACATAGTTGAATGTGCTGACAACAAAATCACACAAAAATTATCAATGGAAATCAAATTTATCAACCCATGGAGGTCTGGATTTGGAGTCACACTCAAAATTAAAGTGGAAAACCACACTACAGGCTGATCCAACTTTGATGTAATGTCCTTAAAACAAGTCCAAATGAGGCTCAGTAGTGTGTGTGGCCTCCACGTGCCTGTATGACCTCCCTACAACGCCTGGGCATGCTCCTGATGAGGTGGTGGATGGTCTTCTGAGGGATCTCCTCCCAGACATGGACAAAAGCATCCGCCAACTCCTGGACAGTCTGTGGCGTTGGTGGATGGAGCGAGACATGATGTCCCAGATGTGCTCAATTGGATTCATGTCTGGGAAACGGGCGGGCCAGTCCATAGCATCAATGCCTTCCTCTTGCAGGAACTGCTGACACACTCCAGCCACATGAGGTCTAGCATTGTCTTGCATTAGGAGGAACCCAGGGCCAACCGCACCAGCATATGGTCTCACAAGGAGTCTGAGGATCTCATCTCGGTACCTAATGGCAGTCAGGCTACCTCTGGCGAGCACATGGAGGGCTGTGCGGCCCCCCAAAGAAATGCCACCCCACACCATGACTGACCCACTGCCAAACCGGTCATGCTGGAGGATGTTGCAGGCAGCAGAACGTTCTCCACGGCGTCTCCAGACTGTCACATCTGTCACATGTGCTCCGTGTGAACCTGCTTTCATCTGTGAAGAGCACAGGGCGCCAGTGGCGAATTTGCCAATCTTGGTGTTCTCTGGCAAATGCCAAACGTCCTGCACGGTGTTGGGCTGTAAGCACAACCCTCACCTGTGGACGTCGGGCCCTCATACCACCCTCATGGAGTTTGTTTCTGACCGTTTGAGCAGACACCTGCACATTTGTGGCCTGCTGGAGGTCATTTTGCAGGGCTCTCGCAGTGCTCCTCCTTGCACAAAGGCGGAGGAAGCGGTCCTGCTGCTGGGTTGTTGCCCTCCTACGGCCTCCTCCACGTCTCCTGATGTACTGGCTTGTCTCCTGGTAGCGCCTCCATGCTCTGGACACTACGCTGACAGACACAGCAAACCTTCTTGCCACAGCTCGCATTGATGTGCCATCCTGGATGAGCTGCACTACCTGAGCCACTTGTGTGGGTTGTAGATTACGTCTCATGCTACCACTAGAGTGAAAGCACCACCAGCATTCAAGTGACCAAAACATCAGCCAGGAAGCATAGGAACTGAGAAGTGGTCTGTGGTCACCACCTGCAGATCCACTCCTTTATTGGGGGTGTCTTGCTAATTGCCTATAATTTCCACCTGTTGTCTATTCCATTTGCACAACAGCAAGTGACATTTATTGTCAATCAGTGTTGCTTCCTAAGTGGACAGTTTGATTTCACAGAAGTGTGTTGACTTGGAGTTACATTGTGGTGTTTAAGTGTTCCCTTTATTTTTTTGAGCAGTGTGTATATGTGTATATGTGTGTGTGTATGTATGTATATATATATATATATATATATATATATATATATATATATATATATATATGAGCCCAAGCCTGGGGAGAAAAAAATACTGAATTAAACTGGGTTAAGATGTCTGATTTTAAGATGTCTTTGGTTAAGATGTCTGATTTTAAGATTTCTTTGGTATGTGATTCGTCGAGTCTATTCTCCAAAATTAAACTTTTATTCTAGTAATTGCCCTTGAGTGTAGACTGTATTATTAAGTATACTGGACGGACTGGTTACGTTATGCTCCAAAATTTCTATACATGAGTCTGGGAGAGAACATATAGCCCTAGGCCATGCTTTTTGTTAATTGATTGTGCATTGCAGCTTACAGAGTTCGCCTACAATTATAATGAATTTGTATTTGATTTTGAATAGCCTTGAATAGCTTCTATTTTCATATAGGCTGGCACATTACCTTTAGCTACAGAATATGTCACCACAGTGAGTTTCCATCTCCTCTCTACCCTTCATTCCTTTCTTGAGCACACAGAGTGACGGGCTGTCACCGGTTTTAATTAAATATATTTTGTTGTGAAAACTATCAATGTTCCCAAACAGGTTTCACTTCATTTCCCAAATTAACCACTGGTTAGCTGCAGGAACAAGGTTGTAGGGCATAGAGAATTTGGGTGGAATATCACCTGTCGAGTGGGAAGAGGCTGCATGCTCCTCAAACAGTGGTTGGTTGATGCTTGGAGTGAAATAAGTGGCGTAGCCTACCTGGCATGATTTGAAAAAACGAACCAACAGGAAAGCGGTGTCGTGTCTTTTCTATGGATTCAATTATATGACATGCTATTTTATAAAATATATTCTCTGTAATTCATATTACCTGATTAAACTAGTCATGTAAATGTAATTAACTAGGAAGTCGGGGCACCACGGAATAATGTTTATAGACCTGGTAACCTTTTATATCAATAGCAGTCAATTATTAATCGTCACCCTATTCAGTCTCATCTGGACATCGTAAAATTCTTGGTTATCTTCACGGACCCTGGCTAACAAGTTGAATCAGCAATACAACATTTGGTTTAATTATTTATTTACTAAATAACTAAATAATCACACAGAATTACATCTACACAGGATGGATCATACATTGACTACTATTTATGTCATAAGAAAACGTCCCTAGTGGACGAAACCGATATGATGGCTGGTTACACAAAGAAAGGGTGTTGGGTTTGAATGAAAGAGTGGGAAGACTGAGGAACAAAAGGATTGGGTGTCTATCGGACCTTATGAAGCTACGCTATCGTAAATACAGAATCTTATGCATTCTAAATAACCGCCCTTTCGGAAAAGGAAAATACAATAAATATATTTACTCTGAGCTGCGCTTCCTTTGAAGAATATTTCTGGGCGGATACGTTGTAGTCTGTCGTCATTTGGTAGAAAGGATACGTTGTAGTACTCTGTCGTTGTGTGGTAGAACTGATACGTTGTAGTACTCTGTCGTTGTGTGGTAGAACTGATACGTTGTAGTACTCTGTCGTTGTGTGGTAGAACTGATACGTTGTAGTACTCTGTCGTCGTGTGGTAGAACTGATACGTTGTAGTACTCTGTCGTCGTGTGGTACAATGGATACGTTGTAGTACTCTGTCGTCGTGTGGTACAATGGATACGTTGTAGTACTCTGTCGTCGTGTGGTACAATGGATACGTTGTAGTACTCTGTCGTCGTGTGGTACAATGGATACGTTGTAGTACTCTGTCGTCGTGTGGTACAATGGATACGTTGTAGTACTCTGTCGTCGTGTGGTAGAACTGATACGTTGTAGTACTCTGTCGTCGTGTGGTAGAATGGATGCATTGTAGTACCCTGTCGCTCTGAAGAGATTGTCCGTCCTTTCCTAGGCCACGCACATTTACAGCTGCTGCTGATAAGGATGTAGGGATCTAGGATCTAGGATGTATCACTTCTTTAGTGAATAAGAGTTCAGAGTTCATACCAAGTTGCCATACTATAAGCTCCATGCTATATTCTGGCTGGTATAGTTGATATTCATCCTTCCAGCGTGGCGATCGTCACCTCCACATTGAAATTCACCCTCTTAAACGTATGGACATCAGTCCTCACGTCATAGGGAACACAATGTTAGGTTGTAGTCGTTCAACCATTTGCAACCAGAGCTCACGCTGAGGTTGGCTTAGCCAGCCGTGAATTGGTTCACTCGGGCGTAGCCACTGAGTGAGCATATTTTACTTATGAAAACTATTCTCTGAAATTAAAACTAAAAGTACTTTTAATCTTTTCACAAATAGTTTCATATTTAAGCATTCAAATTGCACTACAATTCCATGTATATCCGATGACTAGAATCTGTAGACTTTCCAAGATAAAATTTATCATCAGATATAATGTCCCAGACAACAACTGATCTGACATCATATTATGTCGTCCTATCATCAGATATAATGTCCCAGACAACAACTGATCTGACATCATATTATGTCGTCCTATCATCAGATATAATGTCCCAGACAACAACTGATCTGACATCATATTATGTCGTCCTATCATCTCAGATATAATGTCCCAGACAACAACTGATCTGACATCATATTATGTCGTCCTATCATCAGATATAATGTCCCAGACAACAACTGATCTGACATCATATTATTTTTAAGTACCAATGGATACCTTCAACTGGTTGGATTACCGAAATATTGTTCCGTTCCCCACCTTTTGACGTTCCCATACTCTCTCTATGTTCACACAAAGGGGTTTCCTGTAGAGCGAGAAAAGGGGAAAAGGTATTTATGGGGGTCATAAACCTCACCAACAGGGCAACGTCATGACAGCCTCCATTCGCTATTCGAGTCAAACAGAGACAGTTTTTTTTTTCTCCCCCCGACCCCTCTTCTTGCCCATTTGATAATGGGCCATTCTAAATTTTACATACTTTTGTATATATTGTGTATGTGGACACCCCTTCAAATTAGTGGATTCAGCTATTTCAGCCACACCCATTGCTGACAGGTGTATAAAATCGAGCTCACATAGACCGCTGAGAGGGTCGTCTGTAGACCGCTGAGAGGGTCGTCTGTAGACCGCTGAGAGGGTCGTCTGTAGACCGCTGAGAGGGTCGTCTGTAGACCGCTGAGAGGGTCGTCTGTAGACCGCTGAGAGGGTCGTCTGTAGACCGCTGAGAGGGTCGTCTGTAGACCGCTGAGAGGGTCGTCTGTAGACCGCTGAGAGGGTCGTCTGTAGACCGCTGAGAGGGTCGTCTGTAGACCGCTGAGAGGGTCGTCTGTAGAATAATGCGGCCTATCACACCTATCCACCTCAACACTTCCTGCATCACATTGCTCTACTCTTCTGCCCTCAGACTGCCATCTGTTCATCTGTGTGCTTCGTACACGCCTCGTTGCGTCGCACATTGATTACATCCTCCTCTCTCTCTGATTGTGAATGCACTGAGGAGATGCCTATAAGTGTTTACCTCCAAAATACAGATTTTATGTTTTAATGTGTTTCGTCACCTGAGTGACATTTGCAGAGAACACGTTGTAAAAAGATTGTGACAATGGTCTTGTTTTAACTTTGACAGGTATTGTCTGTGTTTGACCTCTGGGGGTCTGATATTTTTAAGTACAGTATTGTTGTTCCTAACTGTTTCCACAAAGTACAAGCGAGAATATTCACGTAATATTGAAGCTCACAATCTTGGTGCCTTTAGTTGATCTCGTTTAGCCTCCAAACTTGCTATTTTTTTGTGTTTCAGAAGTTCCTGTTCTTTGTGTTGAAGAGCAGTGATGTTCTGGATGTCCTGGTGCCTATCCTGTTTTACCTGAATGATGCACGGGCTGACCAGTGTGAGTCACATGGAGCTGTGTGTGTGTGTGTGTGTGTGTTTCATCTTCTTATGTGTACTCTGTGTGTGTGTGTGTCTGTGTGTGCAGCTCGTGTGGGCCTGGTACACATCGGTGTGTTTATCCTGCTGCTGCTGAGTGGAGAGAGGAACTTTGGTGTGCGTTTGAATAAACCCTACTCTGTACGAGTCCCCATGGACATCCCTGTGTTCACTGGAACTCATGCTGACCTGCTCATAGTGGTGAGGAGAGCTGTCTGAGTGACGTCTCAATGCTTCCCTGGATGCCGAGGGTGGATGGGAGGGAGAGAGGGTGGATGGGAGGGAGATAGGATGCATGGGAGGGAGAGAGGATGGGAGGGGAGGATAGGAGCATGCTCTGAAGGTCATTGGTTACCGACGGCAGAGGCACACAACAATTATGGATGGATGGATGGATGGGAGGGAGGGAGGGAGGGAGGGAGGGAGGGAGGACTGATGGATGGATGGAGGGAGGAAGGATGATTGGATGGATGAGGGGGAGGGAGGATGGATGGATGGATGGGAGGGAGGGAAGATGGGAGCATGCTCTGATGAAGGTCGTTGTTTACCGACGGCAGAGGCACAAAACAATTATGGATGGATGGGAGGGAGGGAGGGAGGGAGGACTGATGGATGGATGGAGGGAGGAAGGATGATTGGATGGATGAGGGGGAGGGAGGATGGATGGATGGATGGGAGGGAGGGAAGATGGGAGCATGCTCTGATGAAGGTCGTTGTTTACCGACGGCAGAGGCACAAAACAATTATGGATGGATGGGAGGGAGGATGGATGGAGGGAGAGAGGGAGGGATGGATGGAGGGAAGATGGATGGATGGAGGGAGAGAGGGAGGGATGGATGGAGGGAAGATGGATGGATGGGATAGAGGGAGGGAGGATGGATGGATGGGATGGAGGGAGGGAGGGAGGGAGGATGGATGGATGGGAGGGAGGGAGGGAGGGAGGATGGATGGGATGGAGGATGGATGGGAGGGAGGGAGGGAGGATGGATGGATGGGAGGGAGGGAGGGAGGGAGGATGGATGGGAGGGTGGGAGGATGGATGGGAGGGAGGGAGGGTGGATGGGAGGGAGGAGGGAGGGAGGGAGGATGGATGGATGGATGGCAGGGAGGGAAGATGGATGTATGGCAGGAAGGGAGGATGGATGGCAGGGAGGGAGGATGGATGGATGGGAGGGAGGATGGATGGATGGATGGCAGTGAGGGAGGGAGGGAGGGAGGGAGGGAGGATGGATGGATGGATGGATGGATGGGAGGATGGATGGATGGATGGCAGGGAGGGATTGATGGATGGCAGGGAGGGAGGGAGGATGGATGGCAGGGAGGGATGGAGGGAGGGATGGATGGATGGGAGGGATGGATGGCAGGGAGGGAGGATGGATGGATGGATGGATGGATGGCAGGGAGGGATGGATGGAGGGATGGATGGAGGGAGGATGGGAGGGAGGGATGGATGGCAGGGAGGGAGGATGGATGGATGGATGGATGGCAGGGAGGGATGGATGGATGGGAGGGATGGATGGCAGGGAGGGATGGATGGATGGATGGATGGCAGGGAGGGAGGATGGATGGATGGATGGATGGCAGGGAGGGATGGATGGATGGATGGATGGATGGATGGGAGGGAGGGAGGATGGATGGCAGGGAGGGAGGGAGGGAGGATGGATGGCAGGGAGGGAGGATGGGAGCATGCTCTGATGAAGGTTGTTGTTTGCCGGCAGAGGCACAATTTATTTTATTTTTTTAACTCAAGTGCAGAAAAAAATCTGATCAGTGTATGATATACAGTATTAACATAACTGTCTGGACGCTGGTGGATCATCTGCCTCATGGCAGTCTTCATATGTGATTGTCTAGATCTTCCACAAGATCATCACTAGTGGACATCAACGCCTGCAGCCCCTCTTTGACTGCCTGCTCACTATCGTAGTGAACGGTAAGTGCTCAGAGATACAATATAATACTTCTATTCTATTTAAATCTTTGGGTGAGTGTCTGACTGTCATTGAAAGGGTCGCCACCTGTTGGCTGCATCTGGATATTGCAGGTTATTGACACCAGTACACCACCATCCTCCACAGTGTCTCCTTACCTGAAGAGTCTGTCCATGGTGGCAGCTAACCAACTTCTATTTCTCCTCCACAGTGTCTCCTTACCTGAAGAGTCTGTCCATGGTGGCAGCTAACAAGCTGCTCCACCTCCTGGAAGCCTTCTCCACCAACTGGTTCCTCTTCTCTGCCTCCCAGAACCACCATCTTGTCTTCTTCCTGCTGGAGGTCTTCAACAACCTCATCCAGTATCAGTTTGATGGTAAAACCTGGCTCTCGTTAGCTCAGGTCCCAGATCTGATTGTGCTTTCTTGTCAGACATGGCAATTAAGTGACAAGGAGTTGTCAAGACTGCACAAAGTGATCTGGGACCCAGGCTCTAGTCTCATGTTGTCAGACATCACACCGTAGTAAAGAAAATCTAGAATGGTTGTGGTCGAGAGGCTGGCTCAGACTCCTCCGAAGACATCACCTAGCATTGACTGGGCAGTATGGGAACAGTGCCATCTCTTGGTGGACAATGGGATTGCATCAACATGATTGCCGTGAAATGACCAGAACACAACCTGGCCAGACTGACACTATTTAAAAGCTCCTTTTCCCTACTTCTTTCTGGAGTGTCTCTTTTAAACGTTGACATGATTAACCTGCCCGGTAACTGTTCTTCTCCTTCGCAGGTAACTGTAACCTGGTGTACGCCATCATCCGTAAACGCAACATCTTCCACCAGCTGGCCAATCTGTCCTCTGACCCAGCCACCATCCACAAGGTAGAGAGAGACGACGTGCTTTCTAAATCAAATCACATTGTATGGGTCACATACACGTGTTTAGCAGATGTTATTGTAGGTGTAGCGAAATGCTTGTGCTTCTAGTTCCAACAGTGCAGTAGTATCTAACAAGTCATTTCTAACAATTTCACAACGTATACAGACACATCTAGAGTAAAGGAATGGAATTAAGACTATAGAAATATATGGATGAGCAATGTCAGAGCAGCATAGACTAAGATACAGTAGAATAGTGTAAAATACAGTATATACATATGATATGGGTAATGCAAGATGTGTCAACATTATTAAAGTGACTAGTGTTCCATTTTTATTAAAGTGGCCAAGGATTTCAAGTCTGTATGTAGGCAGCAGCCTCTCTGTGCTAGTGATGACTATTTACCAGTCTGATGGCCTTGAGATAGAAGCTGTTTTTCAGTCTCTCGGTCCCAGCTTTGAGGCACCTGTACTGACCTCGCCTTCTGGATGATAGCGGTGTGAACAGGCAGTGGCTGTAGTGCTTGATAATCTGTTTGGCCTTCCTGTGACATCGGGTGCTGTAGGTCTCCTGGACGGCAGGTAGTGTGCCCCCGGTGATGCGTTGTGCAGACCGCCCTCTGGAGAGCCCTGCGGTTGTGGGCAGTGCAGTTGCCGTAGTAACGTAGAACTCTATCCTCTTGCATAAAACAGTACAAAGAGGCTTTAAGGCAACGGTCAATATTTTCCCCCATAGTTTAAAAAAGAAGAGTTGTGAAATGTACTTAAATAAATCTGACTTGACAAAACAGTTGATCTCATAAAACATGTAAAGTGGGTCAGTAATTACTTGGTTCATTTTATTTTCCATTCTTCTAACAAGGCCCTGCAAATGAAGAAGAGGAAGAAGACTACCACGGCCATTATCTCCCGGATCAACTCCCAGGAGACCATCTCCATGGAGGGGTCCCGACCGGCCGTCCCAGCTGAGCCAGGGACACTCAAAGCCAGTCTCGTGGCCATACCAGGTACCCCCCCTCTCCTGGAGCTCTCCATGCATGCCTGTATTTTGCAAAGCACTTTTCCCTATGGTATGTTAAGGTTTTATATTTCATTATAATCAATTCTATTAACTGGGTTTGTCGGGTTTCCACTCAGCTATCCCTAACTTATATCCTACTACTCTGTTTCATCACATAACTTCTGCAATTCCCTCACCCCTTTTATAAAAACAACAGCAATTGGTTTCTTTTAAGTCGTACGAAAACAATTTGTTTTGTCACATTGTTAGAAACCATTGAACCGTTCCCTAAGGGTCTTTCTTGTTGTTTGGTCCCTGTAGCTATTGACAAGCTGACAGAGAAGGCTCAGGTCTCTGAGGATGGCACCATGGTCTGTCTCCAGCACATGACCACTGACCAAAACGTCCACTCTCCCCAACACACTCACTCTCCGCAGTCCCTTGCCGCTGACACCAGTGGTATAGCTGGAGCCAGCGATACAGAGTCCAACTCGGGGAGAGATAACGAGGTAAGATCTCTGCATGTAGAGACTTATGAACGCAGCTCACTGGAAAGCAAGTCTTGTGAGAATCATTTAGTGTGAAGTTATATACAGGATGAAATAACTTGTCAGAGATATACAGTATGTTACTGCTCACTGACAATAAGATTGAGCCTAGTGACTATAATGGTTCCTCTTCTTCCTATCAAGGAGGCCTTTCAACCAGAGTCAGAGCTGGCCAGAAGTCGTTTGTCCAGTGTATCATCATCAGCTGTGTACTGGAACCCCACTCCAGACTGGGTAAGAGCCCTCCCTCCCTCCCTCCTTCCCTCCCTCCCTCCCACCCTCCCTCCCTCCCTCCCTCCCTCCCTCCCTCCCTCCCTCCCTCCCTCCCTCATCCAGCCATGTCTCTCTCTCTCCCTCCCTCCCTCATCCAGCCATGTCTCTCTCTCTCCCTCCCTCCCTCATCCAGCCATGTCTCTCTCCCTCTCTCCCTCCCTCCCTCCCTCATCCAGCCATGTCTCTCTCCCTCTCTCCCTCCCTCATCCAGCCATGTCTCCCTCCCCCCTCCCTCATCCAGCCATGTCTGTCTCCCTCCCTCCCTCCCTCATCCAGCCATGTCTGCCTCCCTCCCTCCCTCCCTCATCCAGCCATGTCTGTCTCCCTCCCTCCCTCCCTCATCCAGCCATGTATGTCTCCCTCCCTCCCTCCCTCATCCAGCCATGTCTGTCTCCCTCCCTCCCTCCCTCCCTCATCCAGCCATGTCTGTCTCCCTCCCTCCCTCCCTCATCCAGTCATGTCTGTCTCCCTCCCTCCCTCATCCAGTCATGTCTCTCTCCCTCCCTCCCTCATCCAGTCATGTCTCTCTCCCTCCCTCCCTCATCCAGTCATGTCTCTCTCCCTCCCTCCCTCATCCAGTCATGTCTCTCTCCCTCCCTCCCTCATCCAGCCATGTCTCTCTCCCTCATCCAGCCATGTCTCTCTCCCTCATCCAGCCATGTCTCTCTCCCTCATCCAGCCATGTCTCTCTCCCTCATCCAGCCATGTCTCTCTCCCTCATCCAGCCATGTCTCCCTCCCTCATCCAGCCATGTCTCGTTCCATCCAGCCATCCTTCCCTCCCTCCCTCCCTCCATCCAGCTCTCCCTCCATCCAGCCCTCCCTCCATCCATGTCTCCCTCCCTCATCCAGCCATGTCTCCCTCCCTCATCCAGCCATGTCTCCCTCCCTCATCCAGCCATGTCTCCCTCCCTCATCCAGCCATGTCTCCCTCCCTCATCCAGCCATGTCTCCCTCCCTCATCCAGCCATGTCTCCCTCCCTCATCCAGCCATGTCCCCCTCCCTCATCCAGCCATGTATCCCTCCCTCATCCAGCCATGTCTCCCTCCCTCATCTGTTCTCTACTAGGTCCTCTCCTGGAAGAGTAAGCTTCCTCTCCAGACGATCATGAGGCTGCTACAAGTTCTGGTTCCTCAGGTGGAGAAGATCTGCATCGACAAGTAAGAGACGAGGATCCTAAGGGAAACGGAGAGGTTATATTTTTGTGGTTTTGGTTGTGGAACCCTACGTGTTCCGAAAACTGAGAGCTTTGAAATAGATGTGTCTATGACTGACATTATCAATAGGATTGTCATCTTTCTTGATTGTGGAACCCAGAAGTGATCAGAACACCGTGATCAATAGAATTCACTAGAACTGGATTAGCATGGATGCGAGAGACTACATGTATGTATGTATGTATGTATGTATATTACCTGCCCAGGGACTGCGGTTGAATATTAGCCGGCCGGCTAAAACTGGCACCTTTTACAGTAATGTAGATTTTAATGTGCACTGTCCCTGTAAAACTAAATGTATTAAAGTAAGTCAAGTGATGTGTTTATCTCCTCCAGGGGTCTGACCGACGAGTCAGAGATCCTGAAGTTTCTGCAGCATGGGACCCTGGTGGGCCTGCTGCCTGTACCTCACCCCATCTTAATCAGGAAGTACCAGGCCAACGCGGGCACCGCCATGTGGTTCCGCACATACATGTGGGGAGTAATCTACCTACGGTAAGCAACGTGGGCCAAATGAAAAGGGAAACATTAAGATATTTACAATGGTTAATGATGGTGATAATGTCAATAGTAGTAAAATACCCAGTGGCGGACAAAGGGCCCAAAATGGCATACTTGAGTAAAAGTAGAGATACTTGAGTAAAAGTAGAGATACTTGAGTAAAAGTAGAGATACTTGAGTAAAAGTAGAGATACTTTTAGTAAAGGTAGAGATACTTTTAGTAAAGGTAGAGATACTTTTAGTAAAGGTAGAGATACTTTTAGTAAAGGTAGAGATACTTTTAGTAAAGGTAGAGATACTTTTAGTAAAGGTAGAGATACTTTTAGTAAAAGTAGAGATACTTTTAGTAAAAGTAGAGATACTTTTAGTTGAGTAACTTTCTATTAAGGTAAGTCACCCAGTAAAATACTACTTGAGTAAAAGTATAAAAGTATTTGGGTTTTAAATATACTTAAGTATCAAAAGTACATGTCATTTCTCAAATATACTTAACTATCGAAAGTAAAAAAATCCCTTCTATTAAGCAAAGCAGGCGGCACCATTTTCTTGTTTTAAAAATGTAGCCAAGGGCACACGTCAACACTCAGACAGAATATACAAACAATGCATGTGTGTTTAGTGAGTCCTCCAGATCAGAGGCAGAAGGGATGACCAATGTGTTCTCTTGATAAGTGTGTGAATGGGACCATTTTCCTGTCCTGCTAAGCATTGAAAATGTAAGGAGTAATTTTGTCTGTCAGGGAAAATGTATGGAGTAGAAAGTACATTTATTTTCTTTAGGAATGTATTGAAGTAAGAGTAGTCAAAAATATAAATAGTTAAGTACAGATACCCCTACAAAAACTACTACATTAGTACTTTCAAGTATTTTTACTTAAGAACATTACACCACTGAAAAGACCTAATCCGTATACAGAATGAATAAGACAAACCACTATATAGTTCAGACCGAGTTAACACATATTTAGGAGTAATTAATTAGAGGAGTGGGGTATTCTTGAAAGCAGGATTATTAAATTGGTCAGCTGATTTTGATAAATATAACTTGATATTCTGGTTAATTTAAGAAAGCTACCGTTATACATTATCATTATATTTCTTAACATTAAGTTATTTCAAGCAATTTTAGTCACCTGGCTAACTTATTGATCCAGCTTTCTGGAACAGGCCCCCAGCCAGGTCTAGGAACCAGGCCCCCAGCCAGGTCTAGGAACCAGGCCCCCAGCCAGGTCTAGGAACCAGGCCCCCAGCCAGGTCTAGGAACCAGGCTCCCAGCTTGTGGTCAGCCACACCAACTAGCCGAGTCGCTTAGTCCATGAAGCACAGGTGGTCGTTGTCATGGTCACTCAAATCCAATCTGATCTTTATTAACAATGACTCTTGTTGTTACCGTAGTAACGTGGATCCCCCGATCTGGTATGACACTGACGTCAGACTGTTTGAGATTCAGAGGATCTAAGTGGAGCTGGTGAACAGGTCTCTATGACTGCGGCCCAAATGGTACCCTATCCTGTTCATAGTGCACCACTTTTGACGAGCTCTATGGGCCCCTGTAAAAAGTAGTGCACTACATAGGGGGTAGAGCGCCATTTGGGAAGCAGACAACGTCTCTCGGGAATGGCTGGTTCGCCCTCGGGAACCACCAACCGCTCTCTCACCAACTGCCATCTTCAAACCTGAACAGAAGTGTGGAAGAGGAGGATGAAGATTTTCACCAGACACACCTGTTCTAGAAAACAGGAATTTACAGTTTTTTTTTTTTTTTCTCTGTTTTGTTTCTTGCGAAGTGCCAACCCGTAGAACATCATGTAACAAACCACTGTCACGAAACCACTTTTCCTACAAGCTGTCTGCTACTACAACTGCCAGAAGGTCTGCCATGTTAACCCTCTTCTAGTCATGATTTGGCAGCTTTCCATGGGTATATTCCTTTATTAATTTGCTGTGTGTATTTTTTTTTTGCCAAACAAACATGTATACACTACTGTATGTACACTTCCGTTCAAAAGTTTGGGGTCACTTAGAAATGTCCTTGTTTTTGAAAAAAAAAAAAACATTTTTTTTGTCCATTAAAATAACATCAGATTGATCAGAAATACAGTGGTAGCCATTGTTAATGTCTTAAATGACTATTGTAGCTGGAAACGGCTGATTTTTAATGGAATATCTACATAGGCGTACAGAGGCCCATTATCAGCAACCAACACTCCTGTGTTCCACTGGCACGTTGTGTTAGCTAATCCAAGTTTATCATTTTAAAAGGCTAATTGATCATTAGAAAACAATTTCGCTATAATGTTAGCACAGCTGAAGACTGTTGTCCTGATTAAAGAAGCAATAAAATGGGCCTTTTAGATTAGTTGAGTATCTGGAGCATCAGCATTTGTGGGTTCGATTACAGGCTCAAAATGGCCAGAAACAAATAACTTTCTTCTGAAACTCGTCAGTTTATTCTTGTTCTGAGAAATGAAGGCTATTCCATGCGAGAAATTGCCAGATGGTGCTGTTCTATGAAGGGAGTAGTACACAGCGTTGTACGAGATCTTTAGTTTCTTGGCAATTTCTCTCATGGAATGGCCTTCATTTCTCAGAACAAGAAGACTGACGAATTTCAGAAGAAAGTTATTTGTTTCTGGTCATTTTGAGCCTGTAATCGAAACCACAAATGCTGATGCTCCAGATACTCAACTAATCTAAAGGCCCGTTTTATTGCTTCTTTAATCAGAACAACAGTCTTCAGCTGTGCTAACATTATTGAAAAATGGTTTTCTAATGATCAATTAGCCTTTTAAAATGATAAACTTGGATTAGGTAACACAACGTGCCATTGAAACACAAGAGTGATGGTTGCTGATAATTGGCCTATGTAGATATTTCATTAAGTCAGCCATTTCCAGCTACAATAGTCATTTACAACATGAACAATGTCTACACTGTATTTCTGATCAATCTGATGTTATTTTAATGGACAAAAAAATGTGATTTTCTTTCAAAAACAAGGACATTTCTAAGTGACCCCAAACTTTTATACAATAGTGTATATGTTACTAAGATTGTTTTAGATGAAGATTTATTGTACTTATTATTTTCAGTTTCTATTCTTGAAATGCTTTTATGGAAAGTTACATTTTTTGGTATCCCTTTTATCACAGTAAAGCTCCTTTTCATTTTGGAAGAGTGTGAAATAGAGACTGACTGAGACAGACTAGAGAGAGACCTGGGGACTGACTGGGACCTCTGTGACCTGGGGACTGACTGGGACCTCTGTGACCTGGGGACTGACTGGGAACTCTGTGACCTGGGGACTGACTGGGACCTCTGTGACCTGGGGACTGACCGGGACCTCTGTGACCTGGGGACTGACCGGGACCTCTGTGACCTGGGGACTGACCGGGACCTCTGTGACCTGGGGACTGACTGAGACCTGGAGACTGACCGGGACCTCTGTGAGCTGACTGACTGAGACAGACTAGAGAGAGACCTGGGGACTGACCGGGACCTCTGTGAACCGACTGACTGAGACCTGGGGACTGACCGGGACCTCTGTGAACTGACTGACTGAGACCTGGGGACTGACCGGGACCTCTGTGAACCGACTGACTGAGAAAGACTAGAGAGAGACCTGGGGACTGACCGGGACCTCTGTGAACCGACTGACTGAGACCTGGGGACTGACCGGGACCTCTGTGAACCGACTGACTGAGACAGACTAGAGAGAGACCTGGGGACTGACCGGGACCTCTGTGAACCGACTGACTGAGACAGACTAGAGAGAGACCTGGGGACTGACTGGGAACTCTATGAGCTGACTGACTGAGACCTGGAGACTGACCAGGACCTCTGTGAACCAACTGACTGAGACCTGGGGACTGACCGGGACCTCTGTGAACCGACTGACTGAGACAACAAGTGATATCTCTGGAATGTATGTATTGGCTTTTGAACTGCAGGCAAATGCTATTGTATTCTGTGTCTGATTTCATAATGTCAATATTTTCAAAGTACTGGAAACATATCACATGTAATAAATAATGTATTATGAATCAAAGTACACATGTTTTTAATGTCAACAGAGAAATGTTTACATGTCTCATCTTTACAGAAATGTGATATTTAGCCGGTAGTCAGTCGGCACAATATTTCACCAAGGATATGAAAATGTGGAGGGAACTCAGTGGCCTTATGTCCCAGAGGGGAGCAGATCGTCAGTGTTGTGGTTCCTATCCCTCAGGCAGTGATGAGGGGCTCCATCAGGTCCCCCCTGTAGAAGACTCCTAGAGGCTGAACCAGGTTAACCAGGATAAACCAGGCAGAGAAGAGAACAGGGGAGGAGAGGATAGGAGCTCAGCCAGTGATGAGGAGCTCCATCAGGGCCCCCACAGAGTGCATCCTGTAGAAGACTCCCAGAGGCTGAACCAGGTTGACCAGGACAAACCAGGCGGAGAAGCCAAAGAACTGCTTCCCCAGGCCGTTCTCAAACTGGGGGTGGGCTCCAAACGCTGGGATCATCCAGAGCTGAGGAGACGGAAGAGAGAAAATATCAGGGGGCGAATTTAAATGACATTATATTGGAAAAGGGACAGGGTGTGAATACTAGCCTGATCCTTAGATCTGAATGTTCTCCAAGGACAAAGCATAGGAGTAGGCAAACAAGCACCAACCGATCTGCCACCAGGCTAGGTAAATACTGTGTATCATGATTATTACAAGATCACAGACGTAATATCCTTGGCGTTACTCACCATGATATTGGAGAGTATGAGGAAGGCACAGATCTCCTGTGTGACTCTTTTGTACCAGGTCTGTTGTCCTTCCTTGACTTGGCAAACAGGTGGTGTTGTCACTGCCTTTCCCCTCTCCAATAGAGACATCGCTCCTCCTCCTTTATTCCTGTCATTTGTATTCTCCATGGTCTTCCTCTTCTGATTTGGGACATGAGGGGTCACATTGTCAATGTATTACTATAGATAAAAGTGTAACTATACTTCTGATTTGTAACGATACAGTATGGTGCTATCTAAGCGCACAAAAAGTTATGAAGTAAAGATGGCTGGATGAATACATACGTTCTCTTATATTTTAAATAAAGCAATTTAGTAGGAAAATCAGCTTTGGCCAGAGGGAATTGGAGTTGTCAACATTACTTGAACCATGAAATTGAAGAAGGAGAAGAAGAGTGACTTGCCATGAATATGTTGATCCTCTCCTTTCCTTTACCCTTGGTGAGGGCCAGGTTGGGGTTTCGGTGGAGGCCATCAATGATGAAGACATTCTGCAGCAGGAGCTCCAACAGGCTGAGGAGGGAGTAGGAAAGATCCAGGCTTCCCAGTGGTCCGCTAGGCCCCACAGCCAGAGCGGCCACCAGAGAGAAATAGGACAGGGCAAGCTGTCCCAGGGCTGCCCCAACCAGGAGGGCCACATCCAGGCTACGCGTGGGGTTATGTCCCCTCTCATCCGCCCTCCTCTCCAGCTTATGGACCAACAGGCCAGCCAGGGAGCAGAGGGACATGATGGGCATCACAGCTAGATGGTAGCAGTAGAATATCAGAAAGGCAGTGTGCCGGTGCTGGCCTCGGTTCACCCAAACTTGATACAGGATGAACACAACCACCCCAGCTATAAGGACCAGACCCCCGAACAACGGCCCGAATAGGATCCCACCTTCGTGGACGATGCGTAGGGTAATCCTCTGGGCATGGTGGGGTATTGACCCAGGGCTCATACGCCTGCCCACGTTCTTCCACATCACATAAAGCATGCAGCCTGCCATCAGGTAGTACTCCATGTTGAAGGGATATAGGACTTCATAACCCTTCCTGAAGAACAGGCACACTGTGTCTGCACTGCACTGGCATAACGTTGCATTTCTCAGCCCTGCTGAAAGGAAATCAGACCGGTTGGTGAATAATTTCTTCATAGTATACAATAGTAATATTAGATATTGTTAGCATCTTTATAATTCAGTTGTAGGTCCTCCAAATTGTCTGACTAGTGGGCAAGCACAGTTTACCTACTTTCATTGTGATAAAATGTACATAAATGTGTTTTAGTTGTGTAAGGATTGTCATGACGTTGCCCTCTTTGGGTACAGCAAGCCAATCCCCCTCTCTCTGTCTCCTACACTCAGGCTGTTGCGACCTCAGGTCGTAAATTCCTGGAGGAGATTATCTCCTCATGGCCACAGTATAGAGAGAGAGGGAGTTTTCATAGAGAGAACAAAGGAATTTCTTCCACCTCACAGAACTTGAGGTCCGAACAACATTTATGTTCTGGAGAAGGTATAAAAGATCGGTGAAGATTCCAGCTACGAACTGGTCCGTTTGGTACAATTTTGTGAAACTCATGGGCGACAATAAGGCCACATTACCATAACGCTGTTTATACAATAGCCTCAGATATGAGGCTTACGTCTAATTGTTGTACAGGATGAATGAGGAAAGATTCAACTATTTGTGAAATTATGGGATGCTATGTAATGATGTAATGTGAGAGAATTGTATTTCTGTGTAAAGTTTCACTTAATAAGTCACTGGCACGCCCCCATGAACACAGTTAGGACCTGGCTTCATGAGACAGCCTTTTTCTGCTCTTCAGAATAAAACCCCCAACTTGAGAATTCCTCAACGGACCATGTTGCTCTCAATTACGAGAGGACAAAGGTTGCAGACCAGCTTACCTCGATAACGAGAGGGCCAAGAATTGAGTAGATGGCTGAATCTTTTAACCATCCCGTGGTTAAACTCTTAGACCATCGATACCGACAGAATAAGAACAAGTCTTTGATATTAATTACTAGTCTGCAGCTAGGAATTCGGTATCATTGAACGTGAAGACCGACAACCGCCGAAACATCTATTCTATAACGAAACGCTTGTCAATCTGAACTATCCACTATAACCACGACAGATAGAGGACGGACAGACTGACTCAACAGAGATCCAGACGACACACTGAGCGTAAATATATATATTGATTGCAATTATTCCCGAATGAGTGAGCGTTCATGTGCAAAGGATTAGCATTTCAATTGTTATAATTATCAACTGTGTGTTGTCTTATCTCAGTCGACCCTCACTTCCCTTTTGTCCACCAAGCCGCGATGCCGGTTTATCCCACTAGGGAAACTCCACTATCATTTCCTTGTAACTATCTACTGTTTGTTATGCATTTCTGTGAATTACTTAGTAAATAAATTATTTTAAGACAATTGATGTATGGATGACTCATAGTGAAGACTGGGTTCGTGCAGATAACCAACAATTTGAGACGTTTGGAATGAGACTAACGTGAGGTAAAGAAGAATTCATTAATCAGAAGACTAAGTGATCAGATATGAAATTATCTGAAAAGTTGTATTAGGAAAATTATAACTTTATAATCTGAATATTTTCCTTGGTGTCCCGACTTCCTAGTTAATTACAGTTACATGATTAATCAGTTTAATTGCGTAACAATAATTACAGAGAGTTGTTTGATAAATAAGTCTTCAGTTTAATGATGCCAAAGACACGACAGGATGTACTACAGTATATACCTGAGTCAGAGCTATCTGCGCTGCCATACGTGGCGCGGCCATCCTCCTTCTCCATCTCTATCTCCAGATGAACTGTGTCTTCTGTCACCGCGTTCAACCACAGCAACAGATCTGCGCTCAGAGTAACCATCAGCCCAGACCTGGCGTGGGAGCATAAACACACACACATATCACAGTTCAAATGTATTACATAACAATATGAAATTAGATGTATGGATGATTCACTCTGAAATACATACATAAATTGCATAACAATAAGCTACAAAAAAACACATAAAATCACACAATAAGCAACACAAACACCAGCAATCCCATTATTACCTGTTTGCTTTGTAATGTATAGGTCCCTATTGGTTCCTTTAGTCAAAGCAAATACCATAGATCTCTCCAATAACAAGATGGTAAATGTTTTTGTAAATGAAATTGAGAGGCATGCACCTGGTAATGATCTTGTGCTTGTGAATACAGTCTTTGGAGTGAGCCCAGAGCAAATAGGTCTACAAAAAGACATTCATTCAAATGTTAAGGAAATGACATTGTCCAAGTCAATACCAGTTTAGAATATAGGTTCAATACAGGTCGCTATTACCAAAGAGATATGACTAGCCTGCTTTAAATAAAGGTTCAATCAAATGAAAATGCATTGAAAATATTTTAAACATTTTGGAAAATGAAATTGAGTCCAAACAAAAGCCAATGATTGATGACTACCTGTAGGCCAAGAAAGGGAGCCTCGATGAAGGGGGCAAGGACTTTAGCAACCGGCTTACACTCCTTCATCATGACATAGTAACCCATCTTGAAGAGATGCATCAGGAGACTGAAGGCGGCAAACAGCATCAGGACCACTGACATGGCAGGGAGTCGGGTCAACCAGAAACAGAAGTTTTAGTTTAGGTTGTGTCCCACATCCTATTCCCTATGTATGTGTCCCACATGCTATCCTATTCCCTATGTAGGGCACTCCTTTTGACGAGAGCCCTTTGGGAACAGGGTGCCATTTGAGATGTCTTTCAATAAAGCATTTCAAATAATGCATAGATATCTGATAGAATGACTAACTACAAACTGTCACAATATAGAAGCCAACCTCATTGAAATGATTGTCCCTATTGAATTACAATGACCCAACCTGCAATAAATCACTATAAAGCATTTAGGGACGGATGATGTAAATTAGTGCAGGTACAACATTCTGGTTCTGACTCCTAACCAAGGCAACCAATCATCAGGGATAGATGTGATGCTACTGGAGCTCATGCAAGTCTTTTATTCTGGGATGACAGACAATATATATATAACATTAGATGTTTTAAAAAATATATATTTTATAAACAATACAAAGCATACACATTCAAACAACTACATCACACCTGCCCAGGCCCACTAGCACACAACCCCATCACTCTCCGCCACATTGTCACGTTGGTATAAATGGGTCGGGAGATCGGTGCAGGAATGTGTAATAGTGTTTTTTTTTTTATTAAAAATTTTAGCGTGCTGAATAAAGGCACGGGGAGGCAGACCAAACAAACACGATACAAAAACAATCATTAACACGCAGGACGAGACCCGTAATCATCTGCTCAATCCACAATGGCACAAAAGCCAAAACACACAGCACAGGTACTCACACTCACCAACGGACATTGTAACAATAATCCACAGGACAATGGTAAACCAAGGGCACACATACAAATGACTAATCACTGGGAATCGGGGCCAGGTGTGTAATGAAAGTTCCGCAGGGATCCGTAACACACATGGCCTGAAACTGCACCATTTTGTTTCAATTTGTAGCCCAAGCATTTTCATTATTTAAATACGAAATCATTCGATTTTTCCATTGTGTTAATAATGGCGGATTGATTGATTTCCATGTTTTTAGTAAATGTTTTTGTCAAGATGAGAGATGAGAAGAGAATCATCCAACCCATCAGGTATCTCACTATACCCCATACACCATGTCTTGAAATATGCAGACAGATGGATTAAAAGTGAGTTCACAGTATAATACTTCTCACAGCCAATTTTCTAGCTCCGCCCAGAACTTCCGGACTTTATAGCATTCCCAGGAAGCAAGGATTATTGAGTCATTATTCTTTTTGACTCTGTACATTAGTTTGTACTGAATTAAGCATACATTTTTGTTATCTGTAATTTCGTTAGTTATGTTCCAACTTTACCTCCATCTTGTGCCAACATCAGTTCTTTTTAAGTCTTGGTACCAATAGTTTATATTATTTTCTAAGAGATTGTCAGTTGGATAGGCTCTCTGCAAGGTTCTGTATATATTATCTATCATGTGAACATCATTTTCTACATCATTCCCTCAAAGTTGCTTTGATGTCCAAAAGATTTCAAATCAACATTTCGTGATATGTAACTTTTAAGTTGCATGTATTTGAAACTATCTACACTTGTTAATTATGTAATGGAAATACATGTATTTCCTGTTACCAAGTCATTTATAGTTTCTATGCCTTTAGTTTTCCATGTGGATAAATTTATAGGGGATTTCTGAAAAGTTAACCAAGGATTGTTCCATAAGGTTGTGTTTTAAGGAAGTGATATTGGTTCTTGTAGAATACGTTTCATTTTCTTCCATTTTGTTTTTTAACCTTCTCCCCAGTCTGAGGTCCTGAGGACTCTGGGCAGATTTCATCAAGGATCTCTCTGTACTTTGCTCCGTTAATCTTTCCTTCGATCCAAACTAATTTCCCAGTCCCTGACGCTGAAAAACATCCCCACAGGCCTTCATGCGCGTTTTACTGAGGAGTGGCTTTCATCTGGCCACTCTTCCATAAAGGTCTGATTGGTGGAGTGCTGCTTAGATGGTTGTCCTTCTGGAAGGTTCTCCCATCTCCACAGAGGAACTCTGGAGCTCTTTCAGAGTGAACATCGGGTTCTTGGTTACCTCCCTGACCAAGGCCCTTCTCCCTCGATTGCTCAGTATGGGCGGGCGGCCAGCTCTAGGAAGAGTCTTGGTGGTTCCAAACTTCTTCCATTTAAGAATGATGGAGGCCACTGTGTTCTTGGGGACCTTTAATGCTTCAGAAATGTTTTGGTACTCTTCCCCAGATCTTTGCCTCGACACAAATCTCTCTTGGAGCTCTACATATGAATTCTTCAACCTCATTGCTTGGTTTTTGCATTGACATACACTGTCAACCGTGGGACCTTATATAGACAGGTGTGTGCCTTTCTAAATCATGTCCAATCAATTGAATTTAACACGGGTGGACTCCGATCAAGTTGTAGAAACATCTCAAGGATGATCAATGAAAACAGGATGTACCTGAGCACAATGTCTCTTAGTCTCTTAGGAAAGGGTCTGAATACTCATGTAAATAAAGTATTTCTGTTTTTAATTTTGAATATATTTGCAAAAATGATTAAAAACCTGTTTTCACTTTGTCATTATGGGGTATTGTGATGTCATTATGGGGTATGGTGATGTCATTATGGGGTACTGTGATGTCATTATGGGGTATTCTGTGATGTCATTATGGGGTATTCTGTGTAGATTGGTGAGGGGGAAACATGTATTTGATCAATTGTAGAATAAAGCTGTAACGTAACAAAATGTGGAAAAAGTCAAGGGGTCTGAATAATTTCCCGAAAGTACTGTATGTACTGGGGATGAGCAGGCACATCTTCACTATGTACCCAGTGTTCCTCTTTACTGATTCTGGGGATGAGCAGGCACATCTTCACTATGTACCCAGTGTTCCTCTTTACTGATTCTGGGGATGAGCAGGCACATCTTCACTATGTACCCAGTGTTCCTCTTTACTGATTCTGGGGATGAGCAGGCACATCTTCACTATGTACCCATTGTTCCTCTTTACTGATTCTGGGGATGAGCAGGCACATCTTCACTATGTACCCATTGTTCCTCTTTACTGATTCTGGGATGAGCAGGCACATCTTCACTATGTACCCATTGTTCCTCTTTACTGATTCTGAGGATGAGCAGGCACATCTTCACTATGTACCCATTGTTCCTCTTTACTGATTCTGGGATGAGCAGGCACATCTTCACTATGTACCCATTGTTCCTCTTTACTGTATATAACTACATCTGGCAAGTAAAAGTCCTGGGTGGCAAGTTGATACAATTCCAAGTCTGGAAGGTTAAAAAGAACCTCAGACCTACAGTAGGTTGATGTAAAACGTTCCTTTTTATTATATGCGTTTTAGTTGGCCCCCATAAAGTTTGCTATGACTGGGAATCCACTGGGATTCTCTGCCTCTAACCCTATTACAGGGGCTGAGTCACTGGCTTTACTGGGGCTCTCTCTTGCCGTCCCTGGAGGGGGTGCGTCACCTGAGTGGGTTGATGTGGTCATCCTGTCTGGGTTGGCGCCCCCCCCCCCCCCCCCCCCCCCCCCCCCCTGGGTTGTGCCGTGGCGGAGGTCTTTGTGGGCTATACTCAGCCTTGTCTCAGGATGGTAAGTTGGTGGTTGAAGATATCCCTCTAGTGGTGTGGGGGCTGTGCTTTGGCAAAGTGGGTGGGGTTATATCCTTCCTGTTTGGCCCTGTCCGGGGGTGTCCTCGGAGTGGGCCACAGTGTCTCCTGACCCCTCCTGTCTCAGCCTCCAGTATTTATGCTGCAGTAGTTTATGTGTCGGGGGGCTAGGGTCAGTTTGTTATATCTGGAGTACTTCTCCTGTCCTATTCGGTGTCCTGTGTGAATCTAAGTGTGCGTTCTCTAATTCTCTCCTTCTCTCTTTCTCTCTCTCGGAGGACCTGAGCCCTAGGACCATGCCCCAGGACTACCTGACATGATGACTCCTTGCTGTCCCCAGTCCACCTGGCTGTGCTGCTGCTCCAGTTTCAACTGTTCTGCCTTATTATTATTCGACCATGCTGGTCATTTATGAACATTTGAACATCTTGGCCATGTTCTGTTATAATCTCCACCCGGCACAGCCAGAAGAGGACTGGCCATCCCACACATGCTCTCTCTAATTCTCTCTTTCTTTCTCTCACTCGGAGGACCTGAGCCCTAGGACCATGCCCCAGGAATACCTGACATGATGACTCCTTGCTGTCCCCAGTCCACCTGGCTGTGCTGCTGCTCCAGTTTCAACTGTTCTGCCTTATTATTATTCGACCATGCTGGTCATTTATGAACATTTGAACATCTTGGCCATATTTTGTTATAATCTCCACCCGGCACAGCCAGAAGAGGACCACCCCACATAGCCTGGTTCCTCTCTAGGTTTCTTCCTAGGTTTTGGCCTTTCTAGGGAGTTTTTCCTAGCCACCGTGCTTCTACACCTGCATTGCTTGCTGTTTGGGGTTTTAGGCTGGGTTTCTGTACAGCACTTTGAGATATCAGCTGATGTACGAAGGGCTATATAAATGAATTTGATTTGATTTGATTTGAATATATTCTTCAGTGGAGTAATTGGTATTTCTGAAAATAAATACAAAAACTTTGGCAGCCATTCTAAAGAGTTGTATTCTACCTGTAAGATTTATGAGGTAGATTATAAAATGTAATTAGATCTGCTTTCATATTGATGAGTAATGGAATAAAGTTATCTTTATATACAGTGCCTTGCGAAAGTATTCGGCCCCCTTGAACTTTGCGACCTTTGGCCACATTTCAGGCTTCAAACATAAAGATAAAACTGTATTTTTTTGTGAAGAATCAACAACAAGTGGGACACAATCATGAAGTGGAACGACATTTATTGGATATTTCAAACGTTTTTAACAAATCAAAAACTGAAAAATTGGGCGTAATATCCTCCAAGTGTCCTGTAAATCGTTTGTGGAGGTTTTTTCAGCCTCTTTATAGGCTTCCTAAAATGGCCTTTTTTATATTCTACATCTGTCAACCTTATTGAATGTATAGTTTAAATGTATAGTTTATAAAAGCATAATTTAAATGTATCATTTATAAATGTATGTTTTAAAAATGTACAATTTAAATTTATAATTTATAAATGCATAATTTCTAAATGTATAATTTAAAAATGTATAATTTATAAATGTATAATTTATAAATGTATAATTTATAAATGCACAATTTAAATGTATAATTTATAAATGCATAATTTATACATGTATAATGTATATTTTTAATTTATAAATTAAAACATTTATAATTTATACATTTATAATTTATAAATATATAATTTAAATGTATAATTTAAACATAGAAATCATAAATGTATAATTTTAGTCACCTGCTAAAATAATAGTTCTGGTCTGGATTTGATCTCATATAACTTGAATTGTATCTATATCTTTTTTTATGCGGTAGGATAAACATTCCAAACCTCCTGCCCTTACAGCTTGGAGGCGTCCGCATGGTCCTAAAGCACATCCACCGTCCCCAGGTAAAGTTGCACCCCTGCAGTATATAGCTGCAATTTCCCCCTGTTTCTTATTCAAATAAATACCACATAAGTAGCCTATAAGGCATAATCCATGACGTGTTTCTATCTGTCTATTCAAACCCTAAATTAACAATAAGTACCATAAATATAACTTAAAGTTTAGAGTTTTAAGTTTTATGAGTTGTATGTACAGGATACAGTTGGTATACGCCGACCAAATAAATACTTTCTTGCAGGTTCCTTCGCGACAATGCAGCAACAAATAGAAATGATAAAAGACAAGAATACGAACACAAAGTAAAATGACTCAATAGAACAGAGTAAACATTTTGTCATAAGTATAATACAAATAGGTACAATTTATAGTCCAAATAATAATCCAAGAGTGCCTACCTGTGACTGTGATCCCCCCAGCATGGTGGTCTTTATGTGGGCATATCCCAGGTTTCTTCCTGGCCCAGAGTAGGTACCACAGCATCCAGGCCAGGCTGAGGCACATCAGCAGCAACATGAAGATCTGGGGCTCCTGGTGCCTGAGGCCCTGAGGGATGAAGTCTCAGTTAAGGGACCACACATGCGAAGAGGAATGCTCAAGCTGAAATGTACAGTATGCCCGTGCACAGACTATTAGGACATGTTGCTATGAGTTCTTTAGAGAGAATTAAAACAAAGCTTAATTGCACATTTTATCCTTGTTTCATATTTTTTGAACCTGAGGGTTGAAGGCCTTGCCAGCTACCAGAGCTGCCCCAAGGAGGACAACGTTGAGGCCCAGGAGCCCGGAGAGCAGCCGTCTCCCACTGGGGGCCCACACCAGGACTGGGTCTGGGTGCGTATGGTTTCCGGATCCCTCCTCTTCCTCCTCCTCCTCCTCCTCCTCCTCCTCCTCAGCCTGGCACTGACTTTCAGGGACCATGGTGTCAGCTGTCGCTGTGGTACCAGACTCCTGGCATTGACTTCCGGGGACCATGGTGTCGGCTGTTGCTGTGGTATCAGACTCCTGGCATTGACTTCCGGGGACAATGGTGTCAGCTGTCGCTGAGGTACCATTCTCTGAATCCATACTTACTGACTTTTATTAGTCTGACTCCTTTTACTTTCACTAAATCCACTCTGCAGCTCCTTTTTCAACCTCTCTCTCTCTCTCTCTCTCTCTCTCTCTCTCTCTCTCTCTCTCTCTCTCGCTCTGTCGGTCTCTCTCGCTCTCCCTCTCTTGCTCTCCTTGTATCTCTCTTTAATCCATTCCGTATCCAGCAGTCTCTCTTGTTCTTTCCCTCTCCCTCATAATTCAAATCTAATGAGCGTTAGGAAGCTGGACCTACCCAGTAAGAGCGTGTATTTAAATGCAGGTGAAAAACCTAACCTGCACTCCCATTGGTAGTCCCACAGTTGTGTAGATGTGGCGGAATCCTATATGTGGGACTAATCATGCCACGCCTTTAATAAAATAAATAGTCTTCTGTTAGTCTGTGTACCAAATGGCAGCATATTCCCTTTATAGTGCACTACTTTTACCACGGCCCTATAGGGCTCTGGTCAAAAGTAGTGCACTATATAGGGAATATGGTGCCATTTGGGACACAGACAATAAATCTCAGTTGACTTATGTTGCACGTTGACCTTTAGTGTTTTCATTGTTCAAATAAACCATGAATGAATGCTTAAAGGCAGCTGTGCAGTGAGTGGATGTCACCATTAATCACTCTTGTAGTGTTCATTTTTTTTTATTGTTTATTTCACTTTTGTTTATTATCTATTTCACTTGCTTTGGCAATGTAAACATGTGTTTCCTGTGCCAATAAAGCCCCTTAAATTGAAATTTGAGAGAGAGAGAGAGAGAAAAGAGAGAGAGTGTGTGTGTATATGTGTGTGTGTGTATATGTGTGTGTGTGTGTGTGTGTATGTGTGTGTGTATGTGTGTGTATGTGTGTATGTGTGTGTGTATGTGTGTGTATGTGTGTGTGTGTGTGTGTGTGTGTGTGTGTGTGTGTGTGTGTGTATGTGCATGTGTGTGTGTGTGTGTGTGTGTGTCTCAGCACAACAGGGCATGAACCATTGAAGAAGCAAGAAGAGACGGAACAAAAGTCAATCGTTCCTTTTATAATCGTTTGTATTTCAAATCAGTTGTTGACCAATCACAGACCAAATCTGAGCAACACGGCCAATTAAATCATACCAACCAACATCTGCTAGGAGCGGGTCACACCTTGATCTGATGACCGATCGGAGTGGTCTGATTCACTCTGAACAGACGAATTATCACAGAGATATATTACACATCACACAGTACATCCATTTAGAAGGCATCAAAGTTCCCATCAGAGAACAAATTCCAGATAGGTACCAAACATGGGTTCAAAAGTGTTATATTCTAACACACATTTTTAAAAGACAGTTCTTTGGATTCTTTGTTGTTTGCAATGCAATTATTCAAAGAATGTTGTCAACTCCGTCATGTGCGAGCTTGTCTCCAAAGGATACGTAGAGTCTGTGTGGGTTTTGGAGAAATGTTTGTCCAACGTGTGGTTGTGTATACCAAAGGAAAAACGTCAGTGCCTGTTACTGCTTGTTTGAACACAGCCGGCACCATTCACTGACTTCAGAATATGTTGTTACCTAGATATTACCTAGATGTAGCAGGAGATAAGAACTCAAATAATCTGATACTAAAGTCATAAAAGCATACTCGTCAGGCTACTGTTGAATCGTTTCCGTGTTCTGAGCTAGTAATCTACTGTACAGTGGCACATGTTATTAAAATGCAATAATGAATAATGAATAATGACATTACTAATTGATTCAGTAAAATTAGCCGGGCCTAATTGAAATTGTTAGGCTACTATTCAGAATTAAATACTGTTAATGGATAAAAAATGCATTCACAATTCATTAGCTAACTAAGGTTAAAACTAAAACAAATGATTACAGTGACATCTCCATGATCTGCACAGGATTAAGGCTGTCAACTTCTCTGAACCCCTCCCTGTTTGACAACCGTCTGATGTGTCCCCCTGGCAACCGCTCTGGCTTCTCTCTGTAGTCCCTGCCTCCTTCCTGAGGGAAGCATCAACCTACGACCCAACAGAACACTGAGCGTCTTGTACAAACTTGCCCCCTCGGAGGGAAAGCTCTTAGCACACCTAGATGCCAAATAACTGACCATGAGCCAGGCTATCAGAGCCGTAGGCACTATGAACGACAAGTACCACCGGGCAGCCCGGGATGGCTACCTGGACCTACTCAGAGAGGCCACTCGGAAGCAGCTCAACGCGCCCGATGAAGACGGAATGACACCGACGTTATGGGCTGCGTACCACGGCAACCTTGATGCGCTCCGTCTCGTTGTGGGAAGAGGGTAAGCTTCGTTACCTTTCCTAAGCAGCCGATAAAGCCTATAGCTTCTCTTGCGAGGAAGTAACAAGGCAACTCATTTTAAAAATAGCTCAGGTGTCCCGATTGCAAATCGGCCTACCAGTTGAAGTATCAACAAACAGGTGTGGAGGAGCATTGTCGCATGTCAGTGCAGCGTGCGCAAAGGCAAGTTTGCAATTTATGCACAGTATCTTCTCACTTCCTTCCATCTGAAAGGGCAGAGTCAGAGCTATATAGCCTAGACCAGAGACATGTAAATATGTATATGTTTATATACAGTGCAATCGGAAAGTAGTCAGACCCCTTGACCTTTTCCACATTTAGTTACGTTACAGCTTTATTCTAAAATTGATTAATTAGTTTTTCCCCCTCATCAATCTACACATAATACCCCATAGTGACAAATCAAAAGCAGGTTTTTATAAATGTTTGCAAATGTATTACAAATAAAAAACTGAAATATCACATTTACATAAGTATTCAGAGCCTTTACTCAGTACTTTGTTGAAGCACCTTTGGCAATGAATATAGCCTTGAGTCTTCTCGGGAATGAAGCTACAAGCTTGGCACACCTGTATTTGGGGAGTTTCTTCCATTCTTCTCTGCAGATCCTCTCAAGCTAAGTCAGGTTCTCTCCAGAGATCGGGTTTAAGTCCGGGCTTTGGCTGGACCACTCAAGGACATTCAGAGACTTGTCCCGAAGCCACTCCTGTGTTGTCTTGGCTGTGTGCTTAGGGTTGTTGTCCTGTCCATTTTTTTATGTAACAAAATGTGGAAAAAAATCAAGGTGTCTGAATACTTGCTCTGTACATTTACTTATGGCTGGTCCAGGAATCCAACACGCTATCCTGGCAATGAACTGCAGAAGATCACTAAAACCTTCAGTCAACTGGTTCAGATTACTGTCTAGGAACAACATTTACATTCAAACGGCCACTTTAGTGCCAGCTCGGGATTTATGTCTGCTAGTTTGACCCTCCCCACCCCGTCCAACAGGGCTGTTAATGTGATGGACACCTCTGTGTTTCCATTTTAACAAGCCTAATCAAAGGCAAATGTCACTGACAGAAGAATGGCCTGCTAACCAATACTCTCTCAGACACCAATGCACAACCGTGCTGCGTGAATACTTATGCACGCGTGCAAGCGTGTACACACACACACACACACACACACACACACACACACACACCTCTATGGAAGTAGCAGTGGATAGGGAAAGGGGGATACCTAGTCAGTTGTACAACTGAATGTATTCAACTGAAATGTGTCTTCCTCATTTAAACCAGCCCCTCTGAATCAGAGGTAATAAACATCAGCTCAATTACATGAGATGCTTGTTTTCATTCAGACTGACTTTTGAAAGGGCCCACTCCTCCACCACATTGTTAGCCTGCGGGTAAGTTCGGACTCCTGTCCTTGTGAGCTACAGTAGTAGGCAGCTACCGCCAGATGACGGCTATAATCTTTGTTCCCCACACAAACCACTGGGCTACCGAGTGGCGCAGCGGTCTAAGGCACTGCAAATCAAATCAAATCAAATGGTATTAGTCACATGCGCCGAATATAACAGGTAAAACAGTGAAATGATTACTTATGAATCCCCTAACCAACAATGCAGATTAAAATTAATACGAGTAAGAATAAGAAATAAAAGTAACAAGTAATTAAAGAGCAGCAGTAAAATAACAATAGCGAGACTATACACAGGGGGGGGTACCGTTTCAGAGTCAATGTTCGGGGTCACCGGTTAGTTGAGGTAGTATGTACATGTAGGTACAGTGCCTTGCAAAAGTATTCATCCCCCTTGGCGTTTTTCCTATTTTGTTGCGTTAAAACCTGTAATTTAAATAGATTTTTATTTGGATTTCATGTAATGGACGCACACAAAATAGTCCAAATTGGTGAAGTTAAATTACTTGTTTAAAAAAATTCATAAAAACTGAAAGTGGTGCATGCTTCTGTATTCAACCCCTTTGCTATGAAGCCCCTAAATAATATCTGGTGCAACCAATTACCTTCAGAAGTCACATTATTAGTTAAATAAAGTCCACCTGTGTGCAATCTAAGTGTCACATGATCAGTCACATGATCCCAGTATATACAGTGCCTTGCGAAAGTATTCGCCCCCCTTGAACTTTGCGACATTTTAGGCTTCAAACATAAAGATATAAAACTGTATTTTTTTGTGAAGAATCAACAACAAGTGGGACACAATCATGAAGTGGAACGACATTTATTGGATATTTCAAACTTTTTTAACAAATCAAAAACCGAAAAATTGCCCTCTTCACAACTGTCTTGGTGTGCTTTTTATTTATTTATCCGTTATTTTACCAGGTAAGTTGACTGAGAACACATTCTCATTTGTAGCAACGACCTGGGGAGTAGTTACAGGGGAAAGGAGGGGGATGAATGAGCCAATTGTAAACTGGGGATTATTAGGTGACCGTGATTGTTTTGATGGCCAGATTGGGAATTTAGCCAGGACACCAGGGTTAATACCCCAACTCTTACGACAAGTGCCATCGCAGGGCAGTGTCCCCAATCACTGGCCTGGGACATTGGGATATTGTTTAGACCAGAGGAAAGAGTGCCTCCTACTGGCCCTCCAACACCACTTCCAGCAGCATCTGGTCTCCCATCCAGGGACTGACCAGGACCAACCCTGCTTAGCTTCAGAAGCAAGCCAGCAGTGGTATTCAGGGTGGTATGCTGCTTGTTGGTGATGTAGACACCAAGGAACTTGAAGTGCTCAACGTGCTCCACTACAGCCCCATCAATGACAATGGGGGCGCGCTCGGTCCTCTTTTCCCTCTAGTACACAATCATCTCCTTTGTCTTGATCACGCTGAGGGAGAGGTTGTTGTCCTGGCACCACACAGCCAGGGCTCTACCCTCATCCCTATAGGCTGTCTCGTCGTTGTCGGTGATCAGGCCTACCACTGTTGTGTCATCAGTGAACGGGGAATACAGGACAGGATTGAGCATGCACCCCTGAGGGGTCCTTGTGTTGAGGATCAGTGTGGCGGTTGTGTTGTTACCTACCTTTACCACCTGGGGGCGGCCCGTCAGGAAGTCCAGGATCCAGTTGCAGAGGGAGGTGTTTAGTCCCAGGGTCCTTAGTTTATTGATGAGCTTTGAGGGCACTATGGTCTTGAACTCTGAGCTGTAGTCAATTAATAGCATTCTCACATAGGTGTTACTTTTGTCCAGGTGAGTGGGTCTAGGGTTTCTGGGATAATTGTGTTGATGTGAGCCATGACCAGCCTTTCAAAGCACTTCATGGCTACAGAGTGCTAGTCATTTAGGCAGGTTACCTTAGTGTTCTTTGGCACAGATACTATGGTTGTCTGCTTAAAACATGTTGGTGTTACAGACTTGGACAGGGAGAGGTTGAAAATGTCAGTGAAGACACTTGCCAGTTGGTCAACGCATGCTCGCAGTACACATTCCTGGTAATCTGTCTGGCTCTGCTGCCTTGTGAATGTTGACCTGTCTAAAGGTCTTACTCACATTGGCTGCGGAGAGCGCGATCACGCAGTCTTCCAGAACAGCTGGTGCACTCATGCATTTCAGTGTTATTTACCTCCAAGCAAGCATAGAAGTAGTTTAGCTGGCCTGGTAGGCTCGTGTCACTGGGCAGCTTTCAGCTGTGCTTCTCTTTGTATTCCATAATGATTTGCAAGCCCTGCCACATCCGAAGAGCGTCAGAGCCGGTGTAGTATGATTCAATATTAGCCCTGTATCCTCGTCGGAGGGCATAGTGGGATTTCTTATAAGCTTCCGGGTTAGAGTCCCGCTCCTTGAAAGCGGCAGTTCTAGCCTTTAGCTTAGCCTTTAGCTCAGTGTGGATGTTGCCTGTAATCCATGGCTTCTGGTTGGGGTATGTTCGTACAGTCACTGTGGGGACGACCTCATCGATGCGCTTATTGATGAAGCCAGTGACTGATGTGGTGTCCTCCTCAATGCTATT
This sequence comes from Oncorhynchus mykiss, assembly GCF_057628025.1. NCBI lineage: Eukaryota > Metazoa > Chordata > Actinopteri > Salmoniformes > Salmonidae > Oncorhynchus > Oncorhynchus mykiss. The sequence goes on along the minus strand of NC_143041.1, from coordinate 43,321,438 downwards.
GGCGGAATCCCGGAACATATTCCAGCCTGTGTTAGCAAAACAGTCCTGTAGCTTAGCATCTGCTTGATCTGACCACTTTTTCATTGTTCGAGTCACTGGTGCTTCCTGCTTCCTGCTTTAATTTTTGTAAGCAGGAATCCGAATGATAGAATTATGGTCAGATTTGCCAAATAGAGGGCGAGGTTAGAGTTTTGTATGTGTGTGGAGTAAAGATGGTCCAGAGTTTTCTTTCCCTCTGGTTGCACATTTAATATGCTGATAGAAGTTTGGTAAGACAGATTTAAGTTTCCCTGCGTTAATGTCCCCGGCTACTAGGAGCGCCGCCTCTGGGTCAACGTTTTCCTGTTTGCTTCTGGCGGAATACAGCTCATTGAGTGCGCTCTTATTGCCAGCATCAGTCTGTGGTGGTATGTGGACAGCTACGAAAAATATAGATGAAAACTCTCTAGGTAGATAGTGTGGTCTTTAGCTTATCATGAGATACGCACAACCTTGAGACTTCCTTAGATATCGTGCACCAGCTGTTATTTACAAAAATACATAGTCCACCGCCCCTTGTCTTACCAGATGCTGCTGTTCTGTCCTACTTATACAGTGTATAGCCAGCCAGCTGTATGTTGATAATGTCATTGTTCAGCCACGACTCCGTGAAGCTTAAGATGTCACAATTTTTAATGTCCCATTAAACTACCAATCTTCCGCGTAGGACATCAATTTATTTTCCAAAGATTGCACGTTTGCTAGCCGAATGGAAGAAAAGGGGATTTATTAGATTGCCTTTGAATTCTCAGAAGGCAGCCCGCCCTCTGGCCCCTTTTACTCCATCTTCTCTTCACGCAAATGACGGTAGTCTGGGCCTGTTCCCGGGAGAGCAGTATGTCATTCACGTCAGGCTCGCCGGACTCGTTAAAGGAAAAATTGGATTCTGCCAGTCCGTGGTGAGCAATCACAGTTCTAATGCCCAGAAGTCATAAGAGATGCAGCAACATTATATACAATAAGTAAAAAACAACGCAAAAGAAACGCAAACAACGCAAAGAAACAAACAAAAAAACACAATTGGTTAGAAATACGTAAAACGTCAGCCTTGTTCTCCGGCGCCATCTTGCATCTCAGTGCTAGAGGCGTCACCACAGACCTGGTTCAATTCCAGGCTGTATCACAACCGGCCGTGATTGGAAGTCCCATAGGGCGGTGCACAATTGGCCCAGTGTCATTAGGGTTTGTCCGGGGTAGGCCGTCGTTGTAAATAATAATTTGTTTTTAACTGACTTGCCTAGTTAAACAAAGGTTAAAAAAATGGTTTTAATATACATCTCCCAGTCAGAAGGTCCGGTACTGTCAGAATACACCCTCAGCAGTCTAGCAATGGTGCTTTCTGACTTCCAATGGGAAACAATAGGGACGCGGGATTTAGGAGTAAGGCTATATTATCGTTTGATAAGTCAGCTACTCTTTGAGCTACCGAAGCTTCTTTGTGCATGTGTACAGACAGTATAGGTAAAAATACCTCTCTTTTGTGGAAGGTTTACGTGCTGGACAAGCAGGTGTGGATGGAAGGGCTATAACGCCTATTTAGAGAACCTTTTGACAACCCACTATGGTGGAGACAGCACCCAGAAGAACCAGAGTAGAAGAGAGGAGGAGGGTAGGGGGAGATGGGACAAGAGGAGGGTAGGGAGAGAGGGTAGGGAGAGAGGACAGGAGGAGGCGGGTAGGGGGAGAGGACAGGAGGAGGAGGGTAGGGAGAGAGGGCAGAAGAGGAGGGTAGAGAGAGAGAGGACAAGAGGAGGGTAGGGGAGAGGACAAGAGGAGGGTAGACAGAGATCAGAGGAGGGTAGGGGGAAGAAGAGAGTAGGAGGGTAGGGTCAATACTCCAGGGATATGTCAAGACCTTAGTGACAGGTTTATAAGGCATGATGGTAATTAAGTGTGGAGAGAGCAGTAGATATTGATGCCTGAAAGAAGCAGCAGTGTCAGATGTGTAAATTAGATATTAACAGCGTAGATTTTGGCTGTAGAGGAAAGGTCAGGGTGAGGGATAGGACTAATAGGACAGACAGATCCTCTAACAACAGTCCCGGGGCATTGATGCTGCAGCACAGGCCCAGGCTGGTGGTGGCTGAGATAGGGATGGACAGGCCCAGGCTGGTGGTGGCTGAGATAAGGATGGACAGGCCCAGGCTGGTGGTGGCTGAGATAGGGATGGACAGGTGCAGGCTGATGGTGGCTGAGATAAGGATGGACAGGCCCAGGCTGGTGGTGGCTGAGATAAGGATGGACAGGCCCAGGCTGGCGGTGGCTGAGATAGGGATGGACAGGCCCAGGCTGGTGGTGGCTGAGAGAAGGATGGACAGGCCCAGGCTGGTGGTGGCTGAGATAAGGATGGACAGGCCCAGAGCTGTGGTGGATATCAGAAGGCCTGTTAGAAGATTAGGAGGAGCTTGCATACAGACCTTAGCAATGCTGATCTGCTCCTACTTCTTCTCTGCGTTATACAGGCCTCTTTCTATGTCGTATCTAAAAGGTACAAGGAAAAGAGTGGGGCTGAACATATAGGATGGTTTCCCAGAACTATTAGACATGATCTTGGACTAAATGGCACTGGATATAGATGCTCTGATTGGGGAACATATTTCATACACTGAATGGAGATGCTCTGACTGGGGAACATATTTCATACACTGAATGGAGATGCTCTGACTGGGGAACATATTTCATACACTGAATATAGATGCTCTGACTGGGGAACATATTTCATACACTGAATGGAGATGCTCTGACTGGGGAACATATTTCATACACTGAATGGAGATGCTCTGACTGGGGAACATATTTCATACACTGAATGGAGATGCTCTGACTGGGGAACATATTTCATACACTGAATGGAGATGCTCTGACTGGGGAACATATTTCATACACTGGATATAGATGCTCTGACTGGGGAACATATTTCATACACTGGATATAGATGCTCTGACTGGGGAACATATTTCATACACTGGATATAGATGCTCTGACTGGGGAACATATTTCATACACTGAATATAGATGCTCTGACTGGGGGACATATTTCATACACTGGATATAGATGCTCTGACTGGGGAACATATTTCATACACTGGATATAGATGCTCTGACTGGGGGACATATTTCATACACTGGATATAGATGCTCTGACTGGGGAACATATTTCATACACTGAATATAGATGCTCTGACTGGGGAACATATTTCATACACTGAATATAGATGCTCTGACTGGGGAACATATTTCATACACTGGATATAGATGCTCTGACTGGGGAACATATTTCATACACTGAATATAGATGCTCTGACTGGGGAACATATTTCATACACTGAATATAGATGCTCTAACTGGGGATCATATTTCATACACTGAATGGAGATGCTCTGACTGGGGAACATATTTCATACACTGAATATAGATGCTCTAACTGGGGATCATATTTCATACACTGAATATAGATGCTCTGACTGGGGAACATATTTCATACACTGGATATAGATGCTCTGACTGGGGAACATATTTCATACACTGAATGGAGATGCTCTGACTGGGGAACATATTTCATACACTGAATGGAGATGCTCTGACTGGGGAACATATTTCATACACTGAATGGAGATGCTCTGACTGGGGAACATATTTCATACACTGAATATAGATGCTCTGACTGGGGAACATATTTCATACACTGAATGGAGATGCTCTGACTGGGGAACATATTTCATACACTGAATGGAGATGCTCTGACTGGGGAACATATTTCATACACTGAATGGAGATGCTCTGACTGGGGAACATATTTCATACACTGGATATAGATGCTCTGACTGGGGAACATATTTCATACACTGGATATAGATGCTCTGACTGGGGGACATATTTCATACACTGGATATAGATGCTCTGACTGGGGGACATATTTCATACACTGGATATAGATGCTCTGACTGGGGAACATATTTCATACACTGAATGGAGATGCTCTGACTGGGGAACATATTTCATACACTGAATGGAGATGCTCTGACTGGGGGACATAATAGTGTCCTATTACTATTTCCTGTTAGAGATTGAGCGAGCAGATTTGGAAATCAGAAGCTGTAGCCTATTTTCAAATAAATGATACATGAAAACAAGAAAGTTATGAGGCTTTGTTTACGTATCAACCCCAGTTGTTTTGGTCTTTAACTGGGCCACATTGTCGGGTAGTAGGGTTGGCTTACTGTTGAGTCAGATCTCTTGGTTGTCCCGTTGATAGTCAGATCTCTTGGTTGTCCCATTGATAGACAGATCTCTTGGTTGTCCCGTTGATAGTCAGATCTCTGGGCTGTCCCGTTGATAGTCAGATCTCTTGGCTGTCCTGTTGATACTCAGATCTCTTAGTTGTCCCGTTGATAGTCAGATCTCTTGGTTGTCCTGTTGATAGTCGGATCTCTGGGCTGTCCCATTGATAGTCAGATCTCTTGGTTGTCCCGTTGATAGTCAGATCTCTTGGTTGTCCCGTTGATAGTCAGATCTCTTGGTTGTCCTGTTGATAGTCAGATCTCTGGGCTGTCCCGTTGATAGTCAGATCTCTTGGTTGTCCCGTTGATAGTCAGATCTCTTGGTTGTCCCGTTGATAGTCAGATCTCTTGGCTGTCCTGTTGATACTCAGATCTCTTTGATGCACATTGATTGTGATGATGACGATGCACATTGATGACAATGCATATTGATGATGATGACGATGTACATTGAACCTGTAAATGCATGAATGTTCAATTTGTACAGACATGCAGGAAGTAGAAATCAGGGTCAAGTGTATGAAGAACAGCCAGCGTTCATCAGGACACAACATTTTGGAATGTTCAGATAGAAATATGTTATGTAGAACAAACATGCCTCTCTCTGACTTGTAGAATAATGAATCACAACGGCTCTTTTCGTGGCATTTCTATCTGCAATGTTCGACAACATTTGGCAACTGAACATGGCCCAGGTGTTGACCTTGCGGCTCTCTGGGGTCACAGCTTCTCTGGGTGTCTGTGAGAGAAAAGATTCTCAGTCCATATGTTGAATAATACATGTTAACATCGCTGTAATGTTTCACCTGCACCACCTCAATTATTAATCACACCACAGCCACGCTGGGCCGGATGGGTGAGGGCAACACAGGAAAGGGGAGGGGCTCTGACACGCAAAGCAGGAAGTGATATGTAACTGTCATGCCATGACATCCTTGTGTTGTGTAAAGTTTGCGCCTTTTCATCAAAAGATCCCTCACTGTTTGAGGGTATATATGTAACTTTGTATTTATTTAAAGGTATAAGTATAAGTATAGGTATAAGTTGCAGAGTCATGTTCTGTAGTCAGCACAGTAGAAATGGTAGTCAGCGGTACGACATGAGGTCACCCAATTGGGTCATCTTACTTCCTGAATTTATTGTGAAAGATGATATAGGCATAGCTAAGCAGAGGTGGGTTCATTTTTCTCTGTTCTGTAAACCTGTCGATTTACAGAGTCCTTATTGGGTCATTATCGGGTCATTATCATGTCATGATCATGTTAATGACATGATCGTTACCAGGTCATTATCGTGTCATTATCAGGTCATTATCGGGTCATTATCAGGTCCTTGGCATTATCGGGTCGCTATCAGGTCATGATCAGGACATTATCAGGTCATTATTGGGTCAAAGTCAGTCATTATCATGTCATTATCGGGTGTCACACACATACATACAGTACGTACACACACCATGGCTCAGTTTCCCGGAACCAGATTAAGTCTATTCCTGGATGGAAATCGAGTGTGATTTTGTTGTTGTTGTCCAGAAGTAAATCTGGATGTAGGAAAGTATATGTTAACATCTGTAATTGATGGCCAATGCTGAAGCAGCGGTAAAAGGCCTGAGTTTTATTATGTACTGTGTCTTTTTAATCCGTTTGTTCCTTCTCCTCCTCCTCTCCCTCCTCCCAGAGGTGACCCTGACAAGTGTGATATTTGGGGCAACACTCCGCTCCATCTGGCCGCCGCCAACGGCCACCACAGCTGCCTGTCCTTCCTGGTATCGTTCGGTGCCAACGTGTGGTGCCTGGACAACGACTACCACACGCCCCTCGACATGGCCGCCACCAAGAGCCACATGGACTGTGTCCGATACCTGGACTCCATCGCCGCCAAGCAGTCTGTCCTCAACCCCAAGGTGAGGTATCCGGAGCAATGACAAGGAACAGTCATCTGATGAATTTTGACCTGATCACAGGAAGAAACTTTACTGAGACTACTGAACGACCATTGGCACGTATAGCCTACATATCATTTTTTTTAAATGTATGCAGTTCTGTCCTTGAGCTATTCTTGTCTATTAATGTTCTGTATTATGTCATTTGTCATATTCAATGTGGACCCCAGGAAAAGTAGCTGCTGCTTTTGCAACAGCTAATGGGGGATCCAAATAAAAATAGAAATACCAATTGTATACCAGTAGGTTGTAAAAAAAAATATATTTTACCATCATACTTGTATTTGAAAAAAAATATTTGTATTTGATTTATATTTCAGTTATTGTTTAAATTATATTTGTTATACACCTGTTCTGCCAGTCACATTCTGTCGAAAGTCCACAGAGTACACACATCCCTGGGTCACTTTATCTCAGTCTCTCTTCATTCAAAGACTCATTCATGGACTCTCTTACTGACAGTTGTGGCTGCTTTGCGTGATGTATTGTTGTCTCTACCTTCTTGCCCCTTTGTGCTGTTGTCTGTGCCAAATAATATTTGTATCATATTTTGTGCTGCTGCCATGTTGTGTTGCTACCATGCTATGTTGTTGTCTTAGGTCTCTCTTTATGTAGTGTTGTGGTGTCTCTCTTTATGTAGTGTTGTGGTGTCTCTCTTTATGTAGTGTTGTGGTGTCTCTCTTTATGTAGTGTTGTGTTGTCTCTTTCTATGTAGTGTTGTGGTGTCTCTTTCTATGTAGTGTTGTACTGTCTCTCTTTATGTAGTGTTGTGGTGTCTCTCTTTATGTAGTGTTGTGGTGTCTCTCTTTATGTAGTGTTGTGGTGTCTCTCTTTATATAGTGTTGGGGTGTCTCTCTATATGTAGTGTTGTGGTGTCTCTCTTTATGTAGTGTTGTGGTGTCTCTCTTTATGTAGTGTTGTACTGTCTCTCTTTATGTAGTGTTGTACTGTCTCTCTTTATGTAGTGTTGTCTCAGGTCTCTCTTTATGTAGTGTTGTGGTGTCTCTCTTTATGTAGTGTTGTGGTGTCTCTCTTTATGTAGTGTTGTACTGTCTCTCTTTATGTAGTGTTGTGGTGTCTCTCTTTATGTAGTGTTGTACTGTCTCTCTTTATGTAGTGTTGTACTGTCTCTCTTTATGTAGTGTTGTACTGTCTCTCTTTATGTAGTGTTGTACTGTCTCTCTTTATGTAGTGTTGTACTGTCTCTCTTTATGTAGTGTTGTACTGTCTCTCTTTATGTAGTGTTGTCTCAGGTCTCTCTTTATGTAGTGTTGTGGTGTCTCTCTTTATGTAGTGTTGTGGTGTCTCTCTTTATGTAGTGTTGTGGTGTCTCTCTTTATGTAGTGTTGTACTGTCTCTCTTTATGTAGTGTTGTACTGTCTCTCTTTATGTAGTGTTGTACTGTCTCTCTTTATGTAGTGTTGTACTGTCTCTCTTTATGTAGTGTTGTGGTGTCTCTCTTTATGTAGTGTTGTACTGTCTCTCTTTATGTAGTGTTGTGGTGTCTCTCTTTATGTAGTGTTGTACTGTCTCTCTTTATGTAGTGTTGTACTGTCTCTCTTTATGTAGTGTTGTACTGTCTCTCTTTATGTAGTGTTGTACTGTCTCTCTTTATGTAGTGTTGTACTGTCTCTCTTTATGTAGTGTTGTACTGTCTCTCTTTATGTAGTGTTGTCTCAGGTCTCTCTTTATGTAGTGTTGTGGTGTCTCTCTTTATGTAGTGTTGTGGTGTCTCTCTTTATGTAGTGTTGTGGTGTCTCTCTTTATGTAGTGTTGTACTGTCTCTCTTTATGTAGTGTTGTACTGTCTCTCTTTATGTAGTGTTGTACTGTCTCTCTTTATGTAGTGTTGTACTGTCTCTCTTTATGTAGTGTTGTCTCAGGTCTCTCTTTATGTAGTGTTGTGGTGTCTCTCTTTATGTAGTGTTGTGGTGTCTCTCTTTATGTAGTGTTGTGTTGTCTCTCTTTATGTAGTGTTGTGGTGTCTCTCTTTATGTAGTGTTGTACTGTCTCTCTTTATGTAGTGTTGTGGTGTCTCTCTTTATGTAGTGTTGTGGTGTCTCTCTTTATGTAGTGTTGTGGTGTCTCTCTTTATGTAGTGTTGTGGTGTCTCTCTCTATGTAGTGTTGTGGTGTCTCTCTTTATGTAGTGTTGTGGTGTCTCTCTCTATGTAGTGTTGTGGTGTCTCTCTTTATGTAGTGTTGTACTGTCTCTCTTTATGTAGTTTTGTGGTGTCTCTCTCTATGTAGTGTTGTACTGTCTCTCTTTATGTAGTGTTGTGCTGTCTCTCTTGTCGTGATGTGTGTTTTGTCCTGTATTTTATTTATTTATTTTTAATCCCAAATGAGGCCTTTTGCATTTTAGTAGGCCGTCATTGTACATAAGAATGTGTTCTTAACTAGGCAAGTCAGTTAAATAAAAGTTTAAAAAATATAATACTAATTAGGAACAACTTCCTAATATTGAGTTGCAAACTCAAACCGGCGCGCCTGTCGCCTACCCCGTTCAAAAGCACTGAAGTATTTTTCCTTGCCTATTCAACCTCTGAATGGCACATATACCAAATCCATGTCTCAAGGTTTAAACATCCTTCTTTAACCCGTCTCCTTCCCTTCATCTACACTGATTGAAGTGGATTTAACAAGTGACATCGATAAGGGATCATAGCTTTCACCTGGATTCACCTGGGTCAGTCTATGTCATGGAAAGATTGTTCTTAATGATTTGTATACTCCGTTTGAATTGTATAGCCTAAACTGCAATGGTGTATATGTGATATTTAAATAGTGAATAAATAGATCTACCTCTTCTACAAGCTGGTGGAGAAGCTGAAAGACAGAGCCTTCCGCGCGGCAGAAAGGAGGATAAAGGACTGTGTGAAGATGCAGCAGAAACACCACCAGCGGCTGGAGAGAAAGTTCCTGAAGGAGAGCGTCAGGTCGGATAACTCAGACGCCATGAGTTTCTCTAGTTATAACAGCAGCAGCACGCTAAGCCGCAATCTTCCTCAGTTCAACACTGTCACTTCCAACATGCCATACTCACAGGTCAGAGGTCAAAAGCATTTCTTCCCTGCTACTTCGCTGTCAATTTCTCATGAATGCATTTGATATTATTTTGATAGTCAACGGCAGTTTGAATAAATAATTTTATATTGTTTTTACGTTCCCTGATAAATAAGTTAAGGACTAAGCTCAAGAAATTTCAGCTATTGATCATTGTCCTTTTTCATATGTTAAACTTTGCCTTGCTTTACATTTAGTAAATTATCTGTTTAATGTCCTCTCCTGAGTCCACATTTCGATCTTTTCAATCTATACAGGCCACTGTACACTCCACAGCCAAGGGGAGGACCAAGATTCACAAGAAGCTAGAGAAGAAGAAACAGGTGGACGGCACCTTTAAGATCTACGAGGATGGGAGGAAGAGTGTTCGCTCGCTGTCTGGCCTTCAGCTTGGCCAGGACGTCATGTTCCTAAAGCAGGTAGAACAAGTAGCTCCTGTATGTAAAGACACAACATCCAAAACAGTTGGCTCTAACTAACGGAAAGTTAGCTTTAGAAAATAAACGCACTCTATTCTTCCAAACCCATTACATTTCCCACAGGCTTAGTGCTGAAACCTGGGTTATTTACATTACATTTCCCACAGGCTTAGTGCTGAATCCTGGGTAATTTCCATTACATTTCCCACAGGCTTAGTGCTGAAACCTGGGTTATTTACATTACATTTCCCACAGGCTTAGTGCTGAATCCTGGGTTATTTCCATTACATTTCCCACAGGCTTAGTGCTGATACCTGGGTAATTTCCATTACATTTCCCACAGGTTTAGTGCTGAAACCTTGGTTATTTCCATTACATTTCCCACAGGCTTAGTGCTGAAACCTGGGTTATTTACATTACATTTCCCACAGGCTTAGTGCTGAATCCTGGGTTATTTCCATTACATTTCCCACAGGCTTAGTGCTGATACCTGGGTAATTTCCATTACATTTCCCACAGGTTTAGTGCTGAAACCTGAGTAATTTCCATTACATTTCCCACGGGCTTAGTGCTGAATCCTCCTGGGTTATTTCCATTACATTTCCCACAGGCTTAGTGCTGAATCCTCCTTGGTTATTTCCATTACATTTCCCACAGGCCTAGTGCTGAATCCTCCTTGGTTATTTCCAATACATTTCCCACAGGCTTAGTGCTGAATCCTCCTTGGTTATTTCCAATACATTTCCCACAGGCTTAGTGCTGAATCCTCCTTGGTTATTTCCATTACATTTCCCACAGGCCTAGTGCTGAATCCTCCTTGGTTATTTCCATTACATTTCCCACGGGCTTAGTGCTGAATCCTCCTGGGTTATTTCCATTACATTTCCCACAGGCTTAGTGCTGAATCCTCCTTGGTTATTTCCATTACATTTCCCACAGGCTTAGTGCTGAATCCTCCTTGGTTATTTCCATTACATTTCCCACAGGCCTAGTGCTGAATCCTCCTTGGTTATTTCCATTACATTTCCCACAGGCCTAGTGCTGAATCCTCCTGGGTTATTTCCATTACATTTCCCACAGGCTTAGTGCTGAATCCTCCTTGGTTATTTCCATTACATTTCCCACAGGCCTAGTGCTGAATCCTCCTTGGTTATTTCCAATACATTTCCCACAGGCTTAGTGCTGAATCCTCCTTGGTTATTTCCATTACATTTCCCACAGGCCTAGTGCTGAATCCTCCTTGGTTATTTCCATTACATTTCCCACAGGCTTAGTGCTGAAACCTGGGCAATTTCCATTACATTTCCCACAGGCTTAGTGCTGAATCCTCCTTGGTTATTTCCATTACATTTCCCACAGGCTTAGTGCTGAATCCTCCTTGGTTATTTCCATTACATTTCCCACAGGCTTAGTGCTGAAACCTCCTGGGTTATTTCCAATACATTTCCCACAGGCTTAGTGCTGAAACCTCCTTGGTTATTTCCATTAGATTTCCCACAGGCTTAGTGCTGAAACCTCCTTGGTTATTTCCATTAGATTTCCCACAGGCTTAGTGCTGAAACCTCCTGGGTTATTTCCATTACATTTCCCACAGGCTTAGTGCTGAAACCTGGGTTATTTCCATTACATTTCCCACAGGCTGAGTGCTGAAACCTGGGTTATTTACATTACATTTCCCACAAGTTTAGTGCTGATACCTGGGTTATTTCCAATACCTTTCCCACGGGCTTAGTGCTGAATCCTCCTTGGTTATTTCCATTACATTTCCCACAGGCTTAGTGCTGAATCCTCCTTGGTTATTTCCATTACATTTCCCACAGGCTTAGTGCTGAATCCTCCTTGGTTATTTCCATTACATTTCCCACAGGCTTAGTGCTGAAACCTCCTTGGTTATTTCCATGAAAATGGTTTCTCTTCATTAATGTTCCTTCAACAGGGCACTTACGCCAACTCTAAGGACCACTCGCGCCTCAACATCCGGGACATGTTCCCTCACCACGGCAACAACCACGATCACCATGACAACGACCACTATGATGACGATGAACGTGCCGACACCATCTTCCACCTCTCCCGTGCCATCAGTGACCCGGTTCTCCACGAGGCCGCCTACTCCGAGATCAGCACTGACTCGGGCCGTGACTCCCTTTTCACCCGGCCCGGTCTTGGAACCATGGTGTTCCGACGGAACTACGTCTCCGATGGCCTCTTCGGCATTGGAGCCCGGGACGAGGATTCCGTGGCTGGCTCAGAGCCGGTGGGCCGTGCCCCTAACGTCCGCCTCCGTGGCCGTCTCCCCCGGCGCCAGCCCAGCCTGGATGATGCAATAAAGATAGACAGCATCATGAGCGCCCTGAGCCTCCAGGAGAGGAACCTGCAGGAGCTGCCCTGGGAGGAGGCTGACGTGGGCCTGGACGAGGAGCTGCCTTGGGAGGAGACTGACGTGGGCCTGGACGAGGAGCTGGAGCCTGAGAGTGGACGCCTGGAGACGTTTCTTGCCTCCCAGAGCCTGGGGGAGTTCATGCCCATTTTCAGGAGGGAGAAGATTGACCTCCAAGCTCTGTTGCTCTGCTCAGACCAGGACCTGACCTCCATACACATCCCACTGGGACCCAGGAAGAGGCTGCTAAAGGCTTGTAGGAGACGGCTGGACACCCTGGAGGAACCAGAGGGCATCAAGGACACTGAGCTCTGACGGTCAGTATTACTGTACAAATTACTACATGAAGTCAATGACAGGCAAAGCACGTTACTTTGTTAATCATGGCTCAAACAGCAGAAGGAATCAAGGACACTGAGCAAGGACACTGAGCAAGGACATTGAGCAAGGACACTGAGAGGGTCAGTACAACATACTTTCTTCCTATGTGTTTGTAGCTAATAGATAAATAGGATCAGTTTGTAGCTGATAGATAAATAGGGCCAGTTTGTAGCTGATAGATAAATAGGGACAGTTTGTGTCTGATAAATACACAGGGACAGTTTGTAGCTGATAGATAAATAGGGACAGTTTGTAGCTGATAGATAAATAGGGCCAGTTTGTCGCTGATAGATAAATATGGCCAGTTTGTAGCTGATAGATAGATAAATAGGGCCAGTTTGTAGCTGATAGATAAATAGGGCCAGTTTGTAGCTGATAGATAGATAAATAGGGCCAGTTTGTAGCTGATAGATAAATAGGGCCAGTTTGTAGCTGATAGATAAATAGGGCCAGTTTGTAGCTGATAGATAAATAGGGCCAGTTTGTAGCTGATAGATAAATAGGGCCAGTTTGTAGCTGATAGATAAATAGGGCCAGTTTGTAGCTGATAGATAGATAAATAGGGCCAGTTTGTAGCTGATAGATAAATAGGGCCAGTTTGTAGCTGATAGATAAATAGGGCCAGTTTGTAGCTGATAGATAAATAGGGCCAGTTTGTAGCTGATAGGTAGATAAATAGGGCCAGTTTGTAGCTGATAGATAGATAAATAGGGCCAGTTTGTAGCTGATAGATAAATAGGGCCAGTTTGTAGCTGATAGATAAATAGGGCCAGTTTGTAGCTGATAGATAGATAAATAGGGCCAGTTTGTAGCTGATAGATAGATAAATAGGGCCAGTTTGTAGCTGATAGATAGATAAATAGGGCCAGTTTGTAGCTGATAGATAAATAGGGCCAGTTTGTAGCTGATAGATGAATAGGGCCAGTTTGTAGCTGATGGATAAATAGGGCCAGTTTGTAGCTGATAGATAAATAGGGCCAGTTTGTAGCTGATAGATAAATAGGGCCAATTTGTAGCTGATAGATAAATAGGGCCAGTTTGTAGCTGATAGATAAATAGGGCCAGTTTGTAGCTGATAGATAAATAGGGCCAGTTTGTAGCTGATAGATAAATAGGGCCAGTTTGTAGCTGATAGATAAATAGGGCTAGTTTGTAGCTGATAGATAGATAAATAGGGCCAGTTTGTAGCTGATAGATAAATATGGCCAGTTTGTAGCTGATAGATAAATAGGGCCAGTTTGTAGCAGATAGATAAATAGGGCTAGTTTGTAGCTGATAGATAAATAGGGGCAGTTTGTAGCTGATAGATAGATAAACAGGGCCAGTTTGTAGCTGATAGATAGATAAATAGGGGCAGTTTGTAGCTGACAGATAGATAAATAGGGCCAGTTTGTAGCTGATAGATAAATAGGGCCATCTAGTGGAGTGCTATAGTAAAACACCTGGGATTGAAATACATGCAGACGATTAGTAACGTTTATTCCCTCTATATAAAAAGTCAATTTCTAGAACAGAGATCACATTGTATGTATTTTGTTTTGTTCATCCACAGAGAGATGACATGGTGACATCTGGATACTTCCTATTGAATGACACACAGAGTCCTGTCTGCCTAGCAGCTCTAGTCCATGGAGAGCTGTGGTCCTGCCTAGCAGCTCTAGTCCATGGAGAGCTGTGGTCCTGCCTAGCAGCTCTAGTCCATGGAAAGCTGTGGTCCTGCCTAGCAGCTCTAGTCCATGGAGAGCTGTGGTCCTGCCTAGCAGCTCTAGTCCATGGAGAGCTGTGGTCCTGCCTATCAGCTCTAGTCCATGGAGAGCGGTGGTCCTGCCTATCAGCTCTAGTCCATGGAGAGCTGTGGTCCTGACTATCAGCTCTAGTCCATGGAGAGCTGTGGTCCTGCCTATCAGCTCTAGTCCATGGAGAGCTGTGGTCCTCACTATCAGCTCTAGGTCATGGAGTCCTGAGATGGTGTTAGGATTATCCACACAGAGCTGTGGTCCTGCCTGACTAACGCCTCTCCCCAGGGACAGCACTCCCTGGCTGGGGACACAGAGAACATTACACTGGGGTCTGGTAGAGTCCCTAGGGTCCTTGTGCCGTGCATGAGAGGGCGTCTTTAATTACACACCCAGATGGTCTGGCAGGGCTGGGTGTGCTGTAGGACGGTGCCTACTTACTTACTGTCATTGGCACGGAACAAACACACTCACATGTTTCCCATATGGAATACTGTCAATTCATTTGCAACTGAGCATTTGATCATGTTTTTTGTCTATATATTTGTGCAAACGTGTAATGTTATTTCCGTATTTATTATTTATTAATAGAAAATGTTTTGTTTATTGTTTATTCCAGACATTACTGTCCAGTTTTGTTACTTTGGTATGTATAATAGTTAGCTCAGATGAAAACCATGTCCTTGACTCAGAATATAAAAAGGATTCAACTCTGTTATATTTATTTTTAATGTTTATTTAACCTTTATTTAACTAGACAAGTCAGTTAAGAACACATTCTTATTTTACAATGACATAAATATGTCCCAAATTGCACCCTATTCTCAACATAGTGCACTACTTTTGACAAGGGCCCATAGGGATCTGGTAAAGAAAGAAAAAAAAAATGAAGTAGTGCACTACGTAGGGAATAGGGTACCATTTGGGACGTTGGCACGTTTCTGTTTTTAAGGACAGTTTGCGTGTTAATGAAGATACTGGAACATGAGGTTATCAGTCAGTCAGTCTGTCTGTGGCTACCTCCCAAATAGCACTCTATCCCCTATGTATAGTGCACTACTTTTGCACAGGGCCCATAGGGATCTATATAGGGAACAGGGTACCATTTGGAATGCATCCTGTCTGTGCCAAGGTAAGTGTTATCTCATGTTGCTCCGGGAATCCAGTTCGGGGTATAGTGTTTCACAAGAGTGCTGCCTTTGAACTGGTGGACTCTGTTGCATGACTGTGCATGAACAACCTCTCCCTCAATGTTTGTTTTTTTTTACCTTTATTTAACTAGGCAAGTCAGTTAAGAAAAAAACCTTATTTTACAATGACGGCCTAATGTCAGCAAGACAAAGGAGCTGATCGTGGACTATAGAAAAAGGAGGACCAAACGGACTGAAGTGGAGCTTGTTGAGAGTTTCAATTTCCTTGGTGTCCACATAACCAACAAACCATCATGGTCCAAAAACAGCAAGACAGTCGTGAAGACGGCACGACTTAACCTTTTTCCCCTCAGGAGACTGAAAGGATTTGGCATGGGTCCCCAGATCCTCAGAAAGTTCTACAGCTGCACCATCGAGAGCATCCTGACCAGTTGCATCACCGCCTGGTATGGCAACTGCTCAGCATCTGACCGTAAGGCACTACAGAGGGTTGTGTGTATGGCCCAGTACATCACTGGGGCCAAGCTTCCTGCCATCCAGAATCTAGGCGGTGTCAGAGGAAGGCCCAACATTCTATCAGGCACATAATAACGACACAATTCCCAGAAAATAGCCTTAATTAAAGGTCCAAGCGTTTCTCCGGCGAGATTCTCACATGCCAAAGGAATAGATTAGCAAAGAGTTAAATCGACATTCATTGACTGGAAAACATCTTGCGCTTTTTTAATAAAAGTAGATTATGTTTTCTCATGCAACTTATTTCAATTACTTTACTACATCACATTAATTACGCAATGATAATTCGTTTGATGGATACCCTGGGCTTTGTACAACGTTATGAAGTACATTGAGATTCCATCTTAATTCTCTCTTACTTTATGAAAAAAAGTTTTCAATAAATCCAGCAACTCCTCTCATACTGGGAAGAAAAAAATAAAACACATTTTCTGTCCTCAAGGGCAGGTTTATTTCAAATGTAGTAGTACCCAGACGAAGAAAATCCAATAAGTGTTTTATAGTTACATCGTTAGTGTACGTTTACCAAAAGTGGACACACTCCAATCAGTTTCTGAGACAATCGCCCAGACTTGTGTAGACAGTTTAATAATGCTTAAAACCTCATCTTTACCAAATGATCCATTAAAGGACGAACTCAAAACCTACGTATGTCTACGTATGAGTGGTTTTAAATGTATCTAATTATATTCCCAGTATTACTTTATCAAATCTCTAGTCATCGATTATACATACATAGAATTCATAATATTTTCATATATTATATATAAATATATATATATCACAGAATCCATATAGAACATTAGAAATTCTTTGGTACTCACATCAACCATTCCATTTGCGTTTTCGAGGACTCTCCACAGCAGAACAAAACGATCATGGGATCCTCAACGGTTCTCTAACCTCCCAGAAACAACGGCAAAATCAAGCCTCACAGGAACTAAAGACCTTCTGCTGCTTTCTAAAATATCATCCCGCTCACAATACCACCCTGTGATGGGCAGTGAAGGAACGGAACCCCAAGATAACGTTATATCAAAGCTTATTATCCAAAATTCAATAATCTGATTAAGCATAATATGTTACTATCCAAACTTCAGATTAAGACTAATTTGCATATTCACACAACTCTCATATCACAGTCACACAATGCTATTCTCAAACATACCTAATCAATTAGTTGTTTTTCAACAATATTTTAACCTGCAGGAATATTTTCACATATTCTATCTCATGATTAGTTCCTAGGATAATGCAACTCATACATTTACATCTTTCAATACTTCTTAAATGGGGTAGAGGTTTAAAACAAGTACAGGTTTAAAACTATTACAGGTGCACCTTACTATCTTATACTATATCATAAATGGTCTTAACTAGTTCACACAGATTCCGGATGTTTTAACATTAAATGGCCAAAACCAGTTCACACAGATTCTAGATTATTAGCGCTAAATTACCAAACCCAGGGCATACCTGGCTAGCACTGTCACGAACGTTGTTGTAAGGATTGTCGGACCAAAGTGCAGCGTGGTATGGGTTCAACATATTTATTTAGTGAACCGGCACAACAACAAAAAATAATAACGCACAAACTTAACGTGAAGCTATGGCTCACAGGCAACTAACCTAAAAACAAGATCCCACAAAAAAACCCAGTGGGAAAAGGCTGCCTAAATATGATCCCCAATCAGAGACAATTATAGCCTTTGATTGGGAACCATACCAGGCCAACATAGAAATACAAAAACTAGAGTACCCACCCTAGTCACATCCCGACCTAACCAAATTAGAGAATAAATGGCTCTAAGGTCAGGACGTGACAAGCACATTTAAAATTATTGGAATTCACCACTTCTGAGGATCACTTAGAAGGTCTCACAGGTACTTTTCAGAAGGAGGTCCTTCTTCCAATAGGGTTTCACCAGGTACCGTGCTTCACACAGAACCCACAGCCACCCTGGCCCCTCACCCCTACAGACCGCACCAATCCCCACGTGATGAATTCAGTGTCAGGACGGCTCTAGGTCGCCCGCAATTGACCAATGATCGGTGTCTGAGTCGACTAACTCTCAGATCATCCTCCACTGACTCGACCCTGCTTACGCCTCCAAGGTGCCCCCCTCACACAGGAATACACACTCAAAGCCTACGTAACAGAGGTTTTTCTAAAAACTCAACTTTGAGTGTTTCGCTCACCTCTTTATTTTTTTTAAACTAAGTTTGAGATGTGGTATCCACGCTGCCTCTCAGATCAAAGGTGGGTCCATCTGCTTTGTTCCCGAAATGTAATCTCCCTGAGATCCAAGTTTGAGGGATCCCTCATGCACGATTTACCAAGGTCGTCAGGAGCGGTCACCAAGTGAAGATTCACATCCCATCCTCGTCGCCAAATGTGGTGGTTAATTTCTTTACTATCAAATGAGGAGAGAAAAACTTACCACACTAGTCAGGGTCATACTTAAACTAAATCTTGAATCACTTATTAACAAGGGAGCAGGTCAATACAACACACACATATAAAGTGAATCGATTAACGGCTGGTCATGGCTAGTCGACGATTCATGGTCAAATGATTCGCTGAGAGCCCCAAGATAAAATTACAAAGGTCTTTTATAGCCAAGATGCACCCCTTTCAACCTACATGACGAACCACCGATATATAGAATGGGTCACAAGGTTAAGATCTGTATGAAAGATACCTATAATACATAGCAGACAGGATCTGCTGTGTCAACAGTTTTCATTGTATAGACCAGAGTCTGGCCCTCCTACTCCAAACTGGAACCATCTCTCACTGGTACCATATAGAACAGAAACGTTAACCTTTCTAGCGCAGTGGAACCCCTCGACAACATTCCGCTGAAAAGGCAGCACGCGAAATTCAAAAATATTTTCACTTTCACACATTAACAAGTCCAATACAACAAATAAAATATAAACATCTTGTTAACTCTTTAGGGATAGGGGGCAGCATTTTCACTTTGGATGAATAGCGTGCCCAGAGGAACTGCCTCCTACTCTGTCCCAGATGCAATATATGCATATCGTTAGGGTAGCCTAGTGGTTAGAGCGTTGGACTAGTGACCGGAAGGTTGCAAGTTCAAACCCCCGAGCTGACAAGGTACAAATCTGTCGTTCAGAACGACATTGAAAATATGCATTTGTTCTTAACTGACTTGCCTAGTTAAATAAGTTAGTTGCCTAGTTAATTAAATAAATTACTATTGGATAGAAAACACTCTGAAGTTTCTAAAACTGTTTGAATGATGTCTGTGAGTATAATAGAACTCATATGGCAGGCGGAAACCTGAGAAAAATCCAACCAGAAAGTTGGATATCTGAGGTTGGTTGATTTTCAACTCGTCGCCTATTGAAATCCCAGTGGAATATGGATCTGTTTGCACTTCCTACGGCTTCCACTAGATGTCAACAGTCTGTAGAACCTTGAATGAAGCTTCTACTCTGATGTGCCTCCTCCCGCTTTGTTGTTACATCTGCTACTCGCTGTTTAGTATCTATGTATAGTCACTTTATAAATGACCTGGACTAACCTGTACCCCCGCATATTGACTCGGTACCGGTACCCCCTGTATATAACAGATATTGTTATGTAATTTTCTGGTGTCACTTTTTGATATATTTTTTTTAACTTTAGTTTATTTAGTAAATATTTTCTTAACTCTATTTCTTGAACTGCATTGTTGGTTAAAGTAAGCATTTCACTGTAAGGTGAACTACACCTGTTGTATTCGGCGCTTGTGCCAAATACAATTTGGTTTGAATGTGTTTTGTATGTAACTTCAATGATTATGTATGCACTCACTACTGCAAGTCGAAGATGTGTGGATACAATCTTTGGAATACATGTTTGGATGTACTTTCACCCACAACAGTTATTAAAAATGTTTATTACAATTAACAAAGTCACTTTTTTGACGCTGTAATTTGAACTGTAATTACAAAGATGATTGGGTAGGTCTTCCTACTGTTTCTGTCACCACGGTTACAGTGTGATAACATGACTGACAGCTCCTGTTCTGATTAGAACCAGACAGAGTTGCTGTAGAGGGAAAGGTCTGATTAGCCTAGTGCTCTGATGTCCCCTGGGTCATATTCAATTAGAGAGAAAATATTTTTTTTAAATGGTGAGAACTATTATTTTAGTTTTCTATTGCGAAACATTTTGCCCAGTGAACTCAGTTAACACAACCCTGCACTCTGCTAAAGCAGTTATAGTGGTAGTCCAGTTCACTCAGGATCCCACCAGAGCTCCTATTCCCTTAAATCATTAAGAACACTGCAGCCAACACTGTACCTGGCCAGCAAAGAGCACTGGCCAACAGCCCATTAAAACACTCATCTACTCATCTCTGTCTCTCTCTCTCTCTCTCTCTCTCTCTCTCTCTCTACACAGTGAGCACTAAACAGTCGCTGCTAATCTTCTCCTCCTGACTTAGCCCCCCTTCCCCCCACGCCCCGTCCTCCTCCTTTTCCCAGGCCCTCTGCCAAGGTTACAACAGGGATGAGAGAGGGAGGAAAGAAAGGAGGGGGAGGGGAAACGAGGACTGCAGGGGAGGGACCTGCAGTATGCATGAGGAGCTTCGGTGAAGAGCGAGGGGAATAAGCAGCAGAATCATTTCTGGAGGTGAGCAGCTGCAGGGTGTAGAGTCGTGTGTGTCCGTGCAGTATTCATGGCTTTGTGTGTGGTGTGTGACACTGGGACTTGCCCCGGCTCACTTAGCTCACACCCATCGAAGCCACAGGACGTCCCCAGAGCTGCTGCTGTATTAAACAAGGACTGCACTACAGGAACAACCTGACAAGGAGAGAGGAGAAGACAGAAAGGAGAGAGAACACAGAGGAGGAGAGGAGAGAAAGGAGAGAGAGAAAGAACACAAAGGAGAAGAGGAGGAGGAGAGGAGAGAAAGGAGAGAGAGAACACAGAGGAGAAAGGAGAGAGGGAGAACACAGAGAAGAAGAGGAGGAGGAGGAGAGGAGAGAAAGGAGAGAGAGAAAGAACACAAAGGAGAAGAGGAGGAGGAGAGGAGAGAAAGGGGAGAGAGAGAGAACAGAGAAGAAGAGGAGGAGGACAGGGAAAGAGAGAAGTACACAGCGTGTTGGAGAAGAGGAGAAGAGTAGAGAAGAAGAGTAGAGAAGAAGAGGAGGAGAAGAGGCGAAGTGGGGAAGAGGAGAGGAAGAGAAGAGAAGTGGAGGAGGAGAGGAGGAGAAGGGGAAGAGAAGGGGAGGAGGAGAGTACACACCGTAGATTGTATTAGAAGGAGAAAAGGAAGGTGAGAACCGTCGGAGTGGTTGTAAAGGAGCTGAACTTCTCAGAAGACACTTCCTGTCATGTTTACTTCAGTCCGGACCCTTTGTGTTCAGGACACAATGTCCAGGCTACTATCCTCAGAGTCTGGCCGCTGCCTATGAGTCCGTCCATACAGCCGCTGCATACACCGAGCACTGTCGCTTGTACCGTACTTTGTTGTTGGTCAGGAGGGAGGCACAAAGGGAGCTGAAATGCAGAATGTACCGGAGGAATGGAGGGAAGAACAGAGGGCTGGAGGAGGAGGAGAGGTGGATGCTAAACCCTGGGAGGGTAGAGAGGCCTTATTCCAAATAAACACTGTTAACTCCAAACAGGATATGGACAGAGGGAAAGAGAATGGAGAGACCGGCGTTAAGGAGAGGAGGAAGGAGAATGTAGAGATGATGAACGAAGGGGGAAAGGGAACAGACAAAGAGTCCCTGATGATGGAGCTGACCCGTTTGGTTCAGAAGACAGTGAAGGAGAGTAGCTGGTGGGAGAGGCGAGGCATCGACATCACTATCCTGGTCCTGGCCTTTCTCTTGTTACCTCCAGGTAATCCATACACCTGTCTCACACACTTCATACACCTGTCTCACACACTTCATATACCTGTCTCACACACTTTATACACCTGTCTCACACACTTCATACACCTGTCTCACACACTTCATACACCTGTATCACACACTTCATACACCTGTATCACACACTTCATACACCTGTCTCACACACTTCATACACCTGTCTTACACACTTTATACACCTGTCTCACACACTTCATACACCTGTCTTACACACTTTATACACCTGTCTCACACACTTCATACACATGTCTCACACACTTCATACACCTGTCTCACACACTTCATACACCTGTCTCACACACTTCATACACCTGTATCACACACTTCATACACCTGTCTCACACACTTCATACACCTGTCTCACACACTTCATACACCTGTCTCACACACTTCATACACCTGTCTTACACACTTCATACACCTGTCTCACACACTTCATACACCTGTCTCACACACTTCATACACCTGTCTCACACACTTCATACACCTTTATCCTATCCCAAGGTAAGACATCTACCTGCACATCGCAATACATACACCCGTCTCACAGACATTATAGTGGTCCTCTCTGGCTCAGTTGGTAGAGCGTGGCGCTTGCAATGCCAGGATTGTGGGTTCGATTGCTGCTAGGTCCACGTATGCACACATGACTGACTGTAAGTCGCTTTGGATAAAAGTGTCTGCTGAATGGCATTATGATATACTAAAGGTAAACATAGTTTTACCACATTCAGTTCACCAGGTAAGACACCAGGTCACAGCTTGACCCGAAACACCTGTCTTGTGCTTGTCTCCACCCCCCTACCATGTGTCTCCCATTTATCCCCATTATCCCCTGTGTATTTATATCTGTGTTTTCTGTTTGTCTGTTGCCAGTTTGTCTTGTTTTATCAGGTCTTACCAGCGTGTTTCCCCTTTTCTCCGGTTCTCCATTTCTTGTTTTCTAGTCTTCCCAATTCTAACCTTTCTGCCTGTCCTGAACCTGAACCTGCCTGCCGTTCTGTCCCTGATTGACTCTGTCTTGGATTACAAACCTCTGCCTGCCCTCCACCAGCCCCTTGCATGTCCCTTTGTTATAATAAATATTCTGAGAACCGAACTATCCGCCTCCTGTGTCTGCGTCTGGGTCATATTCTGAGTCGTGATAATATGAATTGGCCATGACTGACCCAGCAGATTCGGACCAGCTCCGCAACGCTGTCTCCTTCCAAGGAGCTGCGATTGGAAGACACGAGGAGTTACTTCAAACCCTTATGGAAAGACTCTAGATCTTGGCAGGATGCAATGACCACGCTTTCACTGCATTGCTTGAGCAATTCCACGGATTATCTACTAGGCAACAAGCCTCTAGGGTAAACCCCCAGACTCTCAGCAACCCCGCTACCAGCGGCGCTTCTCCCCAGCCTCCCCTGACACCCGAGAACCCCGCTTACCTCCTCCGGAGCGCTATGCTGGAGATCCGGGAACCTGCCGGGCGTTTCTCTCTCAATGCTCCCTCATCTTTGAGCTGCAGCCCTCTTTGTTTCGCTGAAAGATAGCGTACCTGATAACGCTGGTGTCCGGGAGGGCACTCGCCTGGGCTATGGCGGTGTGGGAGCAATAATCCACCGTTTACCTCAGTTTGAGGAGTTTGTGGTGGAGGTTAGCAACGTGGTAGAAAGGTGCCCGGAAGCTACTTCAACTGTGCCAATTTGCCTCCCGCTTCTCTTTGTGGAGAAGAAGGACAAAACCCTGGGCCTGTGTATCGACTATCGGGCCTTAATGACATCACGGTTAAAAAACTTTACCCTCTACCACTCATCTCCTCAGCTTTCAAGCCTCTCCAGGAGGTGACGATCTTCTCGAAGTTGGACCTTCAGAACGCCTACCACCTGGTTCGGATATGGGAAGATTACGAATGGAAGACAGCCTTTAACACTGCTAGCGGGCACTATGAGTACCTTGTTATGCCATTCGAACTGACCAACGCTGCCACAGTGTTCCAGTCCCTGGTCAATGATGTGCTCTGTGACCTGTTGAACCGGTTTGTGTTTGTCTACCTTGACGACATCCTTATTTTTTCCCGTTCAGCTCAAGAGCACGTCCTTCATGTCCGACAGGTCCTTCAGCGTCTCCTGGAGAACCAGTTTTTTGTTAAAGCAGATAAATGTGACTTCCATCGCTCCACCATTTCCTTCCTAGGATACGTCATCGCTGCAGGAAATATTCAGATGGATTCTGATGAAGGTGAAAGCGGTGGTATATTGGCCTCAACCCACATCCAGAGTGCAGCTGCAACGTTTCCTGGGGTTTGCCCATTTTTACCACCGTTACCACGGGTTACAGCAGCCTAGCTTCCCCTCTCTGAGCACTCACCTCTCCCAAGGTTCCGTTCACGTGGTCTCCAGCAGCTGTCCAGGTGTTCTCGGACCTCAAGCATCGATTCACCACAGCTCCTATTCTAATTCATCCGGACCTGTCCCGTCAGTTTGTGGTGGAGGTCGAGTCCCAGCTTTCTGCCCAGGACCAAAAGCTGCATCCCTGCGCTTTCCCTTCCCATCGTCTTAATGCCGGTGAGAGGAACTATGACGTGGGAAATCGAGAACTACTCGTGGTCAGAATGGCGATGGAGGAGTGGAGGCATTGGTTAGAGGGGCCGGAACATCCAATCTTAGTGTGGACTGACCATAAGAACCTGGAATATCTCTGCACCGCTAAGCGCCTCAACTCAAGGCAGGCTCGATGGGCCTTGTTGTTAAATTAAATTTGACTATCTCCTACCGCCCTCGGTCCAAGAATGTGAAGCCTGATGCGCTCTCACGCCTGTATAGCCCGTTGCCACACCGCCTGACCCCGAGACCATCCTCCGTACCTCCTGTCTATCGGCTGCAGTCATCTGGGGTACAGAGAGCCTGGTCTGTAACCAGATGTTTGTCCTAGACTCTTCCCTTTCTCCTGGTCCTGAAATGGGTGCATTCCTCTAGACTGACCTGCCATCCTGGTTCCCGTCGGACCCTGGCTTTCATCCGACAAAGTCTTTGGTGGCTCACCATGGTTCCTGACGTCTCTACATTTGTCGCTGCCTGCACTGTGTGTGCACAGAATAAGACTCCACGGCAAGCTCCGGCTGGCCTCATTCAACCACTCCCTGTTCCTCACCACCCCTGGTCCCATATATCCCTGGGCTTCGTCACTGGTCTTCTTCCGTCAGATGGCAACACCACTATTCTTTCAGTGGTGGATAGGTTTTCCAAAGCCACCCATTTCATTCCCCTTCCCAAGTTACCCTCAGGCAAGGAGACGGCCCAGCTCATGATGCAGCACGTCTTCCAGATCCATGGACTTCCGGTCGGCATGGTCTCTGATCTGGAGCAAGCAACTTGTGTGGGTGGAAAACGTCCACAACACCCTTCCCTGCTCGGCCACTGGTCTCTCGCCTTTAGAGAGTTCCTTGGGATATCAGCCCCTGCTCTTTCCTGAGCAAGAGGAAGAAGTCAGCATACCCTGTGCCCAGATGTTTGTCCGCCGCTGTCGCTGTACCTGGAAGAGAGCCCGGTCCGCTCTTATCAAGACCACCTCCAGGTATCATCTCGGGCAGAGGGTATGGCTTTCCACTCCGGATGGATTTCCCCAAACTTTCCCCCTGCTTTATCAGCCCTTTCCCGAATCTCTAAAATCCTTAGTCCCACTGCTGTTCACCATCTATTGCCCCACACCCTCCGTATACTTTCCACTTTTCATGTGTCTAGGATTAAACCTCACAGCCCTGTGTCTCCTTTTGCCAGTTTGTCCTGTTTGGTCAGGTCTTACCAGCATGTTTCTCCTGTTCTCAAGTTCTTGTTTTCTAGTCTTCCCGGTTCTGACCTTTCTGCCTGTCTTGAGCCTGCCTGCTGTTCTGTCCCTGATTGACTCTGCCTTGGATTAAGAACCTCTGCCTGTCCTTGACCTGCCCTTTGCCTGTCCATTATTATAATAAATATCCCGAGAACCGAACAATCCGCCTCCTGTGTCTTTGTCTGGGTCATATCCTGAGTCGTGATACACATGTCTAACAACCGCAAAACTGGTTGAAATGACATCTTTTCAAACTATTTTGCTCACTGGGTTTTAGCCTGGTAAACCAGGTTGACAATTGGCTCAATAGTGAGAGTAACATTTAGTCTGGTTAAACCAGGCTGACGCCTTATAGTCATAAAAGGTAAAACATATTTGTATAGGTTTACCACATCCTGTGTAACATGCAGATGTGTTGTAAATACACAGGGAGGAGGGAAGTGAGAAATCCACTGTACTAAAACATGAAGGATTATGGCTGTAAAGTAATCCCAGATTTGAGTCATCTGGCCAAACAAGGTCCTCCAGAGGAGAAGGGTCAGGACCAGAAACGGATACCACGTGCTTGATAGCAGAATAGAATGTTCAGGGAAGCTGTTCTCTAAGTTTCAAATGGCAGGAGTAGAATGGAGTAGAACTGTGTTGCAAAATGGTCCAATGAAGATCTTTTTTTATGCTTATTCATGTAGCCTGGTCACAGAGCTGTTTGTCATGACAATGACCATAGCAGTTGGCAAGACATGAAAAACAGATCTGGGACCAGGCTAACGCTAACGGCTAGATGTTTGCCTGTTCTACATTCCATAATGTGGAATATTTGCGTCTAGAACAACGTGTAAACTTTCCACCCTTTGTTAGACTCAATTTCCTCCCAACTTCTTCCCCACATCCCTCTCTCTGTCACGCCTGGACCTTAGAGAGATTGTTATGTCTCTATTTTGGTTTGGTCAGGGTGTGATTTGGGTGGGCATTCTATGTTCTTTTTTCTATGTTTTGTATTTCTTTGTTTTGGCCGGGTATGGTTCTCAATCAGGGACAGCTGACTATCGTTGTCTCAGATTGGGAACCATACTTAGGTAGCTTTTTCCCACCTATGTTTTGTGGGTAGTTATTTTCTGTTTAGTGTTTTCTGCACCTGACAGGACTGTTTCAGTTTCGTTTACTCTCTTTGTTATTTTGTTATAGTGTTCAGTTTAAATTAAAAGCATGAACACATACCACGCTGCGCTTTGGTCCGATTATTCCTCATCTGACGACACCTGTTACACTCTCCTTAACTCTTCAACTACACCTCTCCTTTCCCATATCCCTCTCTCCTTAACTCCTCAACTACATCTCTCCTTCCCCATACCCCTCTCTCCTCAAATACACCTCTCCTTCCCCATACCCCTCTCTCTTCAACTACACCTCTCCTTCCCCATACCCCTCTCTCCTCAACTACACCTCTCCTTACCGATATCCCTCTCTCCTTATCTCCTCAACTACACCTCTCCTTCCCCATATCCATCTCTCCTTAACTCCTCAACTACATCTCTCCTTCCCCATATCCCTCTCTCCTTAACTCCTCAACTACATCTCTCCTTCCCCATATCCCTCTCTCCTTAACTCCTCAACTACATCTCTCCTTTCCCATATCCCTCTCTCCTCATCTCAACTACATCTCTCCTTCCCCCATACCCCTCTCTCCTCAACTATACCTCTCCTTACCGATATCCCTCTCTCCTCAACTACATCTCTCCATCCCTATATCCCTCTCTCCTCATCTCCTCTACTCATCTCCCCTTCTTCGTTTCTCCTCCAGCCTTTCTGCTGCTGGGCTCATCCCAGATCCTGGTGTTTGTCCTGGGCATGGTGCTGATGGGGGTGTCCCATGCTGTAATTTCCATTAAGGGAACCCACCTGGCCAGCCACGGATCGCTGAGCGAGTCCCCCGCCTGGGCCGAGTTCTGGGCTGTGTTCTTCATAGAGGTAAGAGGGGGTGGGGGGGGGGGGGGGGAATCTGTGATCTAATGTCACCAGATACATGGTATAATTGCTGTATTTTCAGCTAGTAATTCAGCTATCTGTTTGTCCAGGTGTGTGGGTCGTTCACAGCAAGGGCAGGTGTAACAGGCCACATTAAGATGCATCATGCCCACACCAACGTGATCGGCCTGGGTGACTCCAGCACCTGGAAGATACCCTGTCTACCCCGGAGCGTCTACCTGTTCATCGCACCCCTGGCTATACCCATTATCACACCTCTGGTGGCACTAGGTGAGGCAAAGACAGGTGTGTGTGTGTGTGTGTGTGTGTGTGTGTGTTTCCAGGTGTAGCGTCTACACGTGCGCTGTGTAAGATACATAATGCTTTGCTATTAGGTTATTTTGAAACAGGGACATGTTGATACCTGTGTTAAGAGAATCATGTTTCAAAGGCTGACAATAACATTATTGTTTAGGCCCCTTCTTATTTACATTGATATTTTCACTCCAGGCTGTGATGGTGGAACTGTCCGTGTCTCTGGTCTCTGTCTCTGGTCCCTGTTTCTGGTCCCTGGTCCCTGGTCTCTGTCTCTGTCTCTGGTCTCTGTCTCTGGTCTCTGGTCTCTGTCTCTGGTCTCTGGTCTCTGGTCTCTGGTCTCTGGTCTCTGGTCTCGGTCTTTGGTCTCGGTCTCTGGTCTCGGTCTCTGGTCTCTGGTCTCTGGTCTCTGGTCTCTGGCCTCTGTCTCTGGTCTCTGGTCTCTGTCTCTGGTCTCTGTCTCTGGTCTCTGGTCTCTGGTCCCTGGTCCCTGGTCCCTGGTCCCTGTCTCTGGTCCATGTCTCTGGTCTCTGGTCTCTGGTCCATGTCTTTGTCCCGGTCTCTGGTCTCTGGTCCCTGTCTCTGGTCTCTGTCTCTGGTCCCTGTCTCTGGTCTCTGTCTCTGGTCTCTGGTCTCTGGTCCCTGTCTCTGGTCTGTCTCTGGTCTCTGGTCTCTGTCTCTGGTCTCTGGTCTCTGGTCTCTGGTCTCTGGTCTCTGTCTTTGGTCTTTGGTCTCTGGTCTCTGGTCTCTGGTCTCTGTCTCTGGTCTCTGTCTCTGGTCTCTGGTATCTGGTCCCTGTCTCTGGTCTCTGTCTCTGGTCTCTGGTCTCTGGTCACTGTCTCTGGTCTCTGTCTCTGGTCTCTGGTATCTGGTCCCTGTCTCTGGTCCCTGTCTCTGGTCTCTGTCTCTGGTCTCTGTCTCTGGTCTTTGTCCCTGTCCCTTGTCTCTTGTCTCTCCCTGTCCTTGTCTCTTCCTGTCCCTGTCTCTGGTCTCTGTCTCTGGTCTCTGGTCCCTGTCTCTGGTCTCCGTCTCTGGTCTCTGTCTCTGGTCTTTGTCCCTGTCCCTTGTCTCTTGTCTCTCCCTGTCCCTGTCGTGTGACTGTATCTGACTGTGTGTTGTAACTGATTATGTGTGTCCCTGACTGTGACTGTATCCATCTGTGATGTCCCCGTGGGCTTGCGACTGGATCACTTATGACAATTTACCATAATGCAGCACGCCTTTCAAAGTGAAAAATTGTCAGACTTGCGCCTCTACATGTCGACTGCATGAACTTTACAAAAAACATGTGTTCAAAGGTTGTGAAGTTCTGACTGCAGTCGACTGCAAGTTTCTGCATTTTGTTCTTCGCCCAACTTCATCCTGCAGCATCGCCTGCATTGTGGGAGGATCTATCGTCAACCAATCATTAGGCTGTTTTTATTTCACCCACAGGAACGTGACCAAAGACAGGACTGAAACAGGAACCAAATGACCGCAATTTATGTGTTCAGTGGATATATATAAATGAATGTGATATTTGAGTCTCTCTCTCTCTCTCTCTCTCTCTCTATCTCTCTCTCTCTCTCTTTCTCTCTCGCTCTCTCTCTCTCTCTCTCTCTCTCTCTCTCTCTCTCTCTCTCTCTCTCTCTCTCTCTCTCGCTCTCTCTCTCTCTCTCTCTCTCTCTCTCTCTCTCTCTCTCTCTCTCTCTCTCTCTCTCTCTCTCTCTCACCAATTGATTGTACAACGTACACACATACAGTACCAGTCAAAAGATTGGACACACCTACTCATTCAAGGGTTTTTCTTTACACACATATAGTCAGTGTGATATTGGGTTTGGAGACATGTTTATCAGGTCATTATAAAGAACAACTTATCTGAGCCTTGCAGTTGGAAAACCACATTACTGTCGTAGATGCGCCTCCCCCCGACTTCACTCCTCTACTTGTCTACAGGCGGTTGCTTTCGCCCTACCACTCAAACGAGCCACCCCCTACCCCCCACCCCCCCCGTCTGTGTGTGTCCTGCAGGTCAGCTGAAGGACCACTCGGTGAGCCAGGCCCTGAGGACAGTCCTGATGGTGTTTCTGGGGTTCTACTCTCAACACTGGCTACTGATGCATGTGTCTGGGTTCCAGTGTCCGTACAGCAGCCTCCTCTGCATGCTGCTCTGCAGGGCCATGTTCTCTATACCTTACATACACGTTAACATCTTCCAGGTGAGATGGTGAACAACACGCATGAACACACCCGGACGGACACACACACACACTCACTCTCACACACTCACACACTCACACTCACACACACACACTCACACTCACACTCTCACACACTCACACACACACACACTCACACACACTCACACACTCACACACTCACACTCACACACACACACACACACACACACACACACACACACACACACACACACACACACACACTCACACTCACACTCACACACACACACTCACACACACACACACACACACACAACACACACACACTCACACACTCACACACTCACACACTCACTCTCACTCTCACTCTCACACTCACACTCACACTCTCACTCTCACTCTCACTCTCACTCACACTCACACTCACACTCACACTCACACACTCACACACTCACACACTCACACTCACACTCTCACACTCACACTCACACTCACACACTCACACTCTCACACTCACACACTCACACTCACACTCACACTCACACTCACACTCACACTCACACTCACACTCACACTCACACTCACACTCACACTCTCACACAAACACTCACACACAGTCACACTCTCACACTCACACTCACACACTGCACAGCTGAACTGCACTGTTGGTTAAGGCCTTGTAAGGTAACATTTCACAGTAAGGTCTACACTGTTGGTTAAGGCCTTGTAAGGTAACATTTCACAGTAAGGTCTACACTGTTGGTTAAGGCCTTGTAAGGTAACATTTCACAGTAAGGTCTACACTGTTGGTTAAGGCCTTGTAAGGTAACATTTCACAGTAAGGTCTACACTTGTTGTATTCGGCACATGACAAATAAAGTTTGATTTGATAACATCAAAGTCAGGAATAAATGGGTAGTTGCTGATCTGGTCATTATTTGGGTTGATTAGTATTTGGGTCAAACTGTTAACTCAGTCTTTAGTAGAAAAAGCAGCCCCCCCCCCCCCCCCCCCCCCCTCCACACTTCACAATGCAGCATTGTGTCCTCACAGCTTCTACCAGGAATGTGAACATTTCAGGCAGTTCAAAGGCTACAGAAAAACCCATTCATGCACAGCTTTCCCAGACGTAGCCTTTCGTTTCCAGTCTATTGTGTTAATGAGTACAAAAGGTTTTTTTGAAGTGGGATTGAATGAATCAGTGATTATTGATGTAGTTTAAACCCATGGGGTTGGGGGGGGGGGGGGGGGGGGGGGGGGGCGCTTGTGTCAAAAGTAGTGCACTAAAATGGGAATACCATGCAATTTGGGATGCAGTCCCTATGTTCTTCAGGGTTGAGTACTAAACGTTAAGGAAAAACCTCTTCCCCTAATAGTATGTTGTTGTTCTGTTTGTGTTTCTATTGTAGTCACCATCTTCCCTGGTACTCCCACTGTGACTGTCCCTGTACTGTTGTCACCATCTTCCCTGGTACTCCCACTGTGACTGTCCCTCTACTGTTGACACCATCTTCCCTGGTACTCCCACTGTGACTGTCCCTCTCGGGCCCTGTACTGTTGACACCATCCTCCCTGGTACTCCCACTGTGACTGTCCCTCTCGGGCCCTGTACTGTTGTCCCCATCCTCCCTGGTACTCCCACTGTGACTGTCCCTGTACTGTTGACACCATCCTCCCTGGTACTCCCACTGTGACTGTCCCTCTCGGGCCCTCTACTGTTGTCCCCATCTTCCCTGGTACTCCCACTGTGACTGTCCCTGTACTGTTGACACCATCCTCCCTGGTACTCCCACTGTGACTGTCCCTCTCGGGCCCTCTACTGTTGTCCCCATCTTCCCTGGTACTCCCACTGTGACTGTCCCTGTACTGTTGACACCATCCTCCCTGGTACTCCCACTGTGACTGTCCCTCTCGGGCCCTCTACTGTTGTCCCCATCTTCCCTGGTACTCCCACTGTGACTGTCCCTGTACTGTTGACACCATCCTCCCTGGTACTCCCACTGTGACTGTCCCTCTCGGGCCCTCTACTGTTGTCCCCATCTTCCCTGGTACTCCCACTGTGACTGTCCCTGTACTGTTGACACCATCCTCCCTGGTACTCCCACTGTGACTGTCCCTCTCGGGCCCTGTACTGTTGTCCCCATCCTCCCTGGTACTCCCACTGTGACTGTCCCTGTACTGTTGACACCATCCTCCCTGGTACTCCCACTGTGACTGTCCCTCTCGGGCCCTCTACTGTTGTCCCCATCTTCCCTGGTACTCCCACTGTGACTGTCCCTGTACTGTTGACACCATCCTCCCTGGTACTCCCACTGTGACTGTCCCTCTCGGGCCCTCTACTGTTGTCCCCATCTTCCCTGGTACTCCCACTGTGACTGTCCCTGTACTGTTGACACCATCCTCCCTGGTACTCCCACTGTGACTGTCCCTCTCGGGCCCTCTACTGTTGTCCCCATCTTCCCTGGTACTCCCACTGTGACTGTCCCTGTACTGTTGACACCATCCTCCCTGGTACTCCCACTGTGACTGTCCCTCTCGGGCCCTGTACTGTTGTCCCCATCTTCCCTGGTACTCTCACTGTGACTGTCCCTGTACTGTTGACACCATCCTCCCTGGTACTCCCACTGTGACTGTCCCTCTCGGGCCCTGTACTGTTGTCCCCATCCTCCCTGGTACTCCCACTGTGACTGTCCCTGTACTGTTGACACCATCCTCCCTGGTACTCCCACTGTGACTGTCCCTCTCGGGCCCTCTACTGTTGTCCCCATCTTCCCTGGTACTCCCACTGTGACTGTCCCTGTACTGTTGACACCATCCTCCCTGGTACTCCCACTGTGACTGTCCCTCTCGGGCCCTCTACTGTTGTCCCCATCTTCCCTGGTACTCCCACTGTGACTGTCCCTGTACTGTTGACACCATCCTCCCTGGTACTCCCACTGTGACTGTCCCTCTCGGGCCCTCTACTGTTGTCCCCATCTTCCCTGGTACTCCCACTGTGACTGTCCCTGTACTGTTGACACCATCCTCCCTGGTACTCCCACTGTGACTGTCCCTCTCGGGCCCTGTACTGTTGTCCCCATCTTCCCTGGTACTCTCACTGTGACTGTCCCTCTACTGTTGACACCATCCTCCCTGGTACTCCCACTGTGACTGTCCCTGTACTGTTGACACCATTGCAGAAGTATGTAACTGAATGGATGGGCCCATAGAGATGAATAGTAATGTTTATAGGTAGACCTCCAGCAGCCCGATCACGCTGGACTCTACAACCCAACTTTCTACTGTATTGTTAATGTGTCCAGAACAGCAAAAACATGTTTCTCTGGACTCTACATCCCAACTTTCTACTGTAATGTTAATGTGTCCAGAACAGCAAAAACATGTTTCTCTGGACTCTACATCCCAACTTTCTACTGTATTGTTAATGTGTCCAGAACAGCAAAAACATGTTTCTCTGGACTCTACATCCCAACTTTCTACTGTATTGTTAATGTGTCCAGAACAGCAAAAACATGTTTCTCTGGACTCTACATCCCAACTTTCTACTGTAATGTTAATGTGTCCAGAACAGCAAAAACATGTTTCTCTGGACTCTACATCCCAACTTTCTACTGTATTGTGAATGTGTCCAGAACAGCAAAAACATGTTTCTCTGGACTCTACATCCCAACTTTCTACTGTATTGTTAATGTGTCCAGAACAGCAAAAACATGTTTCTCTGGACTCTACATCCCAACTTTCTACTGTAATGTTAATGTGTCCAGAACAGCAAAAACATGTTTCTCTGGACTCTACATCCCAACTTTCTACTGTATTGTTAATGTGTCCAGAACAGCAAAAACATGTTTCTCTGGACTCTACATCCCAACTTTCTACTGTATTGTGAATGTGTCCAGAACAGCAAAAACATGTTTCTCTGGACTCTACATCCCAACTTTCTACTGTAATGTTAATGTGTCCAGAACAGCAAAAACATGTTTCTCTGGACTCTACATCCCAACTTTCTACTGTATTGTTAATGTGTCCAGAACAGCAAAAACATGTTTCTCTGGACTCTACATCCCAACTTTCTACTGTAATGTTAATGTGTCCAGAACAGCAAAAACATGTTTCTCTGGACTCTACATCCCAACTTTCTACTGTAATGTTAATGTGTCCTGAACAGCAAAAACATGTTTCTCTGGACTCTACATCCCAACTTTCTACTGTATTGTTAATGTGTCCAGAACAGCAAAAACATGTTTCTCTGGACTCTACATCCCAACTTTCTACTGTAATGTTAATGTGTCCAGAACAGCAAAAACATGTTTCTCTGGACTCTACATCCCAACTTTCTACTGTATTGTGAATGTGTCCAGAACAGCAAAAACATGTTTCTCTGGACTCTACATCCCAACTTTCTACTGTAATGTGAATGTGTCCAGAACAGCAAAAACATGTTTCTCTGGACTCTACATCCCAACTTTCTACTATATTGTGAA
This sequence comes from Oncorhynchus mykiss, assembly GCF_057628025.1. NCBI lineage: Eukaryota > Metazoa > Chordata > Actinopteri > Salmoniformes > Salmonidae > Oncorhynchus > Oncorhynchus mykiss. Next base: position 43,286,896 of record NC_143041.1, on the reverse strand, counting down.
TGTGTTCATGGCAGCAACAACATGCCAACAGTTTCTCTGTGGGTATCTTTCTCTTCACTGAATCAGCAGGGTTTCACACAAACCCTGAGCAGGTTTTTCCTTTAAACCGTCCTCTCCTGTTCCGCACAGCACATCGGCCTGTCTATGTTCTCCCCGACCCGCCGGCCCAAGAGGATTTACCAGATGACCCACGGGGTTCTGAACCTTCCCCGGAACCCCCTGCTGGACTGGACCTTCGGACACTCCCTCATCAACTGTCACGTGGAACACCACCTGTTCCCCTTTCTCTCAGACAACATGTGTCTCAAGGTACAATGTGTTTGTGTCCCAAATGGCACCCTATTCCCCATAGGGCTCCGGTCAATAGTAGTGGGAATCCTAGGGAATAGGATACCATAGGATACAGACAGTGTGTCTGTCAAATATGTGTGGGGAAAGTCAGGATTGGGGCCAATTCCATTTCACATTTACTAATTAAAAAGCAATGAGGAATTGATCAAATTGAAATGGAATTGACCCCAACCTTGTTTACATTGCCATAACAGTATATCTGTCAAATATACATGAATCAAATTAGCTTCTTTCAAGAAAATGACATTCACTTTCACCTCTTAACTACTTGGAACTTTATGACAACTGCTGATGTAAAACAAAAATGTCTTGATAAAATAAATGTGATCGATATGAACCTATTTCCTTTCCTCCCTCCTCTCCTCTCAGGTAAAGCCCATCGTGTCCCAGTATCTAAAGGAGAAGGCGCTTCCATACCAGGAAGACACATACCTCTCCCGTCTGCAGCTCTTCTTTCACAAGTACCAGGAGCTCATGGTGTTCGCCCCGCCCATCACCGAGCTGGTGGGGGTGCAATGATGGAGGGGGGAAGGAGAGAGGGAGACAGAGAAAGGGAAACAGAGAGAGGGAAACAGAGAGCGGGAGACAGAGAGAGGGAAACAGAGAGAGGGAGACAGAGAGAGGGAGACAGAGAGAGGGAAACAGAGAGAGGGAAACAGAGAGAGGGAGACAGAAAGCGGGAGACAGAGGGAGGGAGACAGAGAGAGGACGACAGAGAGAGGACGACAGAGAGAGGGCGACAGAGAGAGGGAGACGGAGAGAGGGCGACAGAGAGAGGGAGACAGAGACAGGGAGACAGAGAGAGGGAGACAGAGAGAGGGAGACAGAGACAGAGAGAGGGAGACAGAGAGAGGGAGACAGAGACAGGGAGACAGAGAGAGGGAGACAGAGAGAGGGAGACAGAGAGCGGGAGACAGAGAGCGGGAGACAGAGAGAGGGAGACAGAGAGAGGGAGACAGAGAGAGGGAGACAGAGGGAGACAGAGAGAGGGAGACAGAGAGAGGGCGACAGAGAGCGGGAGACATAGAGCGGGAGACAGAGAGCGGGAGACATAGAGCGGGAGACAGAGAGCGGGAGACAGAGAGAGGGAGACAGAGAGAGGGCGACAGGGAGAGGGAGACAGAGAGCGGGAGACAGAGAGCGGGCGACAGAGAGAGGGCGACAGAGAGAGGGCGACAGAGAGAGGGCGACAGAGAGAGGGAGACAGAGAGAGCGAGACAGAGAGAGGGCGACAGAGAGAGGGAGACAGAGAGAGGGCGACAGAGTGAGGGAGACAGAGAGAGGTCAGAGGTCAGAGGTGGAGGATGACATACTAACTAACCCACACTGCTGTATGCTGTCATTGGAATAACAGATTGTTAACACTGTCCTATCTAGCAGGATCAATAAGAGAATAAACTAACTGGCATTAACACAGCTGCAAATTCATCAATTATTCCTGTGGAAAAACAATTGAATTAACTGTAACGCATACATCATCTTCATAATCTAAGACTGTAACATGATAGCTACCAATGATCTCTAGTCAAGACAATGTGTGTATTTAATGGAACGTACATATTTTCATAAACTGACCTGTATTGTTCCCTTGTGTGATCTATCATAGTATTAAAAGAATACAGAAACACACCACATTACCTAGACAGTGTCCAAATCATATTAACATGTAACAATATTAAACCGCTAATATCAATGTGATGTAAATGAAAAACCTCATGATACCTGCTACAGATGTCTTTTTTTGATTTCAAGGCTCATAGGCCTCTCGTCCAAACTAGTCCACTACTTTTGACCAAGGCTCATAGGCCTCTCGTCCAAACTAGTCCACTACTTTTGACCAAGGCTCATAGGCCTCTCGTCCAAACTAGTCCACTACTTTTGACCAAGGCTCATAGGCCTCTCGTCAAAACTAGTCCACTACTTTTGACCAAGGCTCATAGGCCTCTCGTCCAAACTAGTCCACTACTTTTGACCAAGGCTCATAGGCCTCTCGTCCAAACTAGTCCACTACTTTTGACCAAGGCTCATAGGCCTCTCGTCAAAACTAGTCCACTACTTTTGACCAAGGCTCATAGGCCTCTCGTCCAAACTAGTCCACTACTTTTGACCAAGGCTCATAAGGCTATCGTCAAAACTAGTGCACTACATTTGACCAAGGCTCATAGGGCTATCGTCAAAACAAGTGCACTACATGGAGTAGGGTGACATTTAGGACACATCCTGAATATGTCTAACTGACTGAGGAGATGAATCCGACCAGGAGCGTATTTACCAATCGGTCTGGATTGTGTTTTTTTCTTCAGTTGTTGACACAGAAAACCGTCGTTTGCACTGAAATGACAGTAAATATGAAATAAATCAATGAATCATGTCTGTACCATTGTGCTACGTATTCATTCTGAGAAATGTCCCTTAAAAAACTGAGATGCTGTAGCATGAGACCAGTGTTTATTGCCAGTCCATACTCTGCGTCATAGTGTTGCTCTGAACGCTATTCAGTTCTGCCACTAGGTGGCAGAGTTGGATCAGTCTGGCCAATCAAAGCTCTGGCCTCTTATCAACTCAAGAGAATAAAAATAATCAATATTTGCCTCTCCATTGTATTGCACTTTGGACTTTGGAATTTGTCCAACCACTTAGATAGACAAACGACCAGCGTCAGACCAGCGTCGTTTGTATACCTCATGTAGGATACCATCGTTTCTTATCAGAAAATACATAGGGAATAAATTATGAATTCAAATGCTTGATTGATCCTGTTATATAATCATCTGATAGTATAGAAGTGTTATCCATCCATCAATGATCAACTCATGATCAACTCCAGATGTGCAAATCATGACAGAGACAACAGGAGTACTACTACACCTCTGTGTGTCCAGTCTGAGCTCCACCCATGCTGCTACTTTTACTCTGTCATCTGATACACAAGGAAATAAAAGGGAGGGCCGTGATTGTATGGAGGAGGGCGCGTGGGTGTGTTTGTTTCGGGGCGGGTATATGTATGTATGTGTGTTTGTTTTTGTGTGTGTGTGTGTTGGGTGTGTGTGTGTGTGGATGGTGTGTGTGTGTGTGGAGTTAGCTGAAACTATGAGAGATTCAGCTGAGACGCTCACATAGTTGAGGTGTGGCTTGTTAGAGGCTCCAGGAAGGAACTAACTCAGGTTAGCCAGAGGCAGACAGAGTAGAAAAGAGAACAGAACAGAACAGGAGCGGCTGAGGCGAGTTCATCTGAGAGAGAAAGTGAGCGAGAGTGAGTGAGCTATGGCAGACACAGAACTCAAACCAGAGTCAAAACCAGACCAGAAACTCTGCTGCACTATTTGTTCCGGTGCTCTCAATGGTGACAAGTCCTCTACCTGTGGCCACTTAGTCTGTGCCTCCTGCCTGGGCAAGAAAAGCAAGGGCTGCCCCCAGTGTTTACAATGCTCTGGCAAGCCTATACCGGCATCTGTGGAACAGAACGGAACGATGATTGAAATAGTGGCTGAGTCTTCACTGGTGATCAAAACCGAAGAAAGAGAGAAAAGCGATATACAAACCCAAATTTCAAAGACACCAGACAAGGCAATGATACGGGAAGACCTGAAGGAATCAGAGGACCATAAGAAACCAGACAAGGCAATGATACGGGAAGACCTGAAGGAATCAGAGGACCATAAGAAACCAGACAAGGCAATGATACAGGAAGACCTGAAGGAATCAGAGGACTCTATGAAATCAGAGGATGCAAAGATACAGAAAGACCTGAAGGAATCAGAGGAAGAGAAAAATAAAGAGAGTGATCCTCCACAGCCTGCAGAGGAAGTGAAAGAGGATGTGGGGGTTGGGGAGGGAGACACATTAAGGGAAGAGAAAGCAAAAGGAGAGGTGAAAGTAGAGCCGTTGGGGCCCGATGATGTTGTGTGTGACTCGTGTATGGAGATGAGCCCGTGCCGGGCCCTCAAGTCCTGCCTCACCTGCCTTGTGTCCTACTGCGAGGCCCACCTTAGGCCTCACCTGGAGAACCCCAAGTTCCAGAACCACAGGTTGGTGGATCCGCTGAGGGACATTGAGAGACGGACCTGTGAGACCCACAAGTGGCCCCTGGACCTTTTCTGCTGTGCCGACGCTGTGTGTGTCTGTCAGGACTGTGTGACAGAGGACCACAGGGGACACAACACTGTGCCTGTGATGGAGGCACGCAGAAACATTGAGGTATTGCATGCATTCCTTCTTTCTCTTACTCCATACCTTTCTCTCTCCATTTATCTACCTCTTTCTCTCCCATTCTCTCAGTTTCTCTGTCTCTCTCTCTCCCTCTCTCTTCCTCTGTGTCTTTCTCTCTCCCTCTCTCTCAGTTTCTCTCTCTCCCTTTCTCTCCCTCTCTCTTCCTCTGTGTCTTTCTCTCTCCCTTTCTCTCTCCCTCTCTCTTCCTCTGTGTCTCTCTCTCTCTCTCTCTCTCTCTCTCTCTCTCTCTCTCTCTCTCTCTCACACACGCACGCACACTCTCTCTATCTGTCCCTCTCATACACATCTAGCCACACACAGCCACACTGCTCTGTCCTCAAGAATCCAGTCAGAGGTGAAACAATCTTCTGGTTGGTTCTCCCTCTCTCTCAGTTTCTCTGTCTCTCTCTCTCTCTCTCTCTCTCTCCCTCTCTCTCAGTTTCTCTCTCTCTCTCTCTCCCTCTCTCTTCCTCTCTCTCTCTCTCTCTCTCTCTCCCTCTCTCTCAGTTTCTCTGTCTCTCCCTTTCTCTCCCTCTAAATTCCTCTGTGTCTTTCTCTCTCCCTCTCTCTCAGTTTCTCTGTCTCTCTCCCTCTCTCTCAGTTTCTCTGTCTCTCCCTTTCTCTCCCTCTCTCCTCCTCTGTGTCTGTCTCTCACTCTCACGTTCTTTGATACACATGCGCGAACAAACATTTGCATAGATTTGATATCTAAAGGAAACACCTTGTGCATAGGGGCCAAACCATTCTGAAATTACAGAACACCGTATCAGTGGTGTGGTGTTGTTATCTATGAAAATTGGCCACCTCGTGTTTGTAAGTAAAGAGTCACCTACGTTTCTGTACGTGGCGAGACTGGAATAAAAACAGTCTGTTTTCTTCACAAACTCATCCAGAGCCGCTGTGGTCAGTCTGCAACATCCCACTGTATTGTATTAACCCATACATTCTCCAAATGCTATAGCCTACATAGATTTTTATTCAGTAAGTATCCTAAACTATTCGTCGCACTTTACAGTTTGTCCTTCTACTAAGTAGATTTCATCTTAAGTCTTGTGCCGTAATGCATCAAAGGCAGCTGCTCTTTATCACACTTGTTAATAGACATGCACACATTTGACAACAGGTACAGTGTACAGTCTACAAAACATTATGAACACCTGCTCTTTTCAATGACACAGACTGACCAGCTGAATCCAGGTGAAAGCTATTATCCCTTATTGATGTCACTTGTTACATCCACTTCAGTCAGTGTAGATGAAGGGGGAAGGAGACAGGTTAAAAAGAAGGATTTTTTTTTTGAAAGCCTTGAGACAATTGAGACATGGATTGTGTATGTGTGCCATTCCGAGGGTTTATGGGCAAGACAAAATATTTAAGTTCCTTTGAATGGGATATGGTAGTAGGTGCCAGGCGCACCGGGTTGTGTCAAGAACTACAACGTCAATGGGTCTTTCACACTCAACAGTTTCCTGTGTTTATCAAGAATAGTCCACCCCCCAAAGGACATCCAGCCAACTTGACACAACCGTGGGAAGCATTGGAGTCGACATGGGCCAGCATCCTTATGTAATGCTTTCGACACCTTGTAGAGTCCATGACCTGATGAATTGAGGCTGTTCTGAGGGCAAAGGGGGGTGCAACTCAATATTAGGAAGGTGTTCTTAATGTTTTGTACACTCAGTGTATATAGTAGTGTCTGACCGGTGGTAGGCAGGGCTGGCCCTTGCATTTTACAGGACCCTAAGTGAGATTTTTTAGTGCCCCCTCCACAATAGTGGAAATAAACATTTACGTTTTTAAAGTTCATTTCCTGCTTATCTACATATTCTATCATTGGGAGTAGAGAAGTTTAGCAGTTTTATTTTAAAAAATATGCAATTTTCCTCATTTTGCCATCGGGCAGATAGAAAAAGTTGCAGTTTTAAAGCTAATTTCCCTGCAATTCTACACATTTTGCCTAGACGTATGCCATGTCAGTGATATCTGACTGAGAGTGACTAACAAAATCAATGGAGGCCTCGTGGAGGTCAGGGCCCCTGGGCACATTCCCTGCGTGACTGTCGGTATTCTGCCATAAATCCTACAAATTTAAATAACTGATTTACCTTTATCTAAAAATGACTAATTGAGTGACTGCCAGTGACGGACATAAGAAGAGAAAATGGCACATTGTGTGTTCTACGACTTTATTCAAAGTTAAGGAAAATTACTAAATAAACTCAAACTGTATTTAACGTGATTCCGACATTTCTATTACTAATTGTTAGACTGGAATTGGAATTAAAGACACACTCAGTCAGATAGAACTTTCCAGAAGATCTCCTTCAAATGTTGATATTTGGTTGCGTTGACAACCAATACAATTCAACGTCGCTTTTGAAATACAGTAAATAGCTTATTAACTTGTCGACAAGTTAACAAATTGAGTCTCGAACTCAAACAAAAATGTAATGTATTCAAGCAGTACATTTAAATAATATATACAATATATTTTAGTAGACGCTCTTGTCCAGGGCAACTTACAGTAGTGAGTGAGTACATGTTTCATACTGGTCTTCCTGTGGGAATCAAACCCACAACCCTGGCATTGCAAGCATCATACTCTACCAAATGAGACACATCATCACAAACCGCTTGATGGCTGAATGTATTCAATTACTGGATTGGTCATTGTTTTCTTCAGGGTGATGAAGGTCTACAGGTACAAACCAAGATGACTGGCCTATGTACGGTACATTTTCCATGAATCACCATACTCTATCAACTGAGCCACATGGGCCAGTAGATACATCACCATACTCTACCAACTGAGCCACATGGGCCAGTAGATACATCACCATACTCTACCAACTGAGCCACATGGGCCAGTAGATACATCACCATACTCTACCAACTGAGCCACATGGGCCAGTAGATACATCACCATACTCTATCAACTGAGCCACATGGGCCAGTAGATACATCACCATACTCTATCAACTGAGCCACATGGGCCAGTAGATACATCACCATACTCTACCAACTGAGCCACATGGGCCAGTAGATACATCACTATACTCTACCAACTGAGCCACATGGGCCAGTAGATACATCACCATACTCTATCAACTGAGCCACATGGGCCAGTAGATACATCACCATACTCTATCAACTGAGCCACATGGGCCAGTAGATACATCACCATACTCTATCAACTGAGCCACATGGGCCAGTAGATACATCACCATACTCTACCAACTGAGCCACATGGGCCAGTAGATACATCACCATACTCTACCAACTGAGCCACATGGGCCAGTAGATACATCACCATACTCTACCAACTGAGCCACATGGGCCAGTAGATACATCACCATACTCTACCAACTGAGCCACATGGGCCAGTAGATACATCACCATACTCTACCAACTGAGCCACATGGGCCAGTAGATACATCACCATACTCTACCAACTGAGCCACATGGGCCAGTAGATACATCACCATACTCTACCAACTGAGCCACATGGGCCAGTAGATACATCACCATACTCTACCAACTAAGCCACATGGGCCAGTAGATACATCTCCTTTAAATGCTGATATTTGGTTGCGTTACTAACCAAACGCACTACTATTACTAAAGTTATGGTTAAGTTCTTCCTGGGTTCCACATGAAACATTATTTAATACAAAACATCAATAGACTCGGGGGCTCCTGAGTAGCGCAGCGGTCTAAGGGTGTACTAGAGGCGTCACTACAGACCCTGGTTCGTTCCCATGTGTCACAACCGGCCGTGATCGGGAGTCCCATAGGGCAGTGCACAATTGCCTAGCGTCGTCCGGGTTAGGGGAGGATTTGGCCCGGGGTAGGCCGTCATTGTAAATAAGAATTTGTTCTTAACTGACTTGCCCAGTTAAATAAAGGTTAAATAAAAAATAAAAATAACAACTCAAGGACAGAGCTACAAAGATTTAAAAATAAGAATACACACTTTCATTCACTTACACAACATTTCAATAGACAATACCCACTGGGCACAGACGTCAATTCAACATCTATTCTACGTTAATTCAGCGTGATATCATTGAAATGACGTGGAAACGACAATGATTCAACCAGTGTGTGTTCCCAGTGGGTAATAACTCAAGGACATAACTACATACATTTAAAATTAAGAATACATACTTATATACACTTATTCAGTAAGTGTATATAAGACACCAGCACATAGCTTTCTCACAGCGCTGCTCTTAAATGAACCACCTAAGACATACAATCAATCAATAAATCAATCAATCAATCATCCGATAAATCCTACGCTCACGTCCGTGGAGGCTCCTCAGAGGAGGAAGGAGAGAACCATCCTCCTCAGTGAAAATACTAAATATATTAATGTCACCAAATAATTTATTAAAACACTGTTTTGCTATTAAGATCTACAGTAGTCTCAACAGCACTCTGTAAGGTAGCACAATTGTGTAGCAGAAGGACAGCTAGTTCCCGTCCTGCTCTGGGTACATTGACGTCAATACAAAACCTAGGAGGTTCATGGTTTTCACACCCTTCCATAGACAGTAATTATGACAACTTCCGGAGGATGTCCTCCAACCTATCAGAGCTATTGCAGCATGAAATGACATGTTGTCTACCCAATCCAATGATCAGAGAATTAATCTAGTTCTGATAGCATAAGCGACAGCTAGCTAGCACTGCAGTGCATAAAATGTGGTGAATAGTTGACTCAAAAAGAGAGAAAGACAATAGTTGAACAGTTTCGAACAAATGTATTTCAAGAGAGAGGTATGTATATTTTGTTGGTTAGTTTAACCTACTCAAATACCCGGCTCAAACAGAGAGGGATGCTATGTTAGCTAGCTGGCTATGGCTATCCAACAGAGAGGGATGCTATGTTAGCTAGCTGGCTATGGCTATCCAACAGAGAGGGATGCTATGTTAGCTAGCTGGCTATGGCTATCCAACAGAGAGGGATGCTATGTTAGCTAGCTGGCTATGGCTATCCAACAGAGAGGGATGCTATGTTAGCTAGCTGGCTATGGCTATCCAACAGAGAGGGATGCTATGCTAGCTAGCTGGCTATGGCTATCCAACAGAGAGGGATGCTATGTTAGCTAGCTGGCTATGGCTATCCAACAGAGAGGGATGCTATGTTAGCTAGCTGGCTATGGCTATCCAACAGAAAGGGATGCTATATTAGCTAGCTGGCTATGGCTATCCAACAGAGAGGGATGCTATGTTAGCTAGCTGGCTATGGCTATCCAACAGAAAGGGATGCTATATTAGCTAGCTGGCTATGGCTATCCAACAGAAAGGGATGCTATATTAGCTAGCTGGCTATGGCTATCCAACAGAGAGGGATGCTATGTTAGCTAGCTGGCTATGGCTATCCAACAGAGAAACTCTTCCAAGTCAAGGTAAGTCTTTGGTTTTATTAATTTATTGCCACCGGGACCCGCCGGTGTAACTGCTAAACCTTCTTGCTGACTGTACACTGTACTGCATGATTGTAGCGGGTTTACTAACGAGTTAGATCTAGTAGCTATGTTGACTAGTATGACGTTGTCACCATAGCTAATACGGTGACAATGATGTAGGCTGTGTGTAGTGGTTAGCGTTTATAATATGAAGGTTTGGCTTGAAAAGTTTTTTTTCGCCTGGTCACAGACAGCTATTGTGTTGTTCACTGAAGTCCACAAGATAAGGGAAAGGGTGAGAGGAGGAGAGCGCATAGATGCGAGAAGGAATTGTACAACAGACAAATGATCATGCTGTTTGTATGTGGCTGCTATGAAAGTGAACTGTGTTTGTGTGTGATCAGGGGTGTATTAATTCCTCCAACTCTGTTGAAAAACATTTCTATTAAACAGAAAGGGGATAACATACCTGAATCTGTGGAATTCAACTGAATTCAAAATCTTTCAGACACTTTCACTCTCCTGTTATATGAAATGATATGAAATGAATGCATGTTGAAGATAGCATGCAGGTCATTAGGTCATAGGTCATTGGGTCATAGGTCATTGCAGGTCTGTGGAGATCTTCACCATTGCTGTTATAATCTGTGCAGAATCTCGAACGGCGTTGATCACCATGTACTTTTAATATAATCTCAATTGAAATCCAGGCCATTTCATTCTGCTATTCTACTAACCAAAAATCAGACATTGTTTTTCCATTGGAATTTGGTCGTGCTTTTAGATGGTTGAAAGCATAGTGATAACACATTGGAAATTCAAACTAACCTTTGAGCTGTATTTTTGAGTGATTGAATACAGGTGGTAATCTCATTGTTCAACATTTTAACAAAATAATAACCCAATTATCCACGTTGAAATGACGTGGTGTGCCTGGTGGGTAGTCTCTCTCAGTGACAGAGACAGCCCACGACCCTCAGGTCCAGTCATTCATTCGATAATTCGATAATTCCAACAGAGATCCAGGTTTTAGCTCACACCTGTTATTTGCAAATGAACCGTTGCTGCAAAACTTTAACTAATGACATTCCCTATCTAAATCAAGGAATGATTGAAAAACCCATACGGTATTGACAATAGTCATGCAACAACTCAATTACTATTAGCTGAATCGTCGGTAATTCACAAGTGCAATGTAAATACAATAATCTCATAATGCTGAACTAAACTCAAGGTATGAGTGAGGAGAGAAGGCTCTTCTTTATCTAGCTTTCTTCTTGTGTGTCCACAAGCAAATACCTCTTTTGAGGTATGACATAACTCACAAAGGAATGTGGAAGGCGTTGTTTGATCTGATCTGACTGACACATTGTTGTACAGGAGGCAGAGCTCGTCTGTGTTGAGCCAGGATAGTCTCAAACAATTCAGTATATGCCATTTATCCAGACTTATCCAAACCTCGTTGTTACTGTTTACTGCTGGCTCAGGGAACATCCAAACAAGATCATTCTGTTGACATTTAGTTTAACACATGACGTGGGACTCAGTTTCCCTTCAAGGGTTCTCGCTGTTGTCTCACTGAGCATAACACCATTTTACATTAACGAGACACAACATGTGAATAGTTGTAAGTAATGTTTTGAGACGTGAGATATTTGTGTCTGTGAGTATAGGATAATAAGGATAATTAACATTCATGCCTCATCTACAAATTGTTTAAGCCCAAACAGGTAGAACGACTTTGTTGTTCTGTTGTTCTATAGAACACAATATTCGTTTTTTTTTTTTCTTCCCCAGAGCAATGAGAGCGTGCTCAGACCAGAACAGGAATCTACTGAGGGGAAAGGAGAGGGTAGGACACAAGAGCAGCTGTTGAGTGAGTAACCTGGTCCCAGATCTGTTTGTGTTGTTTTGCTAACTCTGTCATTGACAATGACCATAGAGAGTGGGCAAGACAGCACAAACAGATCTGGGAGCAGTCTAACTCTTACAATGGCTGAGGAATATGAAATTGCTTCATTAACAGTCACACACTAGGCTGCCTGGGAGGTTTTCAAAGTGTTGCCTTTCAATAAAGGGGCGCTCGTTTCGAGCACTCTCACACCTACACCAGCACAGGTTTCCAGAACGATGAGAAAACAGTTTATGGAAATAATGCATATTGACATGGATGCAAAGAAAACAAATTGCTACTTTATTTCAAGCATCATACATTTTGGAAATGAAATCAAATGAACCTTACAATGATCCTTTCTGCACACTCTTACGATAGTGATATTTGCTAGTAATGTCTCTCCTGAGCACTCGGGAGATTTGGCCTGTATGGGTACGGCTACATTGAAAGGTTTCTTACAGAAGAAATATGGACCGCATACGTATAACCGTGGTGACCATCAAAAGGGAAAGATTATGGGGATAAGTATTAGACTAAAAGGTGAGGACACGACAGTTCACCTGACACAAGGCTGAATCCAAACATTACACTATTGATTTTATGTGCATTTTGACATTTTAACTGTGCTTCTCGACCACATTTGTTGATAACGAAATCTGAAAATACTCTGGATACATTCAGGAACATTCTAAGAATATTCTCGGAAAATGTGGGGTAGGTGGGCCGTAAAACAACAACAAAAATGACAAGGGTTTGAGGAAGAAGTCAAATTGGTCTGCAAGTCTTCAACTATAAGCTGCTATCCAAACTGTACCATTGGGGAACTAGAGCGAGCACACTTGTAGCTGTTAAGTTTGGAACACATCCCCACCATCACACCATTTTATTTATTTTACCTTTATTTAACCAGGCAAGTCAGTTAAAGAACACATTCTTATTTACAATGAAGGCCAAGGAACAGTGGGTTAACTGCCTGTTCAGGGGCAGAGCGACAGATTTGTACCTTGTCAGCTCGGAGATTCGAACTTGCAACCTTTCGGTTACTAGTCCAAAAATCTAACCACTAGGCTACCCTGCCGTCCCTACACTCTAACCACTAGGCTACCCTGCCGCCCCAATTGCTGGTGTTGTTTACGTAATCCATTGTAAATCACAATCTGTGTCAGGTTGGCATCATTTGAAAGCTTGTTCTATTGCCAACGTGACTAGCTAAACTATACAATATGATCTTACAGGTTTAGGCTTCACAATTCAGAGAAGAAAGACTGTCATTTTTGTGTGCATATAAGTGAGTCATGAGTACATTCAGATTTGTAGTCATCAGCAAATGTTCTTTACAATACTACAAACATAGGCTCATTCTGTTCAGGACAACCCAGGGTATAACACCATGTCATCATGTAACTGTACATCAAAACACAGAGATCATAAACGTTGACTGTACATTACATGAGTTTTATGACATAGATATGTGAAGTGCACGTTTGGACTCACAGGTGTTTTTGCTTACTTGTATGACATCAAAGCAGTAATTATTATAATCTTTAAAGTCTCATCTTTCAAAATACATTGAGCCCTCTTAATTTGCAGCATTTCCCTCACTCAGAGAACAAAACATTTGCAAAAGTGGTCTAATGTCCATTGCTCGTGTATCTTGGCCCAAGCAAGTCTCTTCTTCTTATTGGTGTCCTTTAGTAGTGGTTCCTTTGCAGCAAATCGACCATGAAGGCCTGATTAACACAGTCTCCTCTGAACAATTGCTGTTGAGATGTGTCTGTTACTTGAACTCCGTGAATCATTTATTTGGGCTGTAATCTGAGGTGTAGTTAAATCTAATGAATTTATCCTCTGCAGCAGAAGTAACTCTGGTTCTTCCTTTCTTGTGGCGGTCCTCATGAGAGCCAGTGTCATCATAGCGCTTGATGTTGACTTGGTATTTTACCAAATAGGGCTATCTTCTGTATACCACCCCTACCTTGTCACAACACAACTGAAATGCATTAAGAAGGAAATAAATTCCACAAATGAACTCTTAACAAGGCACACCTGTTTATTGAAATGCATTCCAGGTGACTACCTCATGAAGCTGGTTGAGAGAATGCCAAGAGTGCGCAAAGCTGTCATCAAGGCAAAGGCTGGCTACTTTGAAGAATCTCAAATCTAAAATACATTTGAATTTGTTTAACACTGTTTTGGTTACTACATGATTCCATATGTGTTATTTCACAGTTTTTGATGTCTTCACTATTATTCTACAATGTAGAAAATTGTACAAATAAAGAAAAACCCTTGAATGAGTAGATGTCCAAACTTTTGGCTGGTACTGTAATTCAATGAATCAACATTTTATTTAATATCATACAAAGAATGCCTATGTAAATGGTTAGTGTGTTTACTCATCCATCTTACATCAAAACAAGAGATGATTGGATAGTGAAATGAATAGTGTCCAATAGAAATGATCATCAGAATGTCAGGACTGGATCAGAAACCTGTACATCCAGTAGCTAGATCTCTTGGAGCAAGGTTGGCCATGCATGTTCTTGGTCTATGCATTGTTACTTTTAGCACTATTGTTGTGATCCTACAACCAATTCTAACAGTAAACCAGTAGCATATATAAACCATTGGAGATATACTCTTCAGTCTCTCCGGGACTTGGGACTTTCCTTGGGAACTTAATTCGCAGACATGGTTTAGCAGTTTTCACAGTTATCTGTATCTGAGGTTAGAAAACATAGAAATTAGACCAGGACTTGTTTCATTATTTTCAAGTGATATAACATTTCATATTTCATTGCAATTGTGTTTTTGTATTGTCACAGATCTCTCTTTGGGACTGGAAATATGTTCGTTAGCTTGCTAGCTGTAGCTAGCTAGCTGACGTTACCTAGAATGGATGGTTAACCTGATAAATAACTTACCCATGTGCTACACAACCTCCTGCTGCTAACGTTACTATACATGCAGGCAATGCTGCCCGTCCTCCTATAGTTTATCCCACCAGTCTCCTCTGGTACAGATAGGAATTCTAGCATGAGTACCAGTTGCTACTCAAGAGTCACTCGGTTCTAAGAAATTCAGGTCCTAACTGTAGTGAATCAGATTCCTTCCCTGAAAAACACAATAGAATAATGCAGAAATCAGATCATATCTGACAATAGAGAAACGGACAGGAAAACGCTCTGTTCCTGTGACTCAGCTGTATTGTGAACGATCCGATAAATTGGTCAAATAAATGAGTTAAACAGAATTGTTCACATAAAAGGCATAGCTTCAGCACGACAACAACTTGGCTATAGTGCGCGCAGTCATTGAATTTCCCTCTCCTTCTCTTCCTCTCCTTCTCTTCCTGTTGTCCTTCCTGTCCTTTTTTTTTTTGAAATTCCCGACAGAGGGAACTACTAGATAAGCAAGCAGAGATGGTGAGGACAATGACAGCAGCAGAGAATGCCATCAACAAACTTCAAGTCAACACGGTCTCTATTGAGGTACGGTAGGCTGCCCTCCTGGTTACATGTTTAAAGGATGATGTCAAACACTGATGGATCTGTGATCGTTGAACAAAGTGTGGGGTAGCATCCCTGTAGATTCCAGATATCCCATCCCTGTAGATTCCAGATATCCCATCCCTGTAGATTCCAGTTGTCCCATCCCTGTAGATTCCAGATATCCCATCCCTGTAGATTCCAGATATCCCATCCCTGTAGATTCCAGATATCCCATCCCTGTAGATTCCAGATATCCCATCCCTGTAGATTCCAGATATCCCATCCCTGTAGATTCCAGATATCCCATCCCTGTAGATTCCAGATATCCCATCCCTGTAGATTCCAGATATCCCATCCCTGTAGATTCCAGATATCCCATCCCTGTAGATTCCAGATATCCCATCCCTGTAGATTCCAGATATCCCATCCCTGTAGATTCCAGATATCCCATCCCTGTAGATTCCAGATATCCCATCCCTGTAGATTCCAGATGTCCCATCCCTGTAGATTCCAGATGTCCCATCCCTGTAGATTCCAGATATCCCATCCCTGTAGATTCCAGATATCCCATCCCTGTAGATTCCAGATATCCCATCCCTGTAGATTCCAGATATCCCATCCCTGTAGATTCCAGATATCCCATCCCTGTAGATTCCAGATATCCCATCCCTGTAGATTCCAGATATCCCATCCCTGTAGATTCCAGATATCCCATCCCTGTAGATTCCAGATATCCCATCCCTGTAGATTCCAGATATCCCATCCCTGTAGATTCCAGATATCCCATCCCTGTAGATTCCAGATATCCCATCCCTGTATATTCCAGATATCCCATCCCTGTAGATTCCAGATATCCCATCCCTGTAGATTCCAGATATCCCATCCCTGTAGATTCCAGATATCCAATCCCTGTAGATTCCAGATATCCCATCCCTGTAGATTCCAGATATCCCATCCCTGTAGATTCCAGATATCCCATCCCTGTAGATTCCAGATATCCCATCCCTGTAGATTCCAGATATCCCATCCCTGTAGATTCCAGATATCCCATCCCTGTAGATTCCAGATATCCCATCCCTGTAGATTCCAGATATCCCATCCCTGTAGATTCCAGATATCCCATCCCTGTAGATTCCAGATATCCCATCCCTGTAGATTCCAGTTGTCCCATCCCTGTAGATTCCAGATATCCCATCCCTGTAGATTCCAGATATCCCATCCCTGTAGATTCCAGATATCCCATCCCTGTAGATTCCAGATATCCCATCCCTGTAGATTCCAGATATCCCATCCCTGTAGATTCCAGATATCCCATCCCTGTAGATTCCAGATATCCCATCCCTGTAGATTCCAGATGTCCCATCCCTGTAGATTCCAGATATCCCATCCCTGTAGATTCCAGATATCCCATCCCTGTAGATTCCAGATATCCCATCCCTGTAGATTCCAGATATCCCATCCCTGTAGATTCCAGATATCCCATCCCTGTAGATTCCAGATATCCCATCCCTGTAGATTCCAGATATCCCATCCCTGTAGATTCCAGATATCCCATCCCTGTAGATTCCAGATATCCCATCCCTGTAGATTCCAGATATCCCATCCCTGTAGATTCCAGATATCCCATCCCTGTAGATTCCAGATATCCCATCCCTGTAGATTCCAGATATCCCATCCCTGTAGATTCCAGATATCCCATCCCTGTAGATTCCAGATATCCCATCCCTGTAGATTCCAGATATCCCATCCCTGTAGATTCCAGATATCCCATCCCTGTAGATTCCAGATATCCCATCCCTGTAGATTCCAGATATCCCATCCCTGTAGATTCCAGATATCCCATCCCTGTAGATTCCAGTTGTCCCATCCCTGTAGATTCCAGATATCCCATCCCTGTAGATTCCAGATATCCCATCCCTGTAGATTCCAGATATCCCATCCCTGTAGATTCCAGATATCCCATCCCTGTAGATTCCAGATATCCCATCCCTGTAGATTCCAGATATCCCATCCCTGTAGATTCCAGATATCCCATCCCTGTAGATTCCAGATATCCCATCCCTGTAGCCGAGTGTTTGTACATTCCAGATATCCCATCCCTGTAGCCGATTGTTTGTACATTCCAGATATCCCATCCCTGTAGCCGAGTGTTTGTACATTCCAGATATCCCACGAGACGAGTGACAAAACAGAGACATGTCACAATGTTTTACAAGCAGTAAAAAAAAAAAACTACTAATAAAAGAACAAGAGATACCTCTAATTTATAAGTAGTCCCCAGGTATCGGAACCGCCCACCCCAACCTGACAGGTTTACCCAGGTGTGGTGAGTGAATTTGTATAGGGTTTGGCTCCACTGTCATGCAGCATTCCTTGTCCCCTAGGGATTGATTGTGTAAGCAGACAGTCAATACCTGAAGCATAGACACCATGCACACACACACACACGCACGCGCACGCACACACACACGCACGCGCACACACACACCACACGCACGTATGCATGGTGGTATTATAAATGTTGTATTGTAGATAGGTAGTGTTGTAATAATGTTATATGTAGTGTTGTATTTTAGCCTTACTTAGTTTGGACCCCAGGAAAACATAATCACAAGAGCAAACAAAAGCCACTTAAATCAGACCACTGTCTGTCTGTCTGTCTGTCTGTCTGTCTGTCTGTCTGTCTGTCTGTCTGTCTGTCTGTCTGTCTGTCTGTCTGTCTGTCTGTCTGTCTGTCTGTCTCCCTCCCTCCCTCCCTCCCTCCCTCCCTCCCTCCCTCCCTCCCTCCCTCCCTCCCTCCCTCCCTCCCTCCCTTCCTCCCACCTCAGCCCCTATATCTAAATATACTGTACCTAGTGTGTACACAATTATAAAACGGACCTGACAACACCTCTTCCATCTCCCCATGCAGAATTCAGTGACGGAGGTTCGTGAGGTGATTGAGAACCAGTTTACGGTGCTCCAGGCTGCGGTGGAGCGGGCCAAGAGAGAGGTAATCCTATTTATTGATGAAGTGATATGCCTAGCTGTTTTAGGCACTGTCCCTATAGTTAGGCTGATCTATTATTTTTACCTGCTTCTAAAAAATATATATATTGTATGACATCACATTTGATGTATGTTTTATGTACTGTTTGTTTCTGTAAAATCTGCATATAAACCAAGATTTTCTAATAAACATAAAACCTGAACCTAAAGGTGACGGAGATCCTGGAGGGAGAGGAGAAGCAGGCTCTGAGACAGGCCGATGGGATCAAGGTACACCTGGAGCAGAGGTGCACTGAGCTGAAAAAGACACAGGCGCAGGTGGAGAAGCTCTCCAAGAACAAGAATGACGTGGACTTCTTACAGGTAAGGTCTTACTATCACACATATTCACTTTAATCATGGAACATGACTCAGGTGGACTCCCTACAGGTAAGGTCTTACTTTGGTCTGGTGGTTTATGATGGACTGAGACTGAGATAGAGGTGGTGCCAAGTCCGTAGTTCTAGTAACTGACCTAAGGTGATTCTCATGGTGGTAGGTAATGCACATACAGTAGCCTCATTTACAGGTGCAAAATCTATTTGGTGGTTAACCATGGACTGCTGATGAAGTGGAACATGACTCGGGTGGACTCCCTACAGGTAAGGTGTTTTTTCTCTGGTCTGGTGGATACGGTGTTGGTTGTGTTGTGGTGCCGGACAGTGCCAAGTGACTCATTAGGGTTATTCACATACCTAAGGTGGTTCTCATCAACATTAATGTAAGCCACAATGCTGCTATCATACACATTCACTTTAATCATGGAACATGACTCAGGTGGACTCCCTACAGGTAAGGTGTTTTTTCTCTGGTCTGGTGGATACGGTGTTGGTTGTGTTGTGGTGCCGGACAGTGCCAAGTGACTCATTAGGGTTATTCACATACCTAAGGTGGTTCTCATCAACATTAATGCAAGCCACAATGCTGCTATCATACACATTCACTTTAATCATGGAACATGACTCAGGTGGACTCCCTACAGGTAAGGTGTTTTATCTCTGGTCTGGTGGATACGGTGTTGGTTGTGTTGTGGTGCTGGACAGTGCCAAGTGACTCATTAGTGTTATTAACAAACCTGACGTGGGTATGTGCTGCTGTCATACGTATATACTTTAATCATGAAATACGACTAAAGTAGAAAATAGTGGAGGCTGGTGGGAGGAGCTATAGGGGGATGGGCTCCTTTTATTGGTTGGAATGAAACAGAAAACAAACGCATCAAACATATGGAAACCACGTTTGACTCCATTCCTTCCATTCCATTCCAGAGATTACAAAGAGCCCCTATAGCTCCTCCCGACAGCCTCCGCTGGTAGAAACTAACCTAATGTTTCATCATTAGTATTCACTCTGGTTCTCATTAACGTAAGCAAGTAAACCTTGTCCAATGGCCAATAAGGGCAGCTATATCCTGTTCCTGTAGCATGAGACAACTTGATGTACAATTACAGCCCCTGGACAGGACGCCGTTAGCGATACTTCATCAGTCATTTCCAACGGTGTACAAAATAGTGAACCCCGAGGTGTGTTGTGTGTTTTACAGGAGTACTCCGAGTGGAAGAAGGACTGCTCCGACATCACCCTACCTGGGGTCTACATCGGCCTCATGGACCGGCTCAACTCCTTCAGCAGAGAGATTGTTACCTCAACACAGGAGCTGTGTGAGCTGCTGCTGTCCAGCTACATTGAGACACTCAAAGAGACCTGCAAAAATGGTGAGCGCAGTCACCATCTGGTTGGCAGAGGCAAACTGCCATAGTGGCTGGCGGCAAGCCTCTGCAAGTCTCTGCTCACCCATTAGTGGCAAAAAGATAACGGCCCGAGCATGCAGTTGCGGTTCAGGCACACAAAGAAATCCCTCACGCTAGTCACAGGGAAACATAGAAAGTAGAGAGGAAGCGATGGTGTGTTAGGAGGAAGAACAACACTTCAGCTTTGTGCCCCAGATGCAAAGACAATCTCCATAGACTCTCTACCTGGGTGTGTTTAAACTTGTCTACAGACCTGAGGTATCCTTCAGGCAGTGTGGCATAGGTGTAGAGCCCTTGTTACAACTGGTAGACTGGATTAGAGTAGACTGGTAGACTGGTAGTCTGGAGTAGACTGGTAGACTGGAGTAGACTGGAGTAGACTGGTAGACTGGAGTAGACTGGAGTAGACTGGAGTAGACTGGTAGACCGGAGAAGACTGGTAGACTGGAGTAGACTGGTAGACTGGAGAAGACTGGTAGACTGGTAGACTGGTAGACTGGAGTAGACTGGAGTAGACTGGCAGACTGGAGTAGACTGGTAGACTGGTAGACTGGTAGACTGGAGTAGACTGGAGTAGACTGGTAGACTGGAGAAGACTGGTAGACTGGTAGACTGGTAGACTGGAGTAGACTGGAGTAGACTGGTAGACTGGTAGACTGGAGTAGACTGGAGTAGACTGGCAGACTGGAGTAGACTGGTAGACTGGAGAAGACTGGTAGACTGGAGTAGACTGGAGAAGACTGGTAGACTGGAGAAGACTGGTAGACTGGAGTAGACTGGAGTAGACTGGTAGACTGGAGAAGACTGGAGTAGACTGGAGTAGACTGGTAGACTGGAGTAGACTGGAGTAGACTGGAGTAGACTGGTAGACTGGAGTAGACTGGAGTAGACTGGAGTAGACTGGTAGACTGCAGTAGACTGGAGTAGACTGGAGTAGACTGGTAAACTGGATTAGACTGGTAGACTGGAGTAGACTGGTAGATTGGACAAGACTGGAGTAGACTGGTAGACTGGAGTAGACTGGTAGACTGGAGTAGACTGGAGTAGACTGGTAGACTGGAGTAGACTGGTAGACTGGAGTAGACTGTTAGACTGGATTAGACTGGAGTAGACTGGTAGACTGGAGTAGACTGGTAGACTGGAGTAGATTGGAGTAGACTGGTAGACTGGAGTAGACTGGTAGACTGGATTAGACAGGTAGACTGGTAGACAGGTAGACTGGTAGACTGGTAGACTGGTAGACTGGAGTAGACTGGTAGACTGGATTAGACTGGAGTAGACTGGTAGACTGGAGTAGACTGGTAGACTGGATTAGACTGGAGTAGACTGGTAGACTGGAGTAGACTGGTAGACTGGATTAGACTGGTAGACTGGTAGACTGGAGTAGACTGGTAGACTGGAGTCAGAGAGAATAACATAGTTAAACGCCTCTAATCTAGGGCTGTCTGTCACTAGAGGGAAACCCAGCTGTGAGTCAGCATGTTTGATTGTCATATTAACATAGTATAACAAAGACAGTGTAGCGATGTGTTCTTTGTTGCTTACTCTATATTTACTAATGATTTACCTTCAGTAATGAACAAAGCAAGAGTGGTCATGTACGCTGATGACTCTACAATGTATAGTTCAGCATCAGAATGTAATGAGCTAACAGATGTACTGAGCAGTGAACTGAGAATGGTGCCTGAGTGGGTTGATATGAACAAATTGGTGTTGAACATTTCTAAAACGAAATGTATTGTCTTTGGTTCATGATGTCTGATTGCTGATGATTCCCAATTGAATTTGTAGATGAATAGAACGCATTTAGAGCAAGTGAAAAAAAACTACTAGGCGTCATGTTGGACTCAGCTTTATCATGGTCAGAACACGTAGATAATGTTGTTTTTAAGATGGGTAAAGGAATTGCTGTTAAAATACAATGTTCAGTGTATTTAACATCTAGCACACTGAACCAGGTGATTCAATCCCTGGTCCCATCACACTTAGAGTACTGTCCAGTTATATGGTCAATCCCTGGTCCTATCACACTTAGAGTACTGTCCCTGGTCCTATCACACTTAGAGTACTGTCCCTGGTCCTATCACACTTAGAGTACTGTCCAGTTATATGGTCAATCCCTGGTCCTATCACACTTAGAGTACTGTCCAGTTATATGGTCAATCCCTGGTCCTATCACACTTAGAGTACTGTCCCTGGTCCTATCACACTTAGAGTACTGTCCCTGGTCCTATCACACTTAGAGTACTGTCCCTGGTCCTATCACACTTAGAGTACTGTCCAGTTATATGGTCAATCCCTGGTTCTATCACACTTAGAGTACTGTCCCTGGTCCTATCACACTTAGAGTACTGTCCCTGGTCCCATCACACTTACAGTCCTGTCCAGTTGCTCTAACCATATGAATATTATCCAAATTGCATCAAAATCTCTCATGGCTTCACGTTGAAAACAAATTACTATTCAGTCTTCTGATTTTCTTTAGGAATGTTATATTTAAAAAATTTAAAAAACACAGTATTTGTCAGGCCAGTTAGTACATAGTAGCAACACGCATAACCACCGAACCAGACAGGTAAATTCAGGGCATCTAAGACAACCCAAGCCAAGGACAAATCGTCTTAAACATACAGTTGTATATAGAGCCATAGCTGAACGGAACTCTTTACCAATCCATATTTCTAGCTGAACGGAACTCTTTACCAATCCATATTTCTAGCTGAATGGAACTCTTTATCAATCCATATTTCTAGCTGAATGGAACTCTTTACCAATCCATATTTCTCAGCTGAATGGAACTCTATACCAATCCATATTTCTACCTGAATGGAACTCTTTACTAATCCATATTTCTAGCTGAATGGAACTCTTTACCAATCCATATTTCTAGCTGAATGGACCTCTTTACCAATCCATATTTCTCAGCTGAATGGAACTCTTTACCAATCCATATTTCTCAGCTGAATGGAACTCTTTACCAATCCATATTTCTAGCTGAATGGAACTCTTTACCAATCCATATTTCTAGCTGAATGGAACTCTTTACCAATCCATATTTCTAGCTGAATGGACCTCTTTACCAATCCATATTTCTAGCTGAACGGAACTCTTTACCAATCCATATTTCTAGCTGAATGGAACTCTTTATCAATCCATATTTCTAGCTGAATGGAACTCTTTACCAATCCATATTTCTCAGCTGAATGGAACTCTATACCAATCCATATTTCTACCTGAATGGAACTCTTTACTAATCCATATTTCTAGCTGAATGGAACTCTTTACCAATCCATATTTCTAGCTGAATGGACCTCTTTACCAATCCATATTTCTCAGCTGAATGGAACTCTTACCAATCCATATTTCTAGCTGAATGGAACTCTTTACTAATCCATATTTCTAGCTGAATGGAACTCTTTACCAATCCATATTTCTAGCTGAATGGAACTCTTTACCAATCCATATTTCTAGCTGAATGGAACTCTATACCAATCCATATTTCTAGCTGAATGGAACTCTTTACCAATCCATATTTCTCAGCTGAATGGAACGCTATACCAATCCATATTTCTAGCTGAATGGACCTCTTTACCAATCCATATTTCTCAGCTGAATGGAACTCTTTACCAATCCATATTTCTAGCTGAATGGACCTCTTTACCAATCCATATTTCTCAGCTGAATGGAACTCTTTACTAATCCATATTTCTAGCTGAATGGAACTCTTTACCAATCCATATTTCTAGCTGAATGGAACTCTTTACCAATCCATATTTCTCAGCTGAATGGAACTCTTACCAATCCATATTTCTAGCTGAATGGAACTCTTTACTAATCCATATTTCTAGCTGAATGGAACTCTTTACCAATCCATATTTCTAGCTGAATGGAACTCTTTACCAATCCATATTTCTAGCTGAATGGAACTCTATACCAATCCATATTTCTAGCTGAATGGAACTCTTTACCAATCCATATTTCTCAGCTGAATGGAACGCTATACCAATCCATATTTCTAGCTGAATGGACCTCTTTACCAATCCATATTTCTCAGCTGAATGGAACTCTTTACCAATCCATATTTCTAGCTGAATGGACCTCTTTACCAATCCATATTTCTCAGCTGAATGGAACTCTTTACTAATCCATATTTCTAGCTGAATGGAACTCTTTACCAATCCATATTTCTAGCTGAATGGAACTCTTTACCAATCCATATTTCTCAGCTGAATGGAACTCTTACCAATCCATATTTCTAGCTGAATGGAACTCTTTACCAATCCATATTTCTAGCTGAATGGACCTCTTTACCAATCCATATTTCTAGCTGAATGGAACTCTTTACCAATCCATATTTCTAGCTGAATGGAACTCTTTACCAATCCATATTTCTAGCTGAATGGAACTCTTTACCAATCCATATTTCTCAGCTGAATGGAACTCTTTACCAATCCATATTTCTAGCTGAATGGAACTCTATACCAATCCATATTTCTAGCTGAATGGAACTCTTTACCAATCCATATTTCTAGCTGAATGGAACTCTTTACCAATCCATATTTCTAAGGCAAAATGTAAATCCACCTTCGAGAAAAAAATGTAAGAACATCTAATGTGACAGACCATATGACTGGACAGGAAGTAAAACATCTAATGTGATAGACCATATGACTTGACAGGAAATAGAAAGAACATCTAATGTGATAGACCATATGACTGGACAGGAAATTGAAAGAACATCTAATGTGACAGACCATATGACTGGACAGGAAATTTAAAGTACATCTAATGTGATAGACCATATGACTGGACAGGAAATAGAAATAACATCTAATGTGATAGACCATATGACCGGACAGGAAATAGAAAGCAACAACTGAATGTTAAATGTATTTCCTGTCAGGTATTTTAACTCTCTATATTGTCTACTTGTTAAATGTTTGTAAAGTCTTAATTTGTAATTGTTTGTAATGTCTTATTAATTGGGGTTGGACCCCAGGAAGATTAGCTAACGTTACGGCGTTGGCTAATGGGGATCCTAATAAAATTCACAAAAGTGTCCATGCAAAAAGAAATGACTACACTAAAATGAAAACTTCATGCTTGTGAGTTAAAAAAGTGAAGTAGGTCCAAGGTGATTATTTCTGACCAAAAAAACATGTTATATTTCTCTCTCCTCTCCAGACATGATGGGGATTAAAACCACAGTCCATGAAATAATCGCAGCCAAACAGAACATGGACGTTCCAGACCCAAAGACGCGGGATGACTTTCTAAAGTGTACGTCTCTTCTATCATATTGAGGTCATCCACACACAAACAAAAACAAGGCTTCAAATCACTTGAATGATATTACAGTAGTCCTTCAAGTAGTTATCATAATATTCTGTAGAAATATTCAAATCTTTGTATGACGTAATTTGTAGTTTGAATCTGTAAAGTTGGCCTTGCCTAAGTTATTGATTCTGTTTTACTTTTATAATATCTGTTATGTTATTCTCTCTCACGCTGTGCAGATGCCAATCCTGTGAGTTTTGACGCAGACACGGCCCATAAATTCCTGCGTCTGACTGAGGAAAACAGAAAGGTGACCAACACCACACCCTGGCAACACCCGTACCTCGACGTCCCTGAACGTTTTGAGAGCTGGCGACAGGTACTGGCCACAGAGAGCTTCTATGTCGGCCGACACTACTTCGAGGTGGATGTGAGCGGCGAGGGCACGTACGTCGGACTCACCTACAAGAGCATCGACCGCAAGGGTCCTGAAAGTAACAGCTGCATCACCGGCAATGACTTCTCATGGTGCCTCCAATGGAACGGGCGTAGCTTCTCTGCCTGGCACGGTGATGTGGAGACGCCTCTAAGCGTGGACAAGTTCACACGCATTGGGGTCTATGTGGACTATAGCCGTGGATTACTGGCTTTCTACGGGGTGGATGACGTCGTCGGCATGACCCTCATCCACAAATACAAGGCTGAGTTTCTGGAGCCCCTCTACCCAGCCTTCTGGCTGTCGAAGAAGGAGAACGTGGTAGTGCTTGTTGAACCTGGAGAGCCGCTGACACTGAAAAGCCCCTCTCCCCCTAAAATACCCCTTAACACTGACGTAGCACCACGAAACCGTTTCACAGTAACTCTTGTTGTTGAACAATGATCAATTCGTCGGTAGTAGTAATTTTCTCCGTCGAGCCTGAAAAAGATTCAGAATGCAGGAAGCAATGGAAAAAGAAACCAAATTCCTTATCAGGTGACAAGAAACCTCACGAGATCTGTACATTATGTTCTAAATGAAAGTTGAATATTTATAATATATTTGTTCCTGTTCTTGTTGTGTTACGTGACTAGTCTTGGTATAACGTCAAGTGGTTAGGTGACATCTAATGTGACGGGTCCCTTTCTATTCATATCGTGTGTTTAAATCTGACGCAGAACAGTTTTGATACTGTGACTATTTGAACGGGGGACTTCTTTGGGGAATGTTGGGACTGCTGTTACTGTTTACTACAAGCTGTGACTTTGGAATGTACTGTATTTGAGAGATACCACAGTAAATTAAATTAAATTGTATTTGTCAACTGCTTGGTATTTGTGACATGCGTCGTAAATGTGTATTTGTCACATGCTCTGCAGACTAACAGGGGACGTGCTTACTTTACAGGTCCTTTTCCAACAACAGAGAGTTAAACAAATACGTACAACATTTAAGTAGTAACACAAGGAATAAATACACAGTGAATAATGAACTACAATAACGAGTAAAAAATAACATGGCTATATTCAGGGTGTACCAGTACCGAGTTTAATAAATATGAAATTCATTTCTCATACACACACACACACACACACACACACACACACACACACACACACACACACACACACACACACACACACACACACAGTTCATTCATAATTGTTTGCCAAAAGATATACACTATTAATTAAGAAGAAAATCGAGCAAGATAAGTTAAATGCATAGCTGAAAGCATAGGGGGTAGGAGATAATTGAGGCAGTTATGTATAGTTCCTTAGGAAAATATTCACACCCATCTGAGCTTTTGTTGTTATGCTACAGCCTTATTAAAAAATATATATATATATATATATATATATCATCAATCTACACACAATATCCCCATAATGACAAAGCGAAAACAAGTTTTTTAGAAATGTTAGCCAATGTATTCAAAATAACAAAAACAAAAATAATAAATACCTTATTTACATAAGTTTTCAGACCCATTGCTATGAGATGCTTTGCTATGGGAGAAATTGACCTCGGGTGCATCTTGTTTCCATTGATCATCCTTGAGATATTTCAACAACTTGGAGTCCACTTGTGGTAAATTACATTGATTGGACATGATTTGGAAAAGTACACAGCTGTCTATATAAGGTCCCATAGTTGACAGTGCATGTCATAGCAAAAACCAAGCCATGAGGTCGAAGGAATTGTCCGTAAAGCTCTGACACAGGATTGTGTCGAGGAACAGATCTGGGGAAGGGTACCAACACATGTATGCATCATTGAAGGTCCCCAAAAACACAGTGGCCTCCATCATTCTGAAATGGAAGAAGTTTGGAACCACCAAGACTCTTCCTAGAGCTGGCCACCCGGCCAAACTGAACAATCAAGGGAGAAGGGCCTTGGTCAGGGAAGTGACCAATAACCTGATGGTCACTCTGACAGAGCTCTAGAGTGCCTCTGTGGAGATGAGAGAACCTTCCAGAAGGACAACTATCTATGCAGCACTCCACCAATCAGGCCTTTATGGTAGAGTCGTGAGACAGAAGCCACACCTCATAAAAGGCACATGACAGCCTGCTTGGAGTTTGTCAAAAGGCACCTAAAGACTCTCAAACCATGAGAAACAAGATTCTCTGGTCCGATGAATCTAAGATTGAACTCTTTGGCCTGAATGTCAGGTGTCATGTCTGGAGTAAACATGGCACCATCCCTATGGTGAAGCATGGTGGTGACAGCATCATGCTGTGGGATTGTTTTTCAGCGGCAGGGACTGGGAGACTAGTCAGGATCGAAGCACAGATGAACGGAGGAAAGTAAAGAGAGAACCTTGTATGAAAACCTGCTCCAGAGAGCTTAGGACCTCAGACTGGGGTGAAGGTTAACCTTCTAACAGGACAACAACCCTAAGCAACAACCCTATAGCTGTGCAGCAACGCTCCCCATCCAAGCTGACAGAGCTTGAGAGGATCTGCAGAGAAGAATGGGACAAACTCCACAAATACAGATGTGCCAACCTTGTAGCGTCATAGCCAAGAAGACTCGAGGCTGTAATCACTGCCAAAGGTGCATCAACAAAGTACTGAGTAAAGTCTGAATACTTATGTACATTTGATATTTCAGTTTTTGCTTTGTCATTATGGGGAATTGTGATGTCATTATGGGGAATTGTGATGTCATTATGGGGAATTGTGTAATCATTATGGGGTATTGTGATGTCATTATGGGGTATTGTGATGTCATTATGGGGTATTTTGTCTGGACTGATGAGGGGAAAAACATTTGAATCAACTTTAGAATAAGGCTGTAACGTAACCAAATGTGGAAAAAGTCAAGGTGTTTGAATACTTTCAGAAGGCAAACTACAAGCTCAAACACACATGCTGATATAATATCAGTGGCGATCCGTCACTCAGGGCAGGTGGGGCAGATCAGTGGCGACCCGTCACTCAGGGCAGGTGGGCCAGATCAGTGGCGATCCGTCACTCAGGGCAGGTGGGCCAGATCAGTGGCGATCCGTCACTCAGGGCAGGTGGGCCAGATCAGTGGCGACCCGTCACTCAGGGCAGGTGGGCCAGATCCCCACCTGTTTTGAGCTACAAAAATGTTTTTTTTTTAACATGTTTTGCATGTTATTTTAGGATTAAAACGAGTCACATATCAGTTTGCAAACAATATACAGTGGGGCAAAAAAGTATTTAGTCAGCCACCAATAGTGCAAGTTTCCACCATAATTTGCAAATAAATTCAAAAAAAACCATACAATGTGATTTTCTGGATTTTTTTTCTAATTTTGTCTGTCATAGTTGAAGTGTACCTATGATGAAAATTACAGGCCTCTCTCATCTTTTTAAGTGCGAGAACTTGCACAATTGGTGGCTGACTAAATACTTTTTTGCCCCACTGTGTGTATATATATATATATATAAAACAAAATCATTGAGTTAATAAAGCCTCATACAAACATGGTATCTTTTTTTTCCTTTCTTGAGTAAGGCAGCTCCAAAAGGCAGGTGTTTCAGTCTAGCTCAGTGTTTTCTGGGGTGGTGGGGCAGCAAACGGAAAGTATGGAGCGTAGGGGTTGTTAATGTTCACTAGCTTCGCCTTGATTGACAAAATGTGGAAAAAGTCAAGGGGTCTGAATATACTTTCTGAAGGCAATGAATAGGTAAGGGTAAAGGTAAGGGTAATGTATAGGTAAGGGTCATGTATAGGTAAGGGTAATGTACATGTAAGGGTAATGTATAGGTAAGGGTAATGGTAAAGGTAATGTATAGGTAAGGGTAATGTATAGGTAAGGGTAAAGGTAAGGGTAATGTTTGGGAATGGGTAAAGGTAAGGGTAATGTATAGGTAGGGGTAAATGTAAGGGTAATGTATAGGTAATGGTAAAGGTAAGGGTAATGTATAGGTAGGGGTAAAGGTAAGGGTAATGTATAGGTAAGGGTAAAGGTAAGGGTAATGTATAGATAAGGGTAAAGGCAAGGGTAATGTATAGGGAAGGGTAAAGGTAAGGGTAATGTATAGGTGGGGGTAAAAGTAAGAGTCATTTATAGGTAAGGGTAAAGGTAAGGGTAATGTATAGGTGGGGGTAAAGGTAAGGGTAATGTATAGGTAAGGGTAAAGGTAAGGCTAAATTATAGGTCAGGGTAAAGTATAGGTAAGGGTAATGTATAGGTAAGGGTAAAGGTAAGGGTAATGTATAGGTAAGGGTAAAGTATAGGTAAGGGTAATGTATAGGTGGGGGTAAAGCTAAGGGTAAAGTATAGGTAAGGGTAAAGGTAAGGGTAATGTATAGGTAAGGGTAAAGTATAGGCAAGGGTAATGTATAGGTGGGGGTAAAGGTAAGGGTAATGTATAGGTAAGGGTAAAGGTAAGGGTAATGTATAGGTGGGGGTAAAGGTAAGGGTAATGTATAGGTAAGGGTAAAGTATAGGTAAGGGTAAAGGTAAGGGTAAAGTATAGGTAAGGGTAAAGGTAAGGGTAAAGTATAGGTAAGGGTAAAGGTAAGGGTAATGTATAGGTAAGGGTAAAGGTAAGGGTAAAGTATAGGTAAGGGTAAAGGTAAGGGTAATGTATAGGTAGGGGTAAAGTGACTTGGCAACATGATAGATAATAGACAGTAGCAGTAGTGTATGTGGTGAGTGTGAAAGTGAGTGAGTGTGTGTGTGAGTGTGTGTGTGTGTGAGTGTGTGAGTGTGTGTGTGTGTGTGTGTGTGTGTGTGTGTGTGTGTGTGTGTGTGTGTGTGTGTGTGTGTGTGTGTGTGTGTGTGTGTGTGTGTGTGTATTGTGCTTTCAGTGTAATTACAGTACCAGTCAAAGGTTTGGACACCTACTCATTCCAAGGGTTTTCTAGATTTTTACTGTTTTCTACAGTTCGACATCAAAACTGTGAAATAACGCATATGGAATCATGTAGTAACCGAAAAACAGATCAAAATAGATTTTATATTTGAGATTCTTCAAAGTAAACACCTTTTGCCTTGATGACAGCTTTGCACACTCTTGATGTGGACACCGAGGAACTTGGAGCTCTCGAGAACCCGCTCCACTAAAAGGTGTGTCTTCATTTTCACAGCGACTGATTGCTTCCATTCACTTAAAGGTCAATAAAGAGGATCTCTGGATCAGTGTACACTAGTTTGACAGGTTCCTAATGGGTTATTATTGGAATTCCAAAATGAATAGCAGTTTGTTTCCTTCCCCCACTATTCTTTATGGATCCTAATATCTACAATAGAACAGTGAAGAGCCAGGATGTTGCATTAAATATGAAAGTAGTTTGTTATCCATATACAGCAAGCAGGGATATTACAATGTCAACCCTGCTTTTAAAATCATATTCATTCATTCAGAATAATTTATAGCAAAATAATAAGGTAAGAAAGACCAGTGAAATGTCCTACATTTGGCATCCAGGAGAAAGGAAATCTAGACTTTGGGGTTCTTCGGGCGTGGCCACCTGACATATGCACTAACCTAGGTAGAAGATACCCTTCTCTCCAACCGAAGCGTCACAGGCAGCGGCGATCAGCTTCAGCACGCAATCACTGTTTCTGGAGAGGTAATATTGATGGTTTCTCGAAACTCATGGCTTCTATGTTTGTGGCTAGATAGAGTACAGCATTTTAGCTAAGCTTTTTTCCAAACCTTAACCTAATTTTCCTAACCTGTTAAATAAATGATCCTAACTTGCTACTTTCATTATCCTAACCTGCTAAATAAATGATCTTAACCTGCCACTTTAATTCTCCTAACCTGCTTTGTTAATGATCCTAACTTGCTACTTTCATTATCCTAACCTGCTACGTGTCACGTTCTGACCTTAGTTCTGTTGTTATGTCTTTGTTTTAGTATGGTCAGGGCGTGAGTTGGGTGGGTAGTCTATGTTATTTTTTCTATGATTTGGTATATCTGTGTTTGGCCTGGTATGGTTCTCAATCGCTGTCCCTGATTGAGAACCATACTTAGGCAGCCTGTTTTCACCCTTGAGTTGTGGGTGATTATACGTTCTGTTTAGTGTGTTTTGCACCTGACGGAGCTGTTTCGGTTGTGTTTTCTTGTTTCTTTGTTTGATAGTGTTCAGTTTAAATAAATAAAATGAACAAGTACCACGCTGCGCTTTGGTCCTCACCTTCTTCCACCGGCGACCGTTACACTATGTTAATTCTCCTAACCTGCTACGTTAATTCTCCTAACCTGCTACGTTAATTCTCCTAACCTGCTAAGTTAATTCTCCATCAAGCCACAGCAGCCTTGTGGAGGGCGTTCTGTCCCTGGTTATCCCGAGTGTCTACACCGATGGACATCTGTATGGAGTACAGCAACAGACAGAAGTGACTTTACATAGCAGGTTCGGAGAACTAACCCAGCAGGTTAGGAGAACTAACCCAGCAG
Source organism: Oncorhynchus mykiss (assembly GCF_057628025.1). Lineage (NCBI taxonomy): Eukaryota > Metazoa > Chordata > Actinopteri > Salmoniformes > Salmonidae > Oncorhynchus > Oncorhynchus mykiss. The sequence goes on along the minus strand of NC_143041.1, from coordinate 43,254,615 downwards.
GTTAGGAGAACTAACGTAGCAGGTTAGGAGAACTAACGCAGCAGGTTAGGAGAACTAACGCAGCAGGTTAGGAGAACTAACGTAGCAGGTTAGGAGAACTAACCCATCAGGTTAGGAGAACTAACATAGCAGGTTAGGAGAACTAACATAGCAGGTTAGGAGAACTAACCCATCAGGTTAGGAGAACTAACCCATCAGGTTAGGAGAACTAACGTAGCAGGTTAGGAGAACTAACGTAGCAGGTTAGGAGAACTAACCCATCAGGTTAGGAGAACTAACGCAGCAGGTTAGGAGAACTAACCCATCAGGTTAGGAGAACTAACGTAGCAGGTTAGGAGAACTAACGCAGCAGGTTAGGAGAATTAACGTAGCAGGTTAGGAGAACTAACGCAGCAGGTTAGGAGAACTAACCCAGCAGGTTAGGAGAACTAACGGAGCAGGTTAGGAGAACTAACGCAGGAGGTTAGGAGAACTAACCCAGCAGGTTAGGAGAACTAACGGAGCAGGTTAAGAAAGCTGAGAAAGGTGGAAGGAGGGTGAGTCTGTTTGGGCTAGCTATTATGTAAACTTCTACTCATGCATTCTCATGCCAAACATGGAATGTCTGGCTTCACGATGACAGCAATCGAGTTGGCGTGAAGAGATCTGGGACCAGGTTGGAGGCAGGGGTGGTAGGAAGAAGACGGAGAGAGGGTGCATGTCAATAGACTGAGACACTAAGACACTGGGGAGGACGGGCTTGTGGTAATGACTGGAGGGGAATTAGTGGAATGGTATCAAACCCTGTAAATAAAACATATGGTTTCCAGGTGTTTGAAGCCATTCCTTTTGCTCCGTTCCGGTCGTTATTACGAGCCCTTCTCCACTCAGCAAACCTCCTGTGCCCTCAATAGATGAACTTTTACAGCTGACGTTACTTCCACACACCAGAGGAGAAATGTTTTTTTTATTAGTAGCTTTTTTGTTACTTCTTCTTCTTCTTCTTTGGTATCATGGCGTTCTCACATTTTGCTTGTGCATGCCGCCACCTACTGTGTGGTAGTGTGTGGTCGATCACGTTACATTTTGTGATACAAAAATAAAAAAGGAAATTGGGAAAATAAAAAAAACCTCCACCAACTAATATCAATATACCACTATTACATACCACCAACTAACATCTACATACCACTATTACATACCACCAACTAACATCTACATAACACTATTACATACCACCAACTAACATCTACATACCACTATTACATACCACCAACTAACATCTATATACCACTATTACATACCACCAACTAACATCTACATACCACTATTACATACCACCAACTAATATCTATATACCACTATTACATACCACCAACTAACATCTACATACCACTATTACATACCACCAACTAACATCAATATACCACTATTACATACCACCAACTAACATCTATATACCACTATTACATACCACCAACTAACATCAATATACCACTATTACATACCACCAACTAACATCTATATACCACTATTACATACCACCAACTAACATCTATATACCACTATTACATACCACCAACTAATATCAATATACCACTATTACATACCACCAACTAACATCTACATACCACTATTACATACCACCAACTAACATCTATATACCACTATTACATACCACCAACTAACATCTACATACCACTATTACATACCACCAACTAACATCAATATACCACTATTACATACCACCAACTAACATCTATATACCACTATTACATACCACCAACTAACATCTATATACTACTATTACATACCACCAACTAACATCAATATACCACTATTACATACCACCAACTAACATCTACATACCACTATTACATACCACCAACTAACATCAATATACCACTATTACATACCACCAACTAACATCTATATACTACTATTACATACCACCAACTAACATCAATATACCACTATTACATACCACCAACTAACATCTACATACCACTATTACATACCACCAACTAACATCAATATACCACTATTACATACCACCACCTAACATCTATATACCACTATTACATACCACCAACTAACATCTATATACTACTATTACATACCAGCAACTAACATCAATATACTCTTTTTATTTTTTGTCTTGAACGCCCCGAAGTCGGAAGTTAGAGATTTCCGAGTTCCCAGTTGCTTTGAACGTGGAAATAATCTTCATTGACTCTTGATTTGTCAGTGTCATACACTTTGACCTATTGCGTAACCCGGAAGTGTAGTCCCGTCTGCAGTTTTCACAATGATGAGACTGGTAAGTCGTCAGTTGTCGCTTTTTTTCATCATATAATTTAATGATTTGATCAAGTTTGGCTATTTGGTATGGTAAACATGTTACTAAGAAATCACATCGTAATACTGCATCGTCCTGGGACGTATGGAGAAAATATAACGTTACCTCTCATCCAGAGAAGATAGCTTGCATGCTAACATAATCTTTTAGCTAGAATTTGTTTACATGTTAGGCCTATTTAACAAACTGGTTATTTTATTTTATGACAATAGCCACCTAACAAATCACGAACACTAACAAATCAGTATCTAGCTAGTGAGGTTAGTGAAGTTGATAGCTAAGTGCCTATCACACACTGGACATGTAACAATCCAGGTATTGGCTGTCTAGCTAGCTAACGTTAGCTGTTTTTTAAACGGGGATCACTGTTTTAGTGTGCAATGGATGAAGTATGCAGATTATAGCATTTTCACATCACATGTTTGGAGTGATGAACGTCTTTTTTCATATGTTTCTAGGATGACAACGACGACGACGTCTCCCTGTTTGATGCCGAGGAGGATACAGGCAGAGGAAAGTCAAAGAAGACTAAAATCAAGTAAGTTGGTTCAGCCACAAGACGGTATAATGCAATGGCTCTCAGCCCTGAATAGAAGCGACAGATCAATTCAACCTACTGTATTGGCTGAGAAACGCATGAGAAGTTCATGCTCTTACCATGTTTTCTAGGCATCCAGTGGCCTCCTTCTTCCACCTATTCTTCAGAATGAGTGCCATCCTGGTGTACCTGCTCTGTGAGCTCCTCAGCAGTAGCTTCATCGCCTGCATGGTCACCATCATCCTTTTCCTGTCAGCTGACTTCTGGACCGTTAAGGTAGACCCTGATCAGTTACTAATAATAATAATATAATACTAATAGATCAGTAACAGCAATAGAACAGCAGTATAAAATCAATAGAACAGCAGTATAAAATCTATAGAACAGCAGTATAAAATCAATAGAACAGCAGTATAAAATCAATAGAACAGCAGTATAAAATCAATAGAACAGCAGTATAAAATCAATAGAACAGCAATATAAAATCAATAGAACAGCAGTATAAAATCAATAGAACAGCAGTATAAAATCAATAGAACAGCAGTATAAAATCAATAGAACAGCAGTATAAAATCAATAGAACAGCAGTATAAAATCAATAGAACAGCAATATAAAATCAATAGAACAGCAGTATAAAATCAATAGAACAGCAGTATAAAATCAATAGAACAGCAATATAAAATCAATATAAAATCAATAGAACAGCAATATAAAATCAATAGAACAGCAATATAAAATCAATAGAACAGCAATATAAAATCAATATAAAATCAATAGAACAGCAGAATAAAATCAATAGAACAGCAGTATAAAATCAATAGAACAGCAGTATAAAATCAATAGAACAGCAATATAAAATCAATAGAACAGCAATATAAAATCAATAGAACAGCAATATAAAATCAATAGAACAACAATATAAAATCAATAGAACAGCAGTATAAAATCAATAGAACAGCAATATAAAATCAATATAAAATCAATAGAACAGCAATATAAAATCTATAGAACAGCAATATAAAATCTATAGAACAGCAATATAAAATCAATAGAACAGCAATATAAAATCTATAGAACAGCAATATAAAATCAATAGAATATCAATAGAATATTGATTGAACAGTAATATAACATCAATAGAATATCAATAGAATATTGATTGAACAGCAATATAAAATCAATAGAATATTGATTGAACAGCAATATAACATCAATAGAATATCAATAGAATATTTATTGAACAGTAATATAACATCAATAGAATATTGATTGAACAGCAATATAAAATCAATAGAATATCAATAGAATATTGATTGAACATCAATAGAACATCAATAGAATATTGATTGAACAGCAATATAAAATCAATAGAATATCAATAGAATATTGATTGAACATCAATATAATATCAATAGAATATTGATTGAATATAAATAGAATATTGATTGAACATCAATAGAACATCGATTGAACAGCAATATAATATCAATAGAATATTGATTGAACATCAATAGAATATTGATTGAACATCAATAGAATATGAACAGAACAACTGTAAATATTGTCAAACCTCTTTTTTTATTATTTTGCTTTAAGTAAGTAGCCTAATTATGTATTAACACCAAATACTATATTTCAGAATATCACAGGCCGGTTGATGGTAGGCCTGAGGTGGTGGAACCAGGTGGACGACGACGGAAAAAGCCACTGGGTGTTTGAGTCCAGAAAGGTAGATCACACACATCCCAGTCCTTCTGGGTAGGCAGTAACTTAACTACCCAACAAACTACTACCCTCTACTGAAATACCTTTAGGGTCAAACCTAGTTCATAGGGTAAAATCCATTTGAATTCAATCACTTTTTTTTTTTTGACAGCTTCCCTTTTGATTTAAACACCTACCACGGACCAAACACTTCCTGTACGTGTTTGGTCCGTGGTAGAAGCGGTTAGAAAATGAGTGACATTTTAGACCTGAATACCAAAACATTCAGGAGATAACAGTTGACCCATTTTACATACCCCAACATACCATGACACATCCATGTCTTCATCACTGGAAAAGATAAACAGTTTAGATTTATATCATGTAAAAGCTGACAAACATTTTTTTTAATCAAACTATATTGTATTATTATTATTTCTTTTAATAAAAAAATAATACTTTTTAAACCTTTAACTTCAATGATTTAAAAATGTGTGAATATTTTTTTCAGATTCACATATGTTGTAATTTCGACTCTATTTCACAGAATCTGAGATTTTTTTGTGTGGTGGCTGCCGTCTGTTGAGAAACAACATGCTCTTGAGTACAGGGTGGGTGTCATTTCAATCATAGATATAGAATTTGTAGAATGGACCTATCCCTCCAGACAACTGCACTTTAGCTGGTACACCATTGAAATTGAATAGAAATGTTAACTAATTACTACCACAAAGATCACCGCCAGTCCATCCACTGTCGAATGTGAACTTAAATGGTCATGTCTATTCTATTATCTGTAGTTCTGTGATTTCAATAGGTTTCCTATGGAGTATTGAGAGTATAATATAAAATAAGATATTCCCACTGAAGTCAACATTCTCTGATGTGTGGACCGTCAACATTCTCTGATGTGTGGACCTCCAACTATCTTTGTGGTACCACTTGAAAGTTGACATTTTCAATTTTATTCCCATTTTTGTACATTTACCTACCAAAACATGACACCACACTGAATTCAATAGCATGTTGTGTCTCAACCGATGGCGGGCACAACACAAAAACCTTAGATCAGCGATGGGGAACTTTCATTGGGGTGGGGGCCTCATTAGTCTGCAGAGGCATACCCATACATGCTCTTGAATCTCCCCCTTGACAGTGGAGAGAAAGGGGGAAAAATGAATTTATTTCCTGCAATTCTACACATTTTGTCATGGGGCGTAGAGATAATGCTGCAGTTTTAAAACAAGTCTACTGAACTTCTACACATTTTGCCATGAGGCGTAGAGATAATGCTGCAGTTTTAAAACAAGTGTGCTGAACTTCTACACATTTTGCCATGAGGCGTAGAGATAATGCTGCAGTTTTAAAACAAGTGTACTGAACTTCTACACATTTTGCCATGAGGCGTAGAGATAATGCTGCAGTTTTAAAACAAGTGTACTGAACTTCTACACATTTTGCCATGAGGCGTAGAGATAATGCTGCAGTTTTAAAACAAGTGTACTGAACTTCTACACATTTTGCCATGAGGCGTAGAGATAATGCTGCAGTTTTAAAACAAGTGTACTGAACTTCTACACATTTTGCCATGAGGCGTAGAGATAATGCTGCAGTTTTAAAACAAGTCTACTGAACTTCTACACATTTTGTCATGAGGCGTAGAGATAATGCTGCAGTTTTAAAACAAGTCTACTGAACTTCTACACATTTTGTCATGAGGCGTAGAGATAATGCTGCAGTTTTAAAACAAGTGTGCTGAACTTCTACACATTTTGTCATGAGGCGTAGAGATAATGCTGCAGTTTTAAAACAAGTGTGCTGAACTTCTACACATTTTGTCATGAGGCGTAGAGATAATGCTGCAGTTTTAAAACAAGTCTACTGAACTTCTACACATTTTGTCATGAGGCGTAGAGATAATGCTGCAGTTTTAAAACAAGTGTGCTGAACTTCTACACATTTTGTCATGAGGCGTAGAGATAATGCGGCAGTTTTAAAACAAGTCTACTGAACTTCTACACATTTTGCCATAGGGTGGATAGAATACTTTGCAATTTTATAACTAATTTAATGCCATTTTAAATGTAGTGTGGGAAGAAATGTTTGCAATTTTTTAAATATATCTGAGTGAGTGTGACTAACAAAATCAATGGGGGCCCTTCTGGTTGGCAATTCGACCATGATTACTACAAGTTTAGACAGCTGGCTAGACTAATTTACCAATCTCAAAAAATGTCAGCTGACAAGGTCTAATTGAGTGACTGTCAGTGACTGACATAGCAAGAGGGAAACTGCTGATGAACAACCAAAAATCTAAATTGCATCTTGTGTATTCTACTATTCTTACTCTCAACAGTAAGTTGAGACCCTGATTGAGTTCCAAAAAAAAAACATTGTTTTTTTAATGTATAATATGATCTAAGGTACAATATATCCGAATATGAAAAAAATGGTAAACTTATTTAAAAATATAAAACAAATCCATAAATTATTAAATAGTTTGACAACCCTGTTTGTCAGCTTTTACATGATTTATAAATCTAAACTGTTTATCTTTTCCCAGTGATGAAGACATGGATGTATCATGGTATGTTGGGGTATGTAAAATGGGTCACCTGTTATCTCCTGACTGTTTGGCCGTTCAGGTCCAATAAGTCCCTTTCTGACCACTTCTATAATGGGAAAATATGTACGAAAGGTTTTGTTCAAAAACAAAAGGGGTGCTTTTCAAAAGTGATTGATTTCAAATTGATTTACTCCATAACAAACGCCTATTAGTTATATATTAGTTATATCTGACTCCACCTACATTCTTTTAGATGCACTTTTTATTTTAGTCTATTTGGGAAATATTTTCTTAACTCTTCTTAACTCTTAACTCTGTTGTTTAAGGGCTTGTAAGTAAAGCATTTCACGGTAAATTCTACACTTGTTGTATTCGGCGCATGTGACAAAGTTTGATTTGATTCAAAGCATTATAACCCTCAATTATAGAATTGAACCAAAAGTTTATATTGCCAAATTCTAACTTGGTCAATAAGCTAGTAGGCATTTCACAGATGTGAGAATAACCTATCTTCCTCAGGGGAATTCAAAGCAGCTGGTGTCAGACTCCGAGTCGAGGATCTTCTGGCTGGGTCTAGTCGTGTGTCCTATCATCTGGGTCTTCTTCATCTTCAGCACCCTCTTCTCCTTCAAGATTAAGTGGCTGGTTAGTTTTAGTTTAAACACTGTATATACCACTTAGCAGACACTTCTACCCAAAGTGGCTTACAGTACATTGAGTGCATGATTTCTTTTTTGCCTACGGGATCACTAAGGGAATTGTACCCCAACGAGCTTGGTATCGCCAGCGCCATACTCTCTCACAATGAGGTTGATCCGTGTGAAAAGTGGTGTGTCCCTGTTGTCAATGTCTCCCTCTCCTCCACCCAGGCCGTGGTGATCATGGGCGTTGTGCTACAGGGGGCTAACCTGTATGGCTATGTTCGCTGTAAAGTGGGCAGTCGGACGAACTTGAAGAACATGGCTACTAACTATTTCGGACGGCAGTTTCTTAAACAGGTAACTTTTCTAATGCCTAGTCTCAGAATTTCATTTCAGAAGGGTGCCCTTGAAAAGCGCCCTGACACACTTCGGGAGAAGGGTTCGGGATGCAACGTGGAAAGTCCTTCCAGGAAATGGACAAGAATGGTTTGCGTTTATTGGATCAGGATGTTATGCCTAATGTTGTTTTTTGTTTTGTGTGTTTTCTCTGACAGACAATGACTAACCAAGAGGAATTATAAAGAAGAACGTCGACTCTTGAGATCTGAACATATGTTTGCATTATTCTGAATGCCGTTGTATATCTGGAGTTTTACTAGCGACCTAATACTTAATAGAAAGAAATCTTTTGGGACATTGCTTACCTTTGACGAGTTTTCCCATTTTGATACCATTTCAAGAGAGAAATAGCATCATTTGTAGATAAGGTAAGTTTTTTTTCCCCACTGTAGCTCTACTGACTCAAAGCAAATCCCTTATCTGCTTTGATGTTTTGCATATTATCCCAAGACTTTATACAATAACAATGAAATGTTGTTTTTGACTTGTATTATACAAACATGTTGCCTGTATAATATTGATGGTTGTAAATATAGAACATCAAGGTCATGTGTTCATGTTTTTGTGCAAATACATTTATAACATTTAAAAATGATGTGTGTTTTTGAGTTATTTTTGGATGTACAGCATGAGGTGCATTCTACACTACTCATCTTTTTGGAATCTGACATCTTTAATTTTACTTAGATGTTTGGTGTCAAAGAGTAAGGCCCCCGAGTGGTGCAGCGTTCTAAGGCATTGCATCACAACTGGCTGTAATTGGGAGTCCCATAGGGCGGTGCAGAATTGGCCCAGTGTCGTCGTTAGGGGAGGTTTTGGCCGTGGTAGGCCGTCGTTATAAAATAAAAATGTGTTCTTAATAACTGACTTGCCTAGTTAAATATATTAAATACATAAAGTACACACAGAAACATCAACCCCCTCTGATTTGTAGTTTTACTTAAGGGAACTTTATGGGTAGGTATTAGATCAACCTATGTGGTGTAGTTAAATCACTACTTTGTAACTAACTCATGAGCCTGCTTAACATCAGTCATGCATGTTGGTCATAAATGATGTCCATTGCTCCACAAATGTTAGCGACACCTTGTGGTACATTATTGCAAGTTTTCTGCCACAACAAAGATGGCCGCTGTCCATGACCGATGTGAAGAAGACGTATAGGGAAGCGATCTCTTGTTCATTGTCCCGTCCCAGCCAATGATCATTCTAGGTGTCATTGTTATTTTTTTTTATAGTTTTTGCTAAATATATTTTCCATATTAGTAGCCTTAATTCTGTATCCACGTTTCACACGAACACTCCCGACCGAGGATGCGTCCGCGAGGGAGATATAGGACAAACCAAAGCAGGTCGGGTTCAGGTAATCAGAAGGGTCATTTCGCTAGCTTGACTTTGGCAATTAACTACTTTGACAGTTGAATTTGTCTTATTTTCTACCATTTGTATGCATGTTATGAGTGTGATTTATTTATCCAAATGATGAGTGCACAGTAACTCAAATCTGACTATAACTCCACCCTCCTGATTCCTGCTTACAAGCAAAAATTAAAGCAGGAAGCACCAGTGACTAGATCTATAAAAAGGTGGTCAGATGAAGCAGATGCTAAGCTACAGGACTGTTTTGCTGGCAGACTGGAATATGTTCCGGGATTCCTCCAATGGCATTGAGGAGTACACCACATCTGTCATTGGCTTCATCAATAAGTGCATCGATGACGATGTCCCCACAGTGACCGTACCTACATACCCCAACCAGAAACCACGGATTACAGGCAGCATCCGCACTGAGCTACAGTCTAGAGCTGCCGCTTTCAAGGTGCGGGACTCTAACCCGGAAGCTTAAAATAAATCCCGCTATGCCCTCCGACGAACAATCAAACAGGCAAAGCGTCAATACAGGACTAAGATCAAGTCCTACTACACCGGCTTTGATGCTCATCGGATGTGGCAGGACCTGCAAACCATTACAGTCTACAAAGGGAAGCACAGCCGAGAGCTGCCCAGTGAAATGAGCCTACCGGATGAGCTAAATTACTTCTATGCTCGCTTCGAGGCAAATAACGCTGAAACATGCATGAGAGCACCAGCTGTACTGGAAGACTGTGTGATCACGCTCTCCGCAGCCGATGTGAGTAAGACCTTTAGACATGTCAACATTCACAAGACCGCAGGGCCAGACGGATTACCAGGGCGTGTGCTGCGAGCATGCGCTGACCAACTAGCAAGTGTCTTCACTGACGTCTTCAACCTCTCCCTCTCCGAGTCTGTAATACCAACATGTTTTAAGCAGACCACCATAGTGCCTGTGCCCAAGAACACTAAGGTAACCTGCCTAAATGACTACCGACCTGTAGCACTCATGTCTGTAGCCAGGAAGTGCTTTGAAAGGCTGGTCATGGCTCATATTAACACCATCATTCCAGAAACCCTAGACCCACTCCATTACCGCCCCAACAGAGCCACAGATTATGCAGTCTCTATTGCACTCCACACTGTCCTTTCCCACCTGGACCAAAGGAACACCTATGTGAGAATGCTATTCATTGACTACAGCTTAGCGTTCAACACAATTGTGCCCTCAAAGCTCATCAATAAGCGAAGGACACTGGGACTAAACACCTCCCTGAATCCTGGACTTCCTGACGGGCCGCCCCCAGGTGGTAAGGGTAGGTAACAACACATCCGCTACGCTGATCCTCAACACAGTGGCCCCTCAGGGGTGCGTGCTCAGCCCCCTCCTGTACTCCCTGTTCGCTCATGACTGCATGGCTAGGCACGACTCCAACACCATCATTAATTTGCTAACACAACATTGGTAGGCCTGATCACCGACATTAATGAGACAGCCTATAGGGAGGAGATCAGAGACCTCTCCTTCAAAGTGATCAAGACAAAGGAGATGACCGTGGACTACAGGAAAAGGAGGACTGAGCACGCCCCCATTCTCATCGATGGGGCTGTAGTGGAGCAAGTTGAGAGCTTCAAGTTACTTGGTGTCCACATCACCAACAAACTAACATTGTCCAAAACCTATTCCCCCTCAGGAGACTGAAAAGATTTGACATGTGTCCTCGGATTCTCAAAAGGTTTTACAGCTGCACCATCGAGAGCATCCTGACGGGTTGCATCACTGCCTGGTATGGCAACTGCTCGCAAGGCACTACAGAGGGTAGTGTGTACGGCCCAGTACATCACCGGGGCCAAGCTTCCTGCCATCCAGGATCTCTATACCAGGCGGTGTCAGAGGAAGGCCCTGAAAATCGTCAAAGATTCCAGCCACCCTAGTCATAGACTTTTCTCTCTGCTACCGCACGGCAAGCGATACTGGAGCACCAAGTCTAGGTCCAAGAGGGCTCTAAACATATTCTACCCCCCAAGCCATAAGACTGCTGAACAGCTAATCAAATGGCAACCCAGACTATTTGCATTGCCCCCCCCTCCCCGCCCCCACACTGCTGCTACTCTCTGTTGTTAGCATCTCTGCATAGTCACTTTAATAACTCTACCTACATGTACATGCTACCTCAACTAACCGGTGCCCCCGCACATTGACTCTGTACCGGTACCCCCTGTATATACTGTAGCCTCCACATTGACTCTGTACCGGTACCCCCTGTATATAGCCTCCACGTTGACTCTGTACCGGTACCCCCTGTATATAGCCTCCACATTGACTCTGTACCGGTACCCCCAGTATATAGCCTCCACATTGACTTTGTACAAGTACCCCTGTATATAGCCTCCACATTGACTCTGTACCAGTACCCCTGTATATAGCCTCCACATTGACTCTGTACAAGTACCCCTGTATATAGCCTCCACATTGACTCTGTACCAGTACCCCTGTATATAGCCTCCACATTGACTCTGTACCAGTACCCCTGTATATAGCCTCCACATTGACTCTGTACAAGTACCCCTGTATATAGCCTCCACATTGACTCTGTACCGGTACCCCCTGTATATAGCCTCCACATTGACTCTGTACCAGTACCCCCTGTATATAGCCTCCACATTGACTCTGTACCAGTACCCCTGTATATAGCCTCCACATTGACTCTGTACCAGTACCCCTGTATATAACCTCCACATTGACTCTGTACCAGTACCCCTGTATATAGCCTCCACATTGACTCTGTACCAGTACCCCCTGTATATAGCCTCCACATTGACTCTGTACCAGTACCCCCTGTATATAGCCTCCACATTGACTCTGTACCAGTACCCCTGTATATAACCTCCACATTGACTCTGTACCAGTACCCCTGTATATAACCTCCACATTGACTCTGTACCAGTACCCCTGTATATAGCCTCCACATTGACTCTGTACAAGTACCCCTGTATATAGCCTCCACATTGACTCTGTACCGGTACCCCCTGTATATAGCCTCCACATTGACTCTGTACCGGTACCCCCTGTATATAGCCTCCACATTGACTCTGTACCAGTACCCCCTGTATATAGCCTCCACATTGACTCTGTACCGGTACCCCCTGTATATAGCCTCCACATTGACTCTGTACCAGTACCCCCTGTATATAGCCTCCACATTGACTCTGTACCAGTACCCCCTGTATATAGCCTCCACATTGACTCTGTACCAGTACCCCTGTATATAACCTCCACATTGACTCTGTACCAGTACCCCTGTATATAACCTCCACATTGACTCTGTACCAGTACCCCTGTATATAGCCTCCACATTGACTCTGTACAAGTACCCCTGTATATAGCCTCCACATTGACTCTGTACCGGTACCCCCTGTATATAGCCTCCACATTGACTCTGTACCGGTACCCCCTGTATATAGCCTCCACATTGACTCTGTACCAGTACCCCCTGTATATAGCCTCCACATTGACTCTGTACCGGTACCCCCTGTATATAGCCTCCACATTGACTCTGTACCAGTACCCCCTGTATATAGCCTCCACATTGACTCTGTACCGGTACCCCCCTGTATATAGCCTCCACATTGACTCTGTACTGTAACACCCTGTATATAGCCTCCACATTGACTCTGTACCAGTACCCCCTGTATATAGCCTCCACATTGACTCTGTACTGGCCTCTCTATTGTTGTTTTACTGCTACTCTTTAATTATTTATTTTTCTTTTCTCATACTTTTTTTAAAGGTATTTTCTTAAAACTGCATTGTTGGTTAAGGGCTTGTAAGTAAAGCATTTCACTGCAAGGTACCTGTTGTATTCAGCATTTCACTGCAAGGTCTACATCTGTTGTATTCATTATTTCACTGCAAGGTCTACACCTGTTGTTTTCGGCGCGTGTGTCAAATACGATTTGATTTGATTCACATTTGCTATGTTACGTCTAACCCTGAGTCCAGGTTGCACCTGCAGTCAGCTGTGGCTCGTACCAAGCTAAGGTGAGTCACACACAGAAGAGAAAGAAGCAAAACATTATACTACAAATTATAGACCCCTCTTTTGTGCAGGCTAGGCTAGTCCAGATCAGATGGAGTGGTAATTCACTGGTATTCGACGACCTTCCATACTCTGGACCTGAACCAGTATCTGGGCAAAAGAGACGATGAATATGACAGATCGCCTCTGCCCATAAAGTGTCCATTCATTTCCCCATTAGACAGCTCTGCAAGCGTTATCATGTCAATGATGCCCTTTAAATACTTCCTCAGAGTCAGATGAACTCGTGGATAACAAAAAAATGGATGTCTCTGAGTCCAATATGAAGGCTGTTATGCTAGCAGATACCCATAGACTACCAGTCATTGTGCTAACACTATTTAACATTGGCTCGCAAAACTACCTCTTTACTTCCTTCATACTGGACACAGAGACATAAACATGGTATCCATGAGTTCATCTGACTTATTGCCAAAAATCACAAAGTGTCCCTTTAATTTATTGTTTTCTGGTCAAAAACAATGCAGGTTTTTGTTTTTGTTTTTGGAGGTACGTACCGGCCTTAACAGCAGGAAATGACTGTCCGGCGAATGTCCTGGAGGATTTAAATACAGTACACTCCTGGCACATAGCCGTTTTTGTTTTCATACAAATGAAATGTTTTAGCTACTATCTTTTAAGAACTTGATTAATATTACCACTATATTGCAAACGCAATTTTCTACTAGCCCAACGCCAATCTATTTCACTTCAACAAACACACGGGAACAGCAAACCATGTCCCCTGCAGTGGCTGATTACATATGACTGTCATCTATACTGTGTTATCGGATGAGTGCGCAGATACGAGAAACGATAGAATGTGGACTGTTGAAATACACCCAAGGCAGTCTGATTTAACTTCGTCTTCTTCGTTGGGGTTTTCACGGCGGACTACATCCCCAATTTAAAAATTTGAATTAGTATTTTTTTTGTCTGATTACCCTGTTCCACTTGTGCCAGGTCCTCGGTGTTCCCTCTGAAGCGTTCCAGTGAAAGAACGGTCCTGGACCGGAGGCTCTGATAGGCTTAGCGAGGGCAGTGCCACTGAACTCCAGCACATTGCCTGTCGAATCCTTGTTCAAAATCTACCAACTACTAACTTTCCCCATCTCTCACTTTAACTTTGTTCTTATGATGCTGGTAGCTGGCTGCCGTCTAGTGTTGGTTCTGAGTGGGAAGGAACAGAACCTTTTCAGATTACCCTACGCATGTTGTCAAATCACCAGATGAGGTAACTACAGATTGTAATGTGATTTAACACATTTTTCCCCTTATCCATTATACTGGGAGATACAGGTTTTGCCTATACAAAACGTCACCATGCTGCGGGTGTAGTACTGAGGGGGTAGTACTGAGGGGGTAGTGCTGAGGGAGTAGTGCTGCGGGTGTAGTACTGAGGGGGTAGTACTGAGGGGGTAGTACTGAGGGGGTAGTACTGAGGGAGTAGTACTGAGGGTGTAGTGCTGCGGGTGTAGTGCTGAGGGGGTAGTACTGAGGGAGTAGTGCTGAGGGTGTAGTACTGAGGGAGTAGTACTGAGGGTGTAGTGCTGCGGGTGTAGTGCTGAGGGTGTAGTGCTGCGGGAGTAGTACTGAGGGTGTAGTGCTGCGGGAGTAGTACTGCGGGTGTAGTGCTGCGGGTGTAGTGCTGAGGGGGTAGTGCTGCGGGTGTAGTGCTGCGGGGGTAGTGCTGCGGGTGTAGTACTGAGGGGGTAGTACTGAGGGGGTAGTACTGAGGGGGTAGTACTGAGGGGGTAGTACTGAGGGGGTAGTGCTGAGGGTGTAGTACTGAGGGTGTAGTACTGAGGGGGTAGTACTGAGGGGGTAGTACTGAGGGGGTAGTACTGAGGGGGTAGTGCTGAGGGGGTAGTGCTGAGGGGGTAGTACTGAGGGGGTAGTACTGAGGGGGTAGTACTGAGGGGGTAGTGCTGAGGGTGTAGTACTGCGGGGGTAGTACTGAGGGGGTAGTACTGAGGGGGTAGTGCTGTGGGGGTAGTGCTGCGGGAGTAGTGCTGCGGGTGTAGTGCTGCGGGTGTAGTGCTGAGGGGGTAGTACTGAGGGGGTAGTACTGAGGGGGTAGTACTGAGGGAGTAGTACTGAGGGTGTAGTGCTGCGGGAGTAGTACTGCGGGTGTAGTGCTGCGGGTGTAGTGCTGCGGGTGTAGTGCTGAGGGGGTAGTGCTGAGGGGGTAGTACTGAGGGGGTAGTACTGAGGGAGTAGTACTGAGGGTGTAGTGCTGCGGGAGTAGTGCTGCGGGTGTAGTGCTGCGGGTGTAGTGCTGCGGGTGTAGTGCTGAGGGGGTAGTACTGAGGGGGTAGTACTGAGGGGGTAGTACTGAGGGAGTAGTACTGAGGGTGTAGTGCTGCGGGAGTAGTACTGCGGGTGTAGTGCTGCGGGTGTAGTGCTGCGGGTGTAGTGCTGAGGGGGTAGTACTGAGGGTGTAGTGCTGAGGGGGTAGTACTGAGGGGGTAGTGCTGAGGGAGTAGTACTGAGGGAGTAGTACTGAGGGGGTAGTACTGAGGGGGTAGTACTGAGGGGGTAGTGCTGAGGGGGTAGTGCTGAGGGGGTAGTGCTGAGGGGGTAGTGCTGAGGGGGTAGTACTGAGGGGGTAGTACTGAGGGGGTAGTACTGAGGGGGTAGTGCTGAGGGGGTAGTACTGCGGGGGTAGTACTGAGGGTGTAGTGCTGAGGGGGTAGTACTGAGGGGGTAGTACTGAGGGGGTAGTACTGAGGGGGTAGTACTGAGGGAGTAGTACTGAGGGTGTAGTGCTGCGGGAGTAGTACTGCGGGTGTAGTGCTGCGGGTGTAGTGCTGCGGGTGTAGTGCTGCGGGTGTAGTGCTGAGGGGGTAGTACTGAGGGTGTAGTGCTGAGGGGGTAGTACTGAGGGGGTAGTGCTGAGGGAGTAGTACTGAGGGAGTAGTACTGAGGGGGTAGTACTGAGGGGGTAGTACTGAGGGGGTAGTGCTGAGGGGGTAGTGCTGAGGGGGTAGTGCTGAGGGGGTAGTGCTGAGGGGGTAGTACTGAGGGGGTAGTACTGAGGGGGTAGTACTGAGGGGGTAGTGCTGAGGGTGTAGTACTGCGGGGGTAGTACTGAGGGTGTAGTGCTGAGGGGGTAGTACTGAGGGGGTAGTGCTGAGGGAGTAGTACTGAGGGAGTAGTACTGAGGAAGTAGTACTGAGGGGGTAGTACTGAGGGGGTAGTACTGAGGGGGTAGTGCTGAGGGGGTAGTGCTGAGGGGGTAGTGCTGAGGGGGTAGTACTGAGGGGGTAGTACTGAGGGGGTAGTGCTGAGGGTGTAGTACTGCGGGGGTAGTACTGAGGGGGTAGTACTGAGGGGGTAGTGCTGCGGGGGTAGTGCTGAGGGAGTAGTGCTGAGGGGGTAGTACTGAGGGTGTAGTACTGAGGGGGTAGTACTGAGGGAGTAGTACTGAGGGTGTAGTGCTGCGGGAGTAGTACTGCGGGTGTAGTGCTGCGGGTGTAGTGCTGCGGGTGTAGTGCTGCGGGTGTAGTGCTGAGGGGGTAGTACTGAGGGTGTAGTGCTGAGGGGGTAGTACTGAGGGGGTAGTGCTGAGGGAGTAGTACTGAGGGAGTAGTACTGAGGGGGTAGTACTGAGGGGGTAGTACTGAGGGGGTAGTACTGAGGGGGTAGTACTGAGGGGGTAGTACTGAGGGGGTAGTACTGAGGGAGTAGTACTGAGGGTGTAGTGCTGCGGGAGTAGTACTGCGGGAGTAGTGCTGCGGATGTAGTACTGCGGGTGTAGTACTGCGGGTGTAGTACTGCGGGAGTAGTACTGCGGGAGTAGTGCTGCGGGTGTAGTACTGCGGGTGTAGTACTGCGGGTGTAGTACTGCGGGAGTAGTGCTGCGCGTGTAGTGCTGCGGGTGTAGTGCTGAGGGAGTAGTGCTGAGGGAGTAGTACTGCGGGTGTAGTGCTGAGGGAGTAGTACTGCGGGTGTAGTACTGCGGGAGTAGTACTGCGGGTGTAGTGCTGCGGGTGTAGTGCTGAGGGAGTAGTGCTGAGGGAGTAGTACTGCGGGTGTAGTACTGAGGGGGTAGTACTGAGGGGGTAGTGCTGAGGGTGTAGTGCTGAGGGTGTAGTGCTGCGGGTGTAGTACTGCGGGTGTAGTACTGCGGGTGTAGTGCTGAGGGAGTAGTACTGCGGGTGTAGTACTGCGGGTGTAGTGCTGCGGGTGTAGTACTGCGGGTGTAGTACTGCGGGAGTAGTACTGCGGGTGTAGTACTGCGGGTGTAGTACTGCGGGTGTAGTGCTGAGGGTGTAGTGCTGAGGGAGTAGTGCTGCGGGAGTAGTACTGCGGGTGTAGTACTGCGGGTGTAGTGCTGCGGGTGTAGTACTGCGGGTGTACTACTGCGGGTGTAGTACTGCGGGAGTAGTACTGCGGGTGTAGTACTGCGGGTGTAGTACTGCGGGAGTAGTGCTGAGGGAGTAGTGCTGAGGGTGTAGTGCTGCGGGTGTAGTACTGCGGGTGTAGTACTGAGGGTGTAGTGCTGCGGGAGTAGTACTGCGGGAGTAGTGCTGCGGGTGTAGTACTGCGGGTGTAGTACTGCGGGTGTAGTACTGCGGGAGTAGTACTGCGGGAGTAGTGCTGCGGGTGTAGTACTGCGGGTGTAGTACTGCGGGTGTAGTACTGCGGGAGTAGTACTGCGCGTGTAGTGCTGCGGGTGTAGTGCTGAGGGAGTAGTGCTGAGGGAGTAGTACTGCGGGTGTAGTGCTGAGGGAGTAGTACTGCGGGTGTAGTACTGCGGGAGTAGTACTGCGGGTGTAGTGCTGCGGGTGTAGTGCTGAGGGAGTAGTGCTGAGGGAGTAGTACTGCGGGTGTAGTACTGAGGGGGTAGTACTGAGGGGGTAGTGCTGAGGGTGTAGTGCTGAGGGTGTAGTGCTGCGGGTGTAGTACTGCGGGTGTAGTACTGCGGGTGTAGTGCTGAGGGAGTAGTACTGCGGGTGTAGTACTGCGGGTGTAGTGCTGCGGGTGTAGTACTGCGGGTGTAGTACTGCGGGAGTAGTACTGCGGGTGTAGTACTGCGGGTGTAGTACTGCGGGTGTAGTGCTGAGGGTGTAGTGCTGAGGGAGTAGTGCTGCGGGAGTAGTACTGCGGGTGTAGTACTGCGGGTGTAGTGCTGCGGGTGTAGTACTGCGGGTGTAGTACTGCGGGTGTAGTACTGCGGGAGTAGTACTGCGGGTGTAGTACTGCGGGTGTAGTACTGCGGGAGTAGTGCTGAGGGAGTAGTGCTGAGGGTGTAGTGCTGCGGGTGTAGTACTGCGGGTGTAGTGCTGCGGGTGTAGTGCTGCGGGTGTAGTACTGCGGGTGTAGTACTGCGGGTGTAGTACTGCGGGAGTAGTGCTGCGGGTGTAGTGCTGCGGGTGTAGTACTGCGGGTGTAGTGCTGAGGGAGTAGTGCTGCGGGTGTAGTACTGCGGGTGCGGAGCGCGCCACTTCTCAGAATGGTGCTACAGTGTGTCTCGCAAAGATCACCTAATGATTCATTAGTATTCTACATATAACCACCAGACTATAATAGCATGATGATGTCAGTCTACTGTTATAACATAAAAACACCATGTCATTTATAATGACTATTTAGGATGATCGTGCTGAAATACATAAATGTATATTAGCTCATTCTTTTGTTTTTACACCATCCGCTCTAAACTTTGATTAGTTCGCCCGGTTAGCAACCCTTAACATCATTCAAGAAGATCGAAATGCATCTGGTCATGAATCTGATTTGGGATCACATGGTTGGCCTGCGTGTATGTGTCATCGACGTTTCACCTGTAAAACGTGACGAAATGATAATTCACGATTGACAGGGATTTATAATGAGGTCGGCCTGATTTTGGTGTTTTAGGATTTTCAGAATCTGAACATTTTGGCTGGGAAATGTCAGCTGAATTGAGGTGGGCTCATGATCATTAGTCTAGCAGTTGAAAGCAATGCAGATCTTCCACACACACACACACACACACACACACACACACACACACACACTATTGTAATGCCCCCAGTCATGTAAAATGACATAGTTGCAGGAAATTATTTTCGAGAAGGCCCTTTTACTCTCAGACCCACAAACCCCTCTGGTCTTCAGGATGTTTGAGCACCGAATGTTATGACCCTCCAGTGATAGCCCTGACGTAGGGTCGAGGTTCTCAAACGTATTGGGTCCGGGGACCCCCTTTTGTGATACCAAATTCATCAGGGATCCCCTTCGTAATCAGAACACAATTGGAGTTAGATGAAAATAGCATAGAAGGAGTGTTACTATGACGTCATTAGTGGGCGGATGGACGAGCCTTTGGCCTTGGGAAGGAACATTTTATGCCCCGCCTCTTGGCATCGGAGAGAAAATGTTGCAGTTTAAAAAGCCAATGTCCTGCAATTTTCTACACATTATGTCATGAGGCAGAGAGAAAATGTTGCAGTTTAAAAAGCCAATGTCCTGCAATTTTCTACACATTATGTCATGAGGCAGAGAGAAAATGTTGCAGTTTAAAAAGCCAATGTCCTGCAATTTTCTACACATTATGTCACGAGGAAGAGAGAAAATTTTGCAGTTTTAAAGCATTTATGTAAAAAAAAAAAAAAAAAAAAATTGAATATATAATTGGTGCAGTACTGTGGACACCAATATCCATGTGAGCCAATCCTGTTGTCCAGAGTTACAAACAGAAATGAATAATATTACATTGTATTGTATTACAGCCTTTAAACTTATCCCACGGCTCACCTGACAAAGTTAATTTAATTCGTCGTTGTTAGTAATATTCATTAAACAAATATTTTATGTTTAAAAACAACATTTGGCCTCTGACCCCTAGCAGTACCCCACTTTGAGAACTTCCAAATGTAGGGAATAGGGTGCAATTTGGGATACAGGCGACTGTCTGCTCTGTTGTTTGATTTGCTTAGGCATCTTTGAAGAGCTGACATGTCTGCCTACCAGCAGAGGGCAGCAAAACCATAGTGAATATGTTTTGTGTGTCGGCCGCATGCAATCTGTCCTGATACACAGGCTTTGTCCTAATAATTGCACCCTGGTCAAAACAAGTGAATAGGTTGGGAAGCAGCCATTATCTACTGCTCATTGGTGGGTCTTCTGTGAACTTATCCTGAGTATCATCCACAGGTGGAGCTGGGCTGTCCAGATCCCACCCTCTTGCATTTTTGATTTAACCAGGCAAGTCAGTTAAGAACAAATTCTTATTTACAATAACAGCCTACCCACCCGGACAAACCCGGATGACGCTGGGACCACTGTGCACCGCCCTATGGGACTCCCAATCACGGCTGGTTGTGATTCAGCCTGGAATCAAACCAGGGTCTGTAGTGACTCTTCTAGCACTGAGATACAGTGCCTTAGATCGCTTTGCCACTCAGGAGCCATCCAGCTTTAGATGCTCAGAAATAGGATGGTAAGGCTGGTCGTGGGAAGGCTATTAACACGTAGCTCTGACACAGTCATGGAAAGGCCATTGTGTTTCCTGTGTGTGTTGTGTCTGTCCTACGTGTCAATGTTGCCACTAGATGTGGTCTCCACTGAAATACCACTTGGTATTCAGACCAGAGAATATACAGCAGCTAAGTGTGTGTGTGTGTGTGTTTAAATGTGTGTGTGTATGTGTGTGTGCGTTTATGTGTGTGTGTGTGTGTGTGTGTGTGTGTGTGTGTGTGTTTTTGTGTTTGTGCGTTTGTGTGTGTGTGTGTGTGCGTTCGTGTGTGTGTGTGTGTGCGTTCATGTGTGTGTGTGTTTGTGTGTGTGTGTGTTTGTGTGTGTGCGTTTATGTGTGTGTGTGTGTTTGTGTGTGCGTTTATGTGTGTGTTTATGTGTGTGTGTGTGTGTGTGTGCGTTTATGTGTGTGTGTGTGTGTGTTTGTGTGTGCGTTTATGTGTGTGTGTGTGTGTTTATGTGTGTAAGTGCGTTCATGCGTGTGTGTGTGTGTGTGTGTGTGTTTATGTGTGTGTAAGCGCGTGCATGCGCGTGTGTGTGTGTGTTTATGTGTGTGTTTATGTGTGTGTGAGCGCGTGCGTGCGTACCTGTGTGTGGATTGATTATGTTGCCTGATTAAAAGAGACCATCTTTGTGTTATTAGTACTCCATTATTTTGTGTGTGAATGTGACTGTGGAAAAATGCAATGGCAACTGACTTTGAGTTTTCCCAATAACCACAGGTCAGAAACACAAAGTCAATGAGAGAGAGAGAACTCCCCTGAACTTTCATCCATTAGTGTGGAATCTGGGATCCCCTGGACGTGATCAATGGAACAGGTATGGTAATGAGAAGTACGGCTAGCATCGCCCTAGCGTGAGAACGCTGCTCTTCCAACAAGACGCCTGAGGTTCACTGGCAGTCTCTTCCACACAGCTGTGTGTGTGTGTGTGTGTGTGTGTGTGTGTGTGTGGATTGGCGTAAGGGTAGTCAATGAACGAATAAGGCCTGTCGTGCAAGCGAGCCTTTCCATGTCTTGACAGCAGGTGTTACCAAGAACCACGGATGAAATGCAGGGCTGTATTTTTTGGGACTGGACTGCTTTACAGCCAAATCCGTGCAAGAAGGCCTTTGTATATCTAAGGCTGTGTTTAGACAGGCAGCCTAATTCTATTTTTTTTTCTCTTCTTTTTGACCAATCAAATCAGGTCTGAAAAAAGATCTGATGTGATTGGTCAAAATACCAATTAGTGGGAAATAGATAATACATAGGGTGCCTCTGTGAACACAGCCTTCGTCAGTACCTGCACCATCCCGATCTGCCCACAACCCCGTCCCTGAAAAACCCCCCCTTATGCCACCCTCAGGCCTCTTATGCCACCCTCAGGCCTCTTATGCCACCCTCAGGCCTCTTATGTCACCCTCAGGCCTCTTATGCCACCCTCAGGCCTCTTATGCCACCCTCAGGCCTCTTATGTCACCCTCAGGCCTCTTTTGCCACCCTCAGGCCTTTTATGCCACCCTCAGGCCATGGCACTCTGAGTTCAAAGGACAGACAGGAAATGGAACTCTGAACCACCTTGATTGGGGAGAAAATTGGGGTTTTCTTGTTTGGGCAAAAGTCCGTCCTCTGTCCTCTCTCCTCCGTCTTCTCTCCTCCATGACCGATAAGTGGTCTAGGAGTGTGTCAACTCGTTAGTAGGCAAACGAAAGACGGTCTGCCCCTCCTCGATAATCTCCTTTTGGTGACGAAGCACAAGTGCATCCTACCGGAGTCCTTCACAGAAGATTTGTGAAATATGCCACACCCTCTTAGAATCAGCTATTGTTTTCTCAATGGAGAAAAGCATGCAAAAATTTCAAAACGAAATGTTACTTTTATCTTTCTATATAAAAAATGTCTTGCACAACTAGCTAAACTAATTTATTTTGGGATTACACCCTGTAAACACCCTGTTTTCCTGTCTCGTTTCATACAAGCGCATTTTCGTCCACTTTCCCTCTCCTCACTGCGTGTCCTCGATTACATTTGACCTTTTTTCAAAAGGAGTCCAGAGATGACGCAGGAGTTGAGCAAATCTAATTGAGAAAAAGGCCAATGGGTTATTGTCTGAGCGATGTGCATTTGTGCAGACTGAGGGACGGACAGGCTCTTCTCATGGTAACCTGAAGTCGAATCGGACAGGGTCTTCTCATGGTAACCTGAAGTCGAATCGGACAGGCTCTTCTCATGGTAACCTGAAGTCGAATCAGACAGGGTCTTCTCATGGTAAACTGAAGTCGAATCGGACAGGGTCTTCTCATGGTAACCTGAAGTCGAATCAGACAGGGTCTTCTCATGGTAAACTGAAGTCGAATCGGACAGGGTCTTCTCATGGTAACCTGAAGTCTAATCGGACAGGGTCTTCTCATGGTAACCTGAAGTCTAATCGGACAGGGTCTTCTCATGGTAACCTGAAGTCTAATCAGACAGGGTCTTCTCATGGTAAACTGAAGTCGAATCGGACAGGCTCTTCTCATGGTAACCTGAAGTCTAATCGGACAGGGTCTTCTCATGGTAACCTGAAGTCTAATCGGACAGGGTCTTCTCATGGTAACCTGAAGTCTAATCGGACAGGGTCTTCTCATGGTAAACTGAAGCCGAATCGGACAGGGTCTTCTCATGGTAACCTGAAGTCTAATCGGACAGGGTCTTCTCATGGTAAACTGAAGTCGAATCGGACAGGGTCTTCTCATGGTAACCTGAAGTCTAATCGGACAGGGTCTTCTCATGGTAAACTGAAGTCGAATCGGACAGGCTCGTCTCATGGTAACCTGAAGTCTAATCGGACAGGGTCTTCTCATGGTAACCTGAAGCCGAATCCAAAACCCCTTGTGTGTAACTTTGGGACAGGAGCATTAATTGCTGTTCACATAGCTACGTCCAGTGTTATTGTCTGGACTGTAGCTGTCCTGGTCTAGTTTGGTTGTGTGTCTGGAGTCCGATGAAACACTCAGGTGGATTGATCCTGGTCCTCTGTAAGCTCAGCTGGTAGAGTGTGGTGATTTCCAACCAACGCAACTTTTTGAATAAAAGCTTCTGCTAAATGCCAAATATTGTGATTCACTGTGTGGGCTGTATTTTAAACTGTCACAGAGTTGGAGTGTGTATTTCAGTAACAGGGCTGGATGTTTTCAACAGGGAAGTGTTTCTGTGGTGCAGGATCCAGCCATAGTACTCTCTCCGACGTTGTTCCTGACACACAGGTACACACACACACACACACACACACACACACACACACACACACACACACACACACACACACACACACACACACACACACACACACACACACAGGTACACACACACACACAGGTACACACACACACACACACACACACACACAGGTACACACACACACACACACAGGTACACACACACACACACACACACACACACACACACACACACACACACACACACACACACACACACACACACACACACACACACACACACAGGTACACACACACACACACACACACAGGCACACACACACACACAGGTAAACACACACACACTCACACCCCCCAACCGCTTGGCCAGACTGAGGCCTGTGTGGAGGATGGCTGCTGTGGGGCCTCTCTGACCTACGGTAGTTCTCCTTTATTACAGTCTGGAGTCATCTTGGTGTATTCTTACCCTGTGTGGCAGTCCGTGTGTTTCCGCACATGTTAAAGTAGGAACTACAGAATGATCTCTTTGTGGGCTTATTATGGAGTAGTATGTGTTTGTTTGACCTGGTTGGAATGGACAAGGGAGAGAGAGGGAGACAGTCCGACTGATCTAACATCTGGTGACTTTCAACAGCAGTCCTGTTCAGTTTTGACCTCTGCTAGTTCAGTGTCATTTTCTACAATTCTTCTAAATATTCCGTTGGTGGAAAATATTCAAATGTATTTCCAAACTAATTCCCCAAAAGGACACATAAAGTCGTAATGAATTTGACTTGTTCTTAGGATCATAGTATCAACACGTCCTTGACTCACTTATTGTGCAATGAGCACAGTAACACACTGGTAGGACTGACTGTGAGTAGTGGTCTAGAACTAGTAGAACTGACTGTGAGTAGTGGTCTAGATCTAGTAGAACTGACTGAGTAGTGGTGACTGTGAGTAGTGATCTAGAACTGACTGAGTAGTGGTCTAGAACTAGTAGAACTGACTGTGAGTAGTGGTCTAGAACTAGTAGAACTGACTGAGTAGAGGTGACTGTGAGTAGTGATCTAGAACTGACTGAGTAGTGGTCTAGAACTAGTAGAACTGACTGTGAGTAGTGGTCTAGATCTAGTAGAACTGACTGAGTAGTGGTGACTGTGAGTAGTGATCTAGAACTGACTGTGAGTAGTGGTCTAGAACTAATAGAACTGACTGAGTAGTGGTGACTGTGAGTAGTGATCTAGAACTGACTGAGTAGTGGTCTAGAACTAGTAGAACTGACTGTCAGTAGTGATCTAGAACTAGTAGAACTGACTGTGAGTAGTGGCCCAGAACTAGTAGGACTGACTGTGAGTAGTGGCCCAGAACTAGTAGGACTGACTGTGAGTAGTGGCCCAGAACTAGTAGGACTGACTGTGAGTAGTGGCCCAGAACTAGTAGGACTGACTGTGAGTAGTGGCCCAGAACTAGTAGGACTGACTGTGAGTAGTGGCCCAGAACTAGTAGGACTGACGGTGAGTAGTGGCCCAGAACTAGTAGGACTGACTGTGAGTAGTGGCCCAGAACTAGTAGGACTGACTGTGAGTAGTGGCCCAGAACTAGTAGGACTGACTGTTTGTAGTGGCCCGGGAACTAGTAGGACTGACTGTGAGTAGTGGCCCAGAACTAGTAGGACTGACTGTTTGTAGTGGCCCGGGAACTAGTAGGACTGACTGTGAGTAGTGGCCCAGAACTAGTAGGACTGACTGTGAGTAGTGGCCCAGAACTTGTAGGACTGACTGTGAGTAGTGGCCCAGAACTTGAAGTCAAGGAGAGGCTGTCAGTGTGAGTGGAAACTGTGACATCATGAAGCATTCCATCAGGCAGGACAGAACGTTTGTGGTCGGATGTGTTTTTCAGAAGTTACGGAAGCCTGACTCGCGTGTGCCGCCTCCTTCGCTCTGTGAATCTGTGTTTGACGATTTTCGTATTCTGTTTCACTGTTTTGTTTTGAGATGGGGGGGGGGGGTGATGTTGTTGATGTTGTTTTTCAGCTTCATTTCTAGCTATGCCAGATCTTGTGGTTTTCGCATTATGAAAGTCTGCAGCACAGCCTTCCCACTGGGCACATGCATAAATTCTACACTGGTTCAACGTAATTTCATTGAAATTACAGTACGTGGAAACTACGTTGATTCAACCAGTGTGTGCCCAGTGGGTTTCCGTACCAGGCCGAGCAGGCTCAGCCAATAGGGTTCCACCGCATAACAACAATGTTTCAATTTGTCTAATCGGGGGTATTTAGGCTAAGTAAACTATTACTCTTCTGATTTCATCTGCAGCCCATGGCCCAGTCATACAGGCCTCTTATTCAAACCATTTGTGTGCGGTCTGGATTGAGGGGCGGAGGGTTGCGGGGGGACAAAGAGGGGGGGGGGGGGGGGGGGGAGTTAGGCAGTGGAGAGACGAGAATGGTGGAGGGGGGGGGGGATTTGGATAGCCCTGGGAGAAAGTCTGGGACGCTGAGAGTGAGAGGTATTGGCAGGGAGAACTAAACCACAGCTTGCGTGATTGTGGTTCTCCTTCAGCCCCTCTGCTCCTTTCCCTTCTCTGCCTCCCAGCTCCCCCGAAGCACCTGCACGCACACAGCCACTTAACCCCCTGACCTTTGACCCATGGCCTTGTCAGTGGAGACACACCTCAGCAGTGTTTATTTGATAGGATTTATTTCATTGGTGTTCTCAGTGCATAAAACTGAATGATCCAGAATGCACAGTTACATTAGGGCAAACGGTAGAAAATGAAAATGAGCGTTTTCAATATCAGTCCTTTTTATTCCATTTGTTGTACAACCCTCATCTGGTCATCTGAGCTGAGAGTGACAGATTAGATAGACAGATAGATCAATCCATCGATCAATACAGTACACACAGTAGCAAGTGCCGAACCTTTGATTTGAGAGAACCTTTGATTTGAGTGAACCTTTGATTTGAGAGAACCTTTGATTTGAGAGAACCTTTGATTTGAGTGAACCTTTGACTTGAGAGAACCTTTGATTGAGTGAACCTTTGACTTGAGAGAACCTTTGATTGAGTGACACGATGTGCGGTGGTGTGCAAAACAGCCCCTTACATTCACCCAGACTATCTTTTATTGGTGAGGTCATGGCACTCTCAGCTTACCTAGCCTTTGTCTCCTCCATCCCCTTGCCTTTTTCCCCACGTTGATGTAGGATCATAACTAGTCTCATAAAAAAAAAAGTATTGAGAAGAACGCAAAAGCCAAAAGCCTCATCCAGCCAGCGAGGTTTTTTAATGGTACAGGTTTATAATGAAACACTCCTTGAGCCGTTCTCCCAAAGCGCTGACGTTATCCACTGGACACGCGCATATTAAAAGTTCACACTATTTATAAAGTGTGTGACTATCAGAGAGAAGGGAGGCGAGGCCGGCTGGGAGGATGTAGAGAGTGTTGTGTGAAACCGTTGCAAAAAATAACCATTATATAAATAAATAAAAACATTTTCACATTTTAATGGATGACTACTAGACTTCACTCTGTTGTTGTAAAGAGCAGATGTTTTGAGGTCATTGCTTAATTTCGATCACCCTCTCTCGGCTGGTGTTTGTGGGCTGTAGTCATACTTAATAAGAGAGTCATGATGTGTTGTTGGTGGGCCTAGAGAAAGTCCCGTGGCTTTGACCTCCGTCCTCCACACAATTACAAACCACCCTCGGTGATTTAAATAATGCATCCTGTTTCTGCTCAGAGATGTGAAGTCCACACACACTTATGCCACATTATTCAATAAACTAGAACATATTAAGCAATCCACACCTCTTCAAAATGGATGTGAGCTAAGGTTTGAGTCAATGACTGTGAAAAAAACCCTAAAACCGAAATCACATGGAGAGATGCTCGTCAACGACGGAATAGCCAGCATCGATTCACATGCACTGCGTAGCGTATGCCAATATAATTGTTGTGAACATTCATAATAAACAGTTGTATTAGTGACCCGTTTCAGGAAACTAGACTTATGTTGCACGTCACTACGGCAGGGTAGCCTAGTGGTTAGAGTGTTGGACTAGTAACCGAAAGGTTGCAAGTTCAAATCCCCGAGCTGACAGGGTACAAATCTGTCGTTCTGCCCCTGAACAGGCAGTTAACCCACTGTTCCTAGGCCATCATTGAAAATAAGAATTTGTTCTTAACTGACTTGCCTAGTTAAATAAAGGTAAAATATATAAAATACTTCACAAGGAGAGCCATTTCAACATAAACAGAGATTGTTTTATTTATCAAAATGCTTTTGGGTAGAAATACCTTCTGGAACATGAGAACTTTCATGTGCCTTAATAACAAATGTGTATGCCATCTGTAAATACAAATACAATTGTTAAATTAAGAGCCTAGTTGGTTTAGCCAAGGAAAAAGTCAGAAACCTTCCCGCTAGCCATGATTGGCTGAGATAATGGGTGGGCTGGATATGCTTAGAGATGAGTTCTGATTGGTGTGCCATGTAGCATGCTTCTGTTTATAACATGAGCTGCTCAGTATGTGTAGATAATCCTTTCTAACACAGCTTTAAAAAAAAAAAAAAAAGATATCATGAAGAAATCCACTGAAGAAGTTGACCAAGTTTTGAAATCAGTGGAATGCCTGGTGGAAGAAGAAGAGTATGATCGTTAAGGCGATGAATAAAATGCTGGCGTTTGATCGCAAATATGCGGAAGGAGAGTCGAAAAGAGAATATACAGAAGAAGGGTAACCGTGGCATCCGTGACGGAGAGGAAGAAGCGTTTATCCATGTAAACGGGTAAGAGAGTCTAGCTAGCTACATTTTCAGATATGATTTGTTTCTAATTTTGTCAGAAGTAGTTTTTTATTGCAAGTTAAAGTGTACTGTTAACTAGCTAGCTAACGTTAGCTGGCTGGCTCGCTAGCTAACGTTATGATCTGTGTAGTAATATTTTTTGTATCTCAGAAAGTGATTTGCATTGCTAGTTAGAGCCTAATGTTAGCTAGCTAGTTAACATTGAACCTAGTTGGTTAGCTTTAGTTACCTGCAGGTTCATTCAGGTCGTAACATTATGAGTTGGGATCATTGTTTAGCTAGCTAGCTACATAAAATACTCCACTATGCAAGGAACCATTTCTCCGTTTACATCTTCTGCATCCTGTGACAAATATGTATTGATTTTATTTGATAGAACAACATGACCAGCACCAAAGTCAAATCAAAGTTTATTTGTCACGTGCGCCAAATGCAACAGGTGTAGTAGACCTTACAGTGAAATGCTTACTTACAGGCAAAAAAAGGTGTTAGGTGAACAATAGGTAAGTAAAGAAATAAAACAACAGTAAAAAGACAGGCTATGTACAGTAGCGAGGCTATAAAAGTAGTGAGGCTACATACAGACACCAGTTAGTCTGGCTGATTGAGGTAGTATATGTACATGTAGATATGGTTAAATTAGGACATACCGCTAGGCCAACGAGACAGTGTCCAAGTTCTACAATTCTCTGGTAGAATGCCCTGCTTTTATTTCCTCACACACTAAACCATAAGATATTTTCTGTGATTATCTTACCATCAACTCGTAAATAATGATCTTGTTGTGAGTTGATTTTCCTGCAATAACGAATAAAAAATGAAAACATTGTTTTCATTATTTGAACTGGCTAGCCAGTTAACTTACCGTTAGCTAACTAGCTAACAAGCCAGAAATGAACCAAAACATTGTTTTCATTATTCGAACTGGCTAGCCAGTTAACTTACCGTTAGCTAACTAGCTAACAAGCCAGAAAGGAACCAAAACATTGTTTTCATTATTTGAACTGGCTAGCCAGTTAACTTATCGTTAGCTAACTAGCTAACAAGCCAGAAATGAACCAAAACATTGTTTGTAAAGTTGCTTTATGTTGCCAGGTTTGCTAGATCGACATTAACTTAATACATTTTTAAACTGAATTGTTTGTTGATGTTATAAATCACCAGTTATGATATTTTGCACCACTGATGTCGTTTTCACTTTGTATTTATACTTTTTATGAACGACAACGACAAGTTTGATGTCGGACGACAATGATGTTCATGATGTAACCGTGACAACCGTCTACAGACATGTCGATAGACGCAGTATAAACCAGCCTTTAGTCTTGAAATCTTTGGTTGTTTACTACACTACCTTACTCCCTCTGTTTAGCACATGGCCTCACATGTGAATCCTTAAAGAGATGGGTGGGGCTAAGGCTGAAGAGGATGTGAACGGTGCTGAATAGGTGTAGACAAAGAAGTGTTCTCCAGTAGGTGAACCAAAAATATTCAAGGGACATTTTTCTCACAAATGGGGTTACAAGTTTAATTAAATGTTCAATTGTTCCTTAATTGGTTGGTGGTTGGTCACATTTGTTCACTATTGGAGTTATTGTTGCGGGTTCCTTTTTATTCACCTTAGATGTCCTACAGGAGCCACCTAAACTAAACTAAACTGTCGTTGCTTTGCTATTTCCAGCATGAGCATGCTCGTTCGCATGCTTCAAAAACAAACAAAAAATGGAATTGTGCTTAAGAACTCTCCATTCATGCGTTCACGCATGCCTAATTTGGTTAGCAGTGCGTTCTATTCATTACGCTATGTAAAAATGGGAATAAATCATCCACGTTTCGCCACCACCACCGTTGCCTCCAACTGCACTGTCCCAGGCTACACAGTTCACACACGCTTTAATGATTTCTTCTGATTGGATGTCTAAATAATTCCATGTGTGGCCGCCTTCGGCCTGGACGCCATGACGACTCTGCCGGATCTGGTTACTATGCTCAATCTTTCACCCAGGCGGCTGTGTTCATGTCTGTCTGCGTGTCTGCGACTCCTCTCTCACCTCGGTTGTTTCACTTTGAACCACTGAACACTGCTGCCTGTCCAGGGTGGACACAACAGCCGTGTGATGTCATTTCCTCATCGAGGCGCGTCTGCTCAATCCCATGTGGTTATAGGTCACCTCCAGAGGGTTTTCAGACCCCTTGACTTTTTCCACATTTTGTAATGCTACAGCTTTATTCTAAAATGAATTAAATTAAACATTTTCCTCATCAATCTACACACAAAACCCCATAATGACAAAGCAAAAAAAACAAACAGGTTTTTAGACATTTTTGCAAAAACAAATCAAAATAAGAAACAGAAATACCTTATTTAGACAAGTATTCAGACCATTTATTATGAGACTCAAATTTGAGCTCAGGTACATCCTGTTTCCATTGATCATCCTTGAGATGTTTCTACAACTTGATTGGAGTCCACTTGTGGTAAATTCAAATGATTAGACATGATTTGGATAGGCACACAACTGTCTATAAGGTCCCACACTTTTTCATTCTTAAATAGAAGAAGTTTGGAACCACCAAGACTCTTCCTAGAGCTGCTAGTAGACTGTAGCAGACTGTAGTAGAATGTACAACATCCTCCTCACATAGCCTAACCACATAACCTGTAGATCATTAATTAAAACTCAACCTCACCTCTTCTCTCTTCCCTCCTCTCTCTTCTCCCTTCCCTCCTCTCTTCTCCCTTCTCCCTTCCCTCCTCTCTCTTCTCTCCTCCTTCTCCCTTCTCCCTTCCCTCCTCTCTTCTCTCTTCTCCTTCTCTCTTCTCCCTCTCTTCTCCTTCTTTCTTCTCCTTCTCCTCTTTTCTTATCTCTTTTTCTTCTCTCTTTCCATTCTCTCTTTTCTCTTCTCGTTCTCTTCACCTCCCCTCCTCTCTTCTCTCTTCTCCCTTCCCTCCTCTCTTCTCTCTTCTCCCCTCCTCTCTTCTCTCTTCTCCCTTCCCTTCTCTCTCCTCCCTTCCCTCCTCTCTTCTCTCTTCTCCCTTCCCTCCTCTCTTCTCCCTTCCCTCCTCTCTTCTCTCTTCTCCCTTACCTCCTCTCTTCTCCCTTCCCTCCTCTCTTCTCTCTGCACCTTCTCTTCTCTCTTCTCCCTTCCCTCCTCTCTTCTCTCTTCTGCCTTCCCTCCTCTCTTCTCTCTTCTCCCTTCCCTCCTCTCGTCTCTCTTCTCCCTTCCCTCCTCTCTTCTCCCTTCCCTCCTCTCCTCTCTCTTCTCCCTTATCTCTTCTACATTCCCTCCTCTCCTCTCTCTTCTCCCTCTCTCATCTCCTTCTCTTCTTCTCCCTTCCCTTCCCTCCTCTCTTCTCTCTTCTCCCTTCCCTCCTCTCCTCTCTCTTCTCCCTTTTCTCTTCTACATTCCCTCCTCTCCTCTCTCTTCTCCCTCTCTCATCTCCTTCTCTTCTTCTCCCTTCCCTTCCCTCCTCTCTTCTCTCTTCTCCCTTCCCTCCTCTCTTCTCTCTTCTCTCTTCTCCCTTCCCTCGTCCCGTCTCTCTTCTCCCTTCCCTCCTCTCTTCTCCCTTCCCTCCTCTCCTCTCTCTTCTCCCTTATCTCTTCTACATTCCCTCCTCTCCTCTCTCTTCTCCCTCTCTCATCTCCTTCTCTTCTTCTCCCTTCCCTTCCCTCCTCTCTTCTCTCTTCTCCCTTCCCTCCTCTCTTCTCTCTTCTCCCTTCCCTCCTCCCGTCTCTCTTCTCCCTTCCCTCCTCTCTTCTCCCTTCTCCGTCTCACTTCTTCTCTTCTCCTTCTCTCTTCTCCTTCTCCTCTTTTCTTATCTCTTTCTCTTCTCCTTTTCTTCTTCTCTCTCTCTCTTCTCCCTTCCCTCTTCCTTCTATCTTCTTCTCTCTTCTCCTTCTCTCTTCATTTCTCCTTCTCTCTTCTCCTTCTTGTCTTCTTCTTCTCTTCATTCTCTCCTTCTTTCTTCTCATTCTCCCTTCTCCTTCTCTCTTCTTCTTATCCCTTCTCTCTTCTCCTCTCGTATCTCCTCTCTTCTCCTCTCTCTCTCCTCTCTTATTCTCCTTTTCTCTCTTCTTTGTTTATCTTCTCCTTCTCCCTTCTCCCTTCCCCCCTCTCTTCTCTCCTCTCTCTTCTCCTTGTCCTTCTCTCTACTCTCTTCCTTCCTCTCTTCTCACTTTTCCTTCTTTTCTCCTTCTCTCTTCTCTTCTCTCTTCTCCTTCTTTCCTCATTCTCTCTTCTTCTTCTCCTCTCTTCTCCTTCTCTCTTCATTCTCACCTTCTCTCTTGTCCTTCTCTCTTCTCTCTTCATTTTCTCCTTCTTTCTTCTCATTTTCTCTTCTCCTTCTCTCATCTTCTTTTCTCCTTCTCTCTTCTCTCCTCTCTTCTCCTTCTCTCCTCATTCTCTCTTCTTCTCCTCTTTTCTCATTCTCCATTTTCTCTCTTCCCATTCTCTCTTTGTCTTCTTTCTTGTCCTCTCTTCTCCTTATTTTCTCATTCTCTCTCCTCTTCTCCTTCTCTCCTCATTCTCTCTCTCTTCTCCTTCTCATTTCTTCTTCTCCTTCTCTCTTCTTCTCATTCTCTCTCATTCTCTCTTCTCATTCTTTCTTCTCATTCTCTCTTCTTCTTCTTCTTCCTTCTCTCTTCTCCTCTCCTCCCTTCTCTCCTCTCTTATCTCTTGTATCTTCTCTCTTGTCTCTTTTCCTTCTCTTTTCTCATTGTCTCTTCTCTCTTTTTCTTCTCTCTATCCATTCTCTCTTTATTTTCTTTCTTGTCCTTCGCCCTTCTCCTTCTCTCTTTTCCTTATTTTCTCCTTCTCTCTTCTCTTCTCATTCTCTCATCATTCTCTCTCTCTTCTCCTTCTCATTTCTTCTTGTCCTCTCTTCTCATTCTCTCTTCTTCTCTCTCTTCTCCTTCTCATTTCTTATTATCTTCTACTTCTCTCTTCTTCTCATTTCTTCTTCTCCTCTCATTCTCCCTTCTCTATTCTCTCTTTTTCTTCTCTCTTCCCATTCTCTCTTTATCTTCTTTCTTGTCCTTCTCTCTTCTCCTTCTCTCCTTCCCTTATTTTCTCATTCTCTCCTCTCTCCTCTCTCTTCTCCTTCTCTCCTCATTCTCTTCTTCTTCTTCTCCTCTCTTGTCCTTCTCTCTTCATTCTCTCCTTATCTCTTCTCCTTCTCATTTTCATTCTCTCTTCGTCTTCTTCTCCTTCTTTCTTCTTCTCATTCTCTCCTCTCTCTTCTCCCGTCTCCTTCTCTCTTCCCTCCTCTCTCTTCTTCCTCTCCTTATATCTTGTATCTTCTCTCTTGTCTCTTTTCCTTCTCTTTTCTCATGGTCTCTTCTCTCTTCTCCTTCTCTCTTTTCCTTCTCCTTTCTCATTGTCTCTCTCCCCCTTCTTTCCTCATTCTCTCTCTCTCTCTTCTCCTTCTCTCTTCTTCTCTCATTTCTTCTTCTCGTCTCCTTCTCTTCTTCTCCTTCTCTTTTCATTCTCTCATCTCCTTCTTTTCTCTTGTTCTTCTCCTTCTCTCTTCTCCTTCTCTACTCTTCTCTCCTCTTTCTTCTCTCTTTTCCTTCTTTTCTCCTTCTCTCTTCTCTCCTCTCCTTCTCTCTCCTCATTCTCTCTTCTTCTTCTCCTCTCTACTCCTTCTTTCTTCATTCTCTCCTTATTTCTTCTCCTTCTCCTTTTTGTTCTCTCTTCTCCTCTCTTCTCCTTCTCCCTACTCTCTTCTCATCTCTTCTCCCTTCTCTTCTCTCTTATCTCTTGTATTTTCTCTCTTGTCTCTTTTCCTTCTCTTCTCTTCTCTTCTCTTCTCCTTTCCTTCTCTCCTTCTTTCTCATTGTCTCTTCTCTCATTGTCTCTCTCCTCCTCCTCATTCTCTCTCTCTTCTCCTTCTCATTTCTTCTTCTCCTTCTCTCTTCTTCTCATTCTCTCTTCTTCTCTCTTCTCCGTCTAATTTCTTCTTCTCTTCTCCGTCTCATTTCTTCTTCTCTTCTCCGTCTCATTTCTTCTCTCTTCTCCGTCTCATTTCTTCTTCTCTTCTCCTTCTCATTTCTTCTTCTCTTCTTCTTCTCTCTTCTTCTTCTCCTTCTCTCTTCATTCTCTCTTCTTTTATCTTCTCCTTCTCCCTTCCCTCCTCTCTTCTCTTCTCCTTCTCTCTTCTCCTTCTCTCTACTCTCTTCCCTCCTCTCTCTTCTCCTCTCTTTTCCTTCTTTTCTCCTCTCTTCTCTCCTCTCTCTTCTCCTTCTCTCCTCATTCTCTCTTCATTCTCTCCTTCTCTCTTCTCCTTCTCCTTCTCATTCTCTCTTCTCCTTCTCTCATCTTCTCCTTCTTTCTTCTTCTCAGTCTCTCCTCTCTCTTCTCTCTTCTCCCTTCTCCTTCTCTCTTTCCTCCTCTCTCTTGTCACAGGCCGGCTCATAGCCTGTGGCAAAAAATGAGGGGACGCGAACAACAGGTTTAGGCAATTTTTTTTCTTCATTTATTGTAAACAAAACTATTAACTTTTAACTAAGAAAAGGGAATGAGGTGTGGAAGTATCATAATGTAAGGTGTAGGTAAAGTGCATGGATGCGTGCATCTGTGTGTGTGAATGACTGAGTGAAAACTATGCAAAACTACAAAAGAACAAACAAAACAGGTCATACCTGGAGGAGCGGAGAGAGCGAGAGAGAGGTGATTAGTGACAGTTTAAATACTCTGATCCCAGGTGACTCCAATCACTAACGACCCTCCTCTGCCTGCAGGAGGAACCGCCCCTGCAATGCAGAGGAGGAGCCATTCTCTCTCTTCTTCCTCTCCTTCTTATCTCTTGTCTCTTTTCCTTCTCTTTTCTCATTGTCTCTTCTCTCTTTATCTTCTTTCATGTCCTTCTCTCTTCTCCTTCTCTCTTTTCCTTCTTTTCCTTCTCCTTTCTCATTGTTTGTCTCCTCCTTCTCTCCTCATTCTCTCTTTCCTTCTCTTTCCTTCTCTTCTTCTTCTCCTCTCTTCTCTCTTCTTCCTCTCCCTCTTCTCTTTCTATCTCTATTTCCTTCTCTTTTCTTTTTCTTCTTCTCTTTTTCTCTTCTTCTCATTCTCTCTTCTTCTTCTTTTCCTTCTCATTTATTCTTCTTCTCCTTCTCTCTTCATTCTCTCCTTCTCTCTTCTTCTTCTCACTTCTCCTTCTCCCTTCTGCCTTCCCTCCTCTCTTCTCTCTTCTCCTTCACTCTTCTTCTTCTCTCTTTACTCTCTTCTCCTCTCTTTTCCTTCTTTTCTCCTTCTCTCTTCTCTCCTCTCTTCTCCTTCTCTCCTCATTCTCTCTTCTTCTCCTCTCTTCTCATTCTCTCTTCATTTTCTCTCTTCTCATTCTTCTTATTCTCTCTTCTTCTCCTTCTCTCGTCTTCTTCTCCTTTCTTCTTCTCATTCTCTCCTCTCTTCTTCTCCTTCTCACTTTTCCTTCTCCTTTCTCATTCTCTCTTCTCCTTCTCTCTTCATTCTCTCTCTCTTCTCCTTCTCTCTTCTCTCCTCCTTCTCTCCTCATTCTCTCTTCTTCTCCTCCTTTCTCCTTCTCTCTTCTCTCCTCTCTTCTCCTTCTCTCTTCATTTTCTCTCCTCTCCTTCTCCTTCTCATTCTCTCTTCTTCTTCTCCTTCTCTCGTCTTCTTCTCCTTCTTCTCATTCTCTCCTCTCTAAATATTAAAACATTAGACCTCTCACTAAAGGCATCAGTATACATTTATTCTTAAATCCAAATTGGATTTAATGGAAAATGACACGAAAAGGGCACATTTGTAAATCCCAAACTCTAAAAGTAATTGGAAAAGTAGATACAAATTATTTGTGACATTGTTGTTACAATAAAGAATGTAAACAAGATGCTGTGTTTTTATTTACAGTAGTGATGGACAGCTGGTGGCATTTTGAAAACAGGTTTTCAAACACTTGTAGCCCGATTAGCAGTGCAATAGACTCTTTATAGCCCGGCTACTGTAGGTGTGAACATACCCCTACAAGCAAAAATTGACATTGCGACCAAAGAGAACAGATGACATGGACATTGTTTTCATTAAGCCAGCTTCTTTCTATGGTGCTACCCGTTCCAGGGTTAGGACCGTAACCACGAGAGGACTTGAAAATGAGCCGGAGCTGAGAGGATCACCAAACCTAAAAGGTATTTTGGTTTCAGTGCATTTTTTTTAAAATAAAAAAGTATATAGCTTATCAATGTGTAGGCAGACTGTGTAAGAAAATCAATAAATAAATAAAGGTTACATTTTTTTTATTTTTATTGTCTACTAAAAACGTGAATGTGTTTTTGCAGAGCATATAAACATGCCGACAACCATCTGTGGAGATCAGTGGACAACGGGGCGGATCCGAAGAAAACGCATGGTTTCCAAGAAAACGGCCTCCCGGGTGGCGCAGTGGTTAAGGGCGCTGTACTGCAGCGCCAGCTGTTCCACTAGAGACTCTGGGTTCTCGCCCAGGCTCTGTCGTAACCGGCTGCGACCGGGAGGTCCGTGGGGCGACGCACAATTGGCCTAGCGTCGTCTGGGTTAGGGAGGGTTTGGCCGGTAGGGAAATCCTTGTATCATCGCGTACCAGCGACTCCTGTGGCAGGCCGGGCGCAGTGCGCGCTAACCAAGGTTGCCAGGTGCACGGTGTTTCCTCCGACACATTGGTGCGACTGGCTTCTGGGTTGGATGCGCGCTGTGTTAAGAAGCAGTGCGGCTTGGTTGGGTTGTGTATCGGAGGACGCATGACATTCAACCTTCGTCTCTCTCGAGCCCGTACGGGAGTTGTAGCGATGAGACAAGATAGTAGCTACTAACAATTGGACACCATGAAATTGGGGAGAAAAAGGGGGTAAAAAAAAAAAAAAAAAAAAAAAAAAAACGGTTTGTTTTCACTTTTAATTCCTAATTGATTGACCGTTTCTGTCATAGGCCGCTGTAATCGATGGTGGCTCAGGGTGGTACCATTCTGCTCATATGATGAAGGTGCACATGGATCAGATTCAAACTTTGAAGACCGAGATCGAGTCATTGGAGGCAGACCAGCAAAACAGAAGCAGTATTGGAGGGCATAGATATTGGCAACAGCTGATGCATTGGTCCAGAGCCAGGCGCTATTGGAGGGCATAGATATGGGCAACAGCTGATGCATTGGTCCAGAGCCAGGCGCTATTGGAGGAGAGACTGGCTGAGAATGACGCGATGAAGAGGGCGAGGATCCATGCCAGACACACCTGTGAGCTCTGGAACTCCACCTCCGACAGGAAGAGTCAACATACCTGGCGGATTAGTCTGGTCGTCGGTTCACCCTGACATTTCCATTCCTCTTCTTACAACAGAACTTGATCAACTGCTCCCCGGGCACAGCAAGGGTCGCCCGGACCGTTCTGCTGCTCTGCTAAAGCCCAATAAACACACGCAGGTGGCTTATATCTTCAAAAATATTTTAACGCTTTATTATCCAAAAGTAAAAGCATTTACTGTACAGTACTGTATTTCTTCATCAGCATCTTTATGCTTTTGTTAAATCAAATAATGATAAAAATACTGTTTCAAAATGCTGATGTTTCTTTAGTTATGGATCCGTAATGAATTACTTTGGGAATAAATCTCACTGAATTACAGAAATATTGAAACAACGTTGTCTAATTGTTGCTTACTGGAAAATACTCTTTCAAAGACACACGGTCACATTGTACAGCACCATTATGGCTATTAGCAGGGTTATATTTTGGCCTTTATGGGCGGCACACAATTGGCCCAGAGTTTCTTTCCCTCTAAAAACAAATAAATGTTTTGGCCTTTAACAAATACTATTTTGGCCTTTATTCAGATTACAATCGCTCACTTCAGTTTAATATTTATTTTTTTAAATCCAAAATATCATTATATATTATCAAGTTGATGGCACAGTCATATAGCCTGGGCACCTACATAAAGCTGAGTGACTCACTCATTCATGGCTTTCGATCAAAATAAATAAGTACCAACATTCTTTCTGATAGTATTTAACCTCTTCGATATAGGGGGCGCTCTTTGGATGAAAAACGTTCCCGTTTTAAACAAGATATTTTGTCACGAAAAGATGCTCGACTATGCAAATAATTGACAGCTTTGGAAAGAAAACACTCTGACGTTTCCAAAACTGCAAAGATATTGTCTGTGAGTGCCACAGAACTGATGTTACAGGCGAAACCCAGATAAAAATCCAATCAGGAAGTGCTGCATTTTTTGAAACCGCCTCATGCCAATGACTCCTTATATGGCTGTGAAGGAGCTAGGAGTCAGCTTACATTTTCCACGTTTTCCCCAAGGTGTCTACAGCATTGTGACGTATTTGTAGGCATATCATTGGAAGATTGACCATAAGAGACTGCATCTACCAGGTGGTCGCTTGGTGTCCTCCGTTGCAATTATTGCGTAATCTCCAGCTGCAGTATTTTTCCGTTCACTTCTGATGAGAAACCAACAGTCACGACTGATATATTATCGAATAGATATGTGAAAAAACACCTTGAGGATTGATTCTAAACAACGTTTGCCATGTTTCTGTCAATATTATGGAGCTAATTTGGAAATAAGTTTGGCGTTGTAGTGACGGAATTTTCCGGTCTTTTTCTACACAAATAATATTTTTGGAAAAAATGAACATTTGCTATCTAACTGAGAGTCTCGTCATTGAAAACATCTGACGTTCTTCAAAGGTAAATGATTTTATTTGAATGCTTTTCTTGTTTTGTGAAAATGTTGCCTGCTGAATGCTAGACTTAATGCTATGCTTGGCTATCAATACTCTTACACAAATGCTTGTGTAGCTTTGGTTGAAAAGCATATTTTGAAAATCTGAGATGACAGTGTTGTTAACAAAAGGCTAAGCTTGTGTTTGAATATATTTATTTAATTTCATTTGCGATTTTCATGAATAGGAAACGGTGCGTTATGGTAATGCGCTTGAGGCTATGATTACGCTCCCGGATACGGGTTTGGTAGTCGCAAGAATTAATTAAGAAATGTTTTGGTTATCCTGACCTGGACACCATGTACAGTCTTATAATTATGGGCTGTTAGCAGGACAACATACCTTTACCAACACCCCTCTGTATTTTGATACTTTGTGGATGTGGGCTCCGGAGTGGATGTGGGCTCCGGAGTGGATGTGGGCTCCAGAGTGGATGGGGGCTCCAGAGTGGATGGGGGCTCCGGAGTGGATGTGGGCTCCAGAGTGGATGGGGGCTCCGGAGTGGATGTGGGCTCCGGAGTGGATGTGGGCTCCAGAATGGATGGGGGCTCCGGAGTGGATGCGGGCTCCGGAGTGGATGTGGGTTCCAGAGTGGATGGGGGCTCCGGAGTGGATGTGGGCTCCGGAGTGGATGTGGGCTCCAGAATGGATGGGGGCTCCGGAGTGGATGCGGGCTCCGGAGTGGATGTGGGTTCCAGAGTGGATGGGGGCTCCGGAGTGGATGCGGGCTCCGGAGTGGATGTGGGTTCCAGAGTGGATGGGGGCTCCGGAGTGGATGTGGGCTCCGGAGTGGATGTGGGCTCCAGAATGGATGGGGGCTCCGGAGTGGATGGGGGCTCCAGAGGGGATGGGGGCTCCAGAGTGGATGGGGGCTCCAGAGTGCTGGGGGCTCCAGCAGTGCAAAATGCGTTGCTACAGATGCAGGTTCGATACCCGTGTCGGTCGCCACCGGGAGACCCATGAGGCAGCTTTTGGTTTTAATTTAGAATCCTCCAGTCCTCTATATGTAATTATTGGCGGAGAGTCACGTCATATTTTTTGATGTACTGTAGGCCTACCGTAGGCGACATGAGTCTCACTAGTGTTGAGTAATGTCCTGTTAAAAGTGATATAGGTCTTATTTATTTAAAGAGCATATTGAAGTTAGAAGCAACAGGATTTGAAGCAATAGCCAACAACTATTTTAGCAGAGTTTTGCGCTGCTCTGAGACAAGCACAGGGACTGGTCTTGATTAGTCAATGAGATGTTTATATTCACTGAATGTCCATTTGGATATTGGTTAGACTACAATTATACAATTAGGGTGTAGAAATGTTATGCTCTTAGTGTAACCTTTATTTAACTAGGCAAGTCAGTTAACTTCTCTAGGGTAGGGGGCAGCATTTGGAATTTTGAATGTAAAGTGTGCCCAAATTAAACTGCTTTCTACTTTCTAGGATATGCTTATAATTGGTAGATTTGGATATAAAACACTCTAAAGTTTCCAGAACTGTTAAACTAGTGTCTGTGAGTATAACAGCACTGATTTGGCAGGCGAAAACCTGAGAAAAATCCATTCAGGAAGTAGGATGTTTTTTTCTTATTTTTTTTCGATTCAATGCCATTACAGTATCCATTGACTTAGGACTCAAATTGGAGTTCCTATGCCTTCCACTAGATGTCAACAGTCTTTAGAAATTGTTTCAGGCTTGTATTCTGAAAAATGAGGGAGTAAGAGCAGTCTGAATGAGTGGACCCTGCCGTGTCACAGAGTTTTTTCATGCGCGTGACCGAGAGAGTGCTTTTCCTGTTTACCTTTTATAATGATGACGTTATTGTACGGTTGAAGTATTATCGATTATTTAGGCTAAAAACAACCTGAGGATTGATTATAAACATTGTTTGAAATGTTTCTACGAACTTTCCGGATACTATTTGGATTTTTTGTCTGCCTGTTGTGACTGCGTTTAAGAACAAACTCTTATTTACAAGGACAGTCTACTCCTTCCTCCTCATCGGGGAATTGAACCCCAGTCTCCCGCATGCCCTCACGACACAGGATTCTTTAGCTAAATAGCCCAGTACTGTAGCCTACTCCTGACCTTCACGTTGTACAGCACCATATTTTCCATTCCATCCTAATGGAAACCCAGAGGGTTTTTCATTTTTCTTGGAATAGAAATACAAACATATTAATCAAATTAATTAAGCAACATTTCTTAAAATCTGTCCCATATACTATATTCTTACAAAAAAGCTTTTAATGCCCTCTGGTGGTCAAACTAGCACTAACTAGCATTAATGGTAACAGTGGTTGGCACTTAAATAACGTGCCATTGAATTCTGCAGCACCACGCAAGCTGTGCCACAGTACGCTGCAACTTTAATATAGGAGGAACCACTGTAACAAGCTGTGCCACAGTACGCTGCAACTTTAATATAGGAGGAACCACTGTAACAAGCTGTGCCACAGTACGCTGCAACTTTAATATAGGAGGAACCACTGTAGCAAGCTGTCATGGTCAAAACATACAGACTCAGTGGTTGCTAAAATGGGAAGAGGTCTGTTCATGATAAGGCGCTGCGAGGCCTTCTTGACATCTAAGTCAACCAGGGAGGTCCTACAGGCCCTATTTTGTTGCACCTGGACTACTGCCCAGTTGTGTGGTCA
This sequence comes from Oncorhynchus mykiss, assembly GCF_057628025.1. NCBI lineage: Eukaryota > Metazoa > Chordata > Actinopteri > Salmoniformes > Salmonidae > Oncorhynchus > Oncorhynchus mykiss. The sequence goes on along the minus strand of NC_143041.1, from coordinate 43,212,161 downwards.
TTTGCAGCAAAGAAGGACATAGGAAAATTCCAGTTGGTTCAGAACAGAGCAGCATGTATTGTACTTGAATCACACATGTAAGATACTCAATTAAAGCTACACTCGTTGTGAATCCAGCCAACATGTCAGAATCTAAAAAGGCTTTTCGGTGAAAGCATAAGAAGCTATTATCTGATGATAGCACAACAGTAAGCAAAGAAGGTAGCATATTTCAATCCTGCAGGCGCTACACCAAACACAGAAATAAAATATAAAACATGCCTTACCTTTGACGAGCTTATTTTTTTGGCACTCCAATGTGTCACTCCAATGTGTCCCATAAACATCACAATTCCGTCCATAGATATCCAAAATGTCAATTTATTTGGCGCGTTTGATCCAGACAAAAACAGCTTCCAAAATGCGCAACGTCACTACAAAATATTTCAAAAGGTGCCTATAAACTTTGCCGAAATATTTCAAACTACTTTTGTAATACAACTTTAGGTATTTTAAAACGTTAATAATCGATCAAATTGAAGACGGGTCTATCTGTGTTCAATACAGGAACACAACAAACCAAGCTACTTTTCAATTCTTGCGCAACTCTCAACAGTGTTACGCAGTTCCTAGTTGGCCCTACTTCATTGCATAAATGAATAACCTCAACCAAATTCCAAAGACTGGTGACATCCAGTGGAAGCGGTAGGAACTGAAAACAAGTTCCTAAGAAATATCGTTTGCCAATGAGAACTAGTGAACAGACAGAGACCTCAAAAAATATATATTCTGAACGTTAGTCCTCAGGGTTTTGCCTGCTACATAAGTTCTGTTATACTCACAGACATGATTCAAACAGTTTTAGAAACTTCAGAGTGTTTTCTTTTCAGATCTATTAATAATATGCATATCTTATATTATTGGCATGAGTAGCAGGAAGTTGAAATTGGGCACGCTATTTATCCAAAAGTGAAAATGCTGCCCCCTATACCTTAAGAAGTTAAATATATCTAGAGGGAAATGCCAAGAGTGTGCAAAGCTGTCATTAAGGCAAAGGGTGGCTACTTTGAAGAATCTCAAATATAACATATATTTTGATTTGTTTTACACTTTTTTGATTACTACATGATTCAATATGTGTTATTTCATAGTGTTGATGTCTTCACTGTTATTCTACAATGTATAAAATAGTACAAACAAAGAAAAACCCTTGAATGAGTAGATGTGTCCAAACTTTTGACCGGTAGTGTGTATTATGTATTGTATGTATTCTATTTGTTCTTTTGTTTCATTTTTTGGACCACAGGAAGACTAGCTGCTGCCTTGGCTGCTGCTAATTGGGGACCATAATAAAATACTAAATACTAAAATGAACACCTCTAGTTTAAAACATGGAGTTTTATATTCCTTCTTTCACTCTTTACCAATTACTGAACTGCATAAACTTGAATTGTTGTTGGCTGTCTTTCCTATAGGCTCTGTGTCTCACTAATGGGTCTAGAGGAAATAATATATTCCTCAAATCACTCATTAAAATAAAGTGGAACCTTTTAGTTTTTAAAGCTGTCTCAATCATAATCTTCCCTGAGAGAGGAAAACAATAAAACAGAATAAAAGCATGTGTTCTTATTAATTTGGCATCGCTTAGCCTATACACGACTAACCATCACATCACACACACCTTCCCCACCACATTTAGACCAATATGAACTGAGCCGATAACCCTGGGCTGTCAGTAGCTTTACACAAGGGGAAGGGACAATGGATTGAACTAAGGTGAGTTAGACCGCAGGGGAGTGACAAGACTGACATTCAATGTTATGATCCTGGGAATCCATTTTATTTCCATTCATTCCTACATGTTACTGCACTGTTACTGTCATACTCCCCTTGTAGCCCTACCATTCTATAGGTCTGCAATGAACTGGGCTCCCAGTCCCAGTTCATTGTTTCAATTCCCCTTGGCTGTGTCCGGGGCATATTCTACACACACAGTGATATTTTACAGAGTTTCCCACAACAAGTAACAATAGGGTCCTGTATGGTCCACTTGGTAGAGCATGGCGTTTACACCCAGAGGATTGTGGGTTTGATTCCGGAGACCATCCGTACGTATAATGAATGCATGACTGTAAGTCACTTTGACATGTATTGTCCCACCACCCCAGCTAATCGGTTGATTTTCTTCCAGCAAGATTTTTAATGATACTCTCAAACTGGAGGAAACGTAGCGGGGACTTTATAGAACCATGACACATGCATCCCCTTCATTGTGCGTAGGCTATCTACCTCCACACAGCATTATCTGCTGCTCACCATTTACTTCTGTGTGTCCTAAATGGCACCCTAGACCCTATACTCAAACAAATTAGGTGTTCCTCAAGGGTTCTTTGGGAAGGTTCTATGTGGAAACATGATGACTCAAAGAACCCTTTGAGCCCTTAAATGGTTCCTTCCAGTTCACAAAAGGGTTCTTTTAGTGATAATTCAAATGTAATGTGATTTGCGCACGGCTCTTTTTTTTTGGGTAAAACCGTGAGTGAGAGTGTCGTTCCAGTTAATCTATTATATTATGCCATTGCCTATTGTATTTTAATATGGCTGGTGTTGATGTCTTGGGAAAGGTTCAAGTATGACATCATGTCACTTAAGAACAGTTCACTTAATTAGTCAGTTATTCTCAATTATCTCACCATGGAGCCTCCAACTGTTCCAGAGGTAGCTCTCTTGATTGAACTTCAAAGCAAATGTATTTATGAAGCCCTTCTTAGATCAGCTGATATCTCAAAGTGCTGTACAGAAACCCAGCCTAAAACCACCAAACGGCAAGTAATGCAGGTGTAGAAGCACGGTGGCTAGGAAAAAACTCCCTAGAAAGGCCAGAACCTAGGAAGAAACCTAGAGAGGAACCAGGCTATGAGGGGTGCCCAGTAATCTTCTGTCTGTGCCAGGTGGAGATTATAACAGACAGAACATGGCCAAGATGTTCAAAATGTTCATAAATGACCAGCATGGTCAAATAATAATAATCACAGTGGTTGTCGAGGGTGCAGCAAGTCAGCACCTCAGGAGTAAATGTCAGTTGGCTTTTCATAGCCGATCATTAAGAGTATCTCTATCTCTGTCTCTAGAAAGAGTTGAAAACAGCAGGTTTGGGACAGGTAGCATGTCCGGTGAACAGGTCAGGGTTCCATAGCCGCAGGCAGAACAGTTGAAACTGGAGCAGCAGCACGGCCAGGTGGACTGGGGACAGCAAGGAGTCATCATGCCAGGTAGTCCTGAGGCATGGTCCTAGGGCTCAGGTCCTCCGAGAGAGCGAAAGAAAGAATTAGAGAGAGCATACTTAAATTCACACAGGACACCGGATAAGACAGGAGAAGTACTCCAGATATAACAAACTGACCCTAGCCCCCTGACACATAGGCTACTGCAGCATAAATACTGGAGGCTGAGACAGGAGGGGTCAGGAGACACTGTGGCCCCATCCGAAGACTTGTCTTGTCAATTAACACAATAATAACACAGATGGAATTGTAACAATATAATATGTCTAACCGGAATAAAATACCCTGTGGTCCTTCAAAAGGATCTACAGAAAAGCTTTGAGATTATAAAATTATAGAATCATTCTCCATAAATAACCTGTTTCCTAGGTAGCTCTCCAAATCAGATACAGTGTAGTTAATAGTTGTGTCATGTTTGTTCTCTGTTATAACTAAAACGCTGTGGTCCCATTACTGTGGAGGTGTGTGCGTGTGGGAGTCTGTGTTGTAACTAAAACACTGTGGTCCCCTTGCTGTGGAGGCTGTGTGCGTTTGGGAGTCTGTGTTGTAACTTAAACACTGTGGTCCCATTACTGTGGAGGCTGTGGGAGTCTGTGTTTTCACTAAAACACTGTTCACTGTTCCTCATTGGCACCAATTTGCTTTGCGTGATAGAAAATGCGTGTAGAGACCTTTTAGAATGGGGTACACTCCAGGTACAATGCACATCTCACAGACTGTGTGTGTGTGTGTGTGATGGTGTGTGTGTGTGTGTTTTTGTGTGTGTGTGTGTGTGTAAATCTACTTTGTGTTATAGTCTACCTATTACACCTGTCGTCTAAAACAAACAAAGTTGATCCAGTAAATGTATATATAGGCAGGCGGTGGTTAAGTTTAAGGTTTAACTGCACATTGAACTGCACAATCAGTGGAATTAATATTTCACCAGAGCAGGATGGGGAGCAGCACGGAAAATATATGTAATCTAGTGTAAACCACACACACAGACACACGGCCACACAGACAGAGCATGTCCTGTCAGCCATTAAGTCACTTTGCATGCAACAGAGAGCTCACGTGTACACATCTGTGATTCCCCCAAATCTGTGGTGGTGTGTGAGAGGTCCAAACATCAGGACCGGCTCACGGTTTTGTTTGCATTTCTCCATAATGAGGGTATGGTGACAGATTGACCTATTCAGGGAGGTCAATCTGAGGAATTCAACTGAGGACCAGAGCAGACAGGCTACTTGAAATGGGATTGGTCGATGGTTCATTCATTCTTACGTCAGTATAATAGAGCAGCCGTCACTCTAAAAATAACCTACTGGGCAAACACTGGTTGAATCACTGTTGTTTCCAAGTCGTTTCAATGTAATGACGTTGAACCAACGTGGAAATGACGTTGGACCAACGTGGAATAGACGTTGACGTCTGTTATCATTAGTTTAGTTCTATTTCCCAGGCTATAGTCCACACCTGGGTTCAAACACTATTTAATCTATTTCAGAAACTTTAGCTGTGCCTGAATTGGCTTGCCTCTCACAATGGAACCAATAGACAAGTTCCAAAAGTTACAAACCCCACACATTTGACACTCCAGGCCAGGTTGGATCAAACGCTCTTTGTGTTTTTGAAAGATTTTAAATCGTTTTTGAACCCCGGTGTGGTTCCGTCATTTCTGTGTTTATTCCAGGAGCCACATGGTGGTATTTATCCTTAAAACAGACAGAGGAACAGGAAGGGCAACAGATTTGATCTTACTGTTTACAAAACAGGGTGAACAACGAATGCACCTGTTTCTGCCCTTAACCTTCAGGCTGACTTTTTTTTTTTGACTGTATCTTCTATTCTTTCTTTATCCTGTTGTGTCCAGTGTGTGTGTGACTGATATTAAAGTGTGTTGTAGATCTTGTATTAGTTCCATCACAGACCTTTGATCAGATAGAGAGGAAAAAAAAACGACAACAGCAAGATGATGCAACCAAGATGCTATTCTTTAGCAATCGTTGAGAATGGGGGACAGGAAGTGAGACATGCTATTTCCTTTTTCTATCCTATTCACCTCAGTACACCGAACCCTTTCTCCATTTGTCATAACTTCCCAAAATAAAATATGACATATTTCTTTGATTTGTTTTTTTTTAAGGCCTCTCATATTATTTTTAATAAGAATAATCAAAAACAAATGCAGACCATAATTTTATAGTATGAAATGACTGCGCACTAATATTTAATGATTTCTTTGCAGACAATGTTTCTCTGTTTCCATCCGATTTCTTGAGAGGTCCTGGTCAATACAGGTAGCCAAGACTGGCAGAGAGTGCACAGGTTAAACACCCAGCCGTTGTGTCTACAGTAGGTATCCGGACTAGTCTTCTCACACTGTGTGTGTGTGTGTGTGTATATGTGTGTGTGTGTGTGTGCTGTGTTTGTTTGCGTGCGTGCGTGCATGCGGTGGAGGGGAGGAAGGGGGAGTGGAGGCTGTAAACTAGGGCCAGTAAAAATGCTCATTTGAGATCTGAGCTTGTGACCCCACCCCAGAAATAGCTATTTTACTTCTTCAACCACATACTCTAAAAGTCACAATGACCTTTTTAAACAGGCATCAACCACTGCGGGTGTTGAAACATTAAAATAACACATTTTTATTCCTCCCCCCCTTCAAACCAAAAGTCAGTCTACCTTGCGTGCCAAATATATTACGACAATAAATGTTTTCCTTTGGCTCCAGTTCAGAGTTGAGATATCAATACTAATGTTGTTATAAATTGTTTTCTCAGAGAACACTTGATGTTCACTATATAATTAATGTGACTGGAAGATCAATTCAGGCCAACCGTGTAAAAAAAAAAGAAACAAGACCTGTTGGCCAAATCTTACCTCACCCGGGTTCAAGGCGGTCTTGAATTGAACTGAATAACTTTATTGATCACCTTCAAGGGCACCAAGCACGGTTAGCCATTACAAGTAACTCCAGTCCAGACAGCAATGTTGAAGGGCCATAAACTGTTTATTTCACTGCTTTGTTTGTTCATGTCTGAATTCAAGTTAACACAATACTGAGATATTGCTGCACCATTGACATTACTAGGTATTTGTGTCCATTTTAGACCAGAGGCAAGAACAAGCTCAGTTAAGTAATGGGAGAAAGGAAGGGCATTTTTCAGGACAATGCCACTTCTGGATCAAAGGAAGTGAGAGAGACAACCTGTAATTGTTTTTATTTTATTTAACTAGGCAAGTCAGTTAAGAACAAATTCTAATTTTACAATGAATGCCTCCTGTGGACAACACTGGGCCAATTGTGCCTGGTTGTGATACGGCCTGGGATCAAACCAGGGTCTGTAGTGACGCCTCTAGCACTGAGATGCAGTGCCTTAGACCGTTGCGACACTCGGGAGCCCACCATTTGGAAGGAATAGAAATGTTACAAACTATCAAAATGCTGACCACCATGAAAAAAAAACCCAGAAACCACACACTCCAGAACTCCTTAGTAGTGAGAAAGGAAAAGAAAGTCTGTGGCCTGCCTGTCTTGTTGCGTTCGACATTCAATACATTTCCTCCTCATCTCAAGCTGGGAAGGTCATTAGTAGACTGCTGTTCGGGAACCAGGGGCCTGCCAAAACCCCTTCCTTTTTTCCCCCAACTCCTGCTGCATTTCCTGGGGTCAAGACAAGTCTCAAGCTGGGTCTGTTTCTTAGGTCTGGTTCTTACCGAGATCTGAGGCTTATGTCAAGGAGACACTGTCGAACCTCCCATAAGAAAAACAAAATGCATGTCAATATATCTAACATCATGTCAAATGTATTCCGGTGTCTTCCAGAAAGCTTTCACACCCCTTGACTTTTTCCATATTATGTTGTTACAAGGATTAAGATGGATTTAATTACATTTGTTTGTCAACGATGTATACAAAATACTCTGTCATGTCAAAGTTGAAGAAAATGTCTAACATTTGTCAAATAAATATGAAAAATGAAACACTAATATATATTGATTAGATAGGTATTCAACCCCCTGAGTCAATATGTGTTAGAATCACCTTTGGCATTTAGGACTGCGGTGAGTCTTTCTGGGTTAAGTCTCTAAGAGCTTTGCACACCTGGATTGTACAATATTTGCACATTATTATTTTAAAAATTCTTCAAGCTCTGTCAAGTTGGTTGTTGTTCATTGCTAGACAGCCATTTTAAAGTCTTCTTTGTGAGACATTGGAAAAACTCCCTGGTCTTAGTGGTTGAATCTGTGTTTAAAATTCACTGCTCGACTGAGGGACCTCACAGATAATTTTATGTTTGGGGTACAGAGATGAGGCAGTCATTCAAAAATCATGTTCAACACTATTATTGTGAGTCCATGCAACTTATTACGTGACTTATTAAGCACATTTGTACTTATTTAGGTTTGCCATAACAAAGGGGTTGAATACTTATTGACTCAAGACATTTCAGTTTTGTATTTGTTATACGTTTGTAAACATTTCTAAAAACATAATTTAACTTTGACACTGACGAGTATTGTGTGTAGGCCAGTGACACATAATCTATATTTAATCAATTATAAATATTATCTGAAGACACTTTTACTCAAGCGCATGTGATGCTTGACAATATTCCAGAATTATATGGCTATGCCGTCTTTCCTACAGGTTGGCCAGATTGGTTCTTATTTCTCTTAAATTACTCTTTACATATTGATCAATGGAGATCGTTTTTTGGGGGGCCAACAAGCCAGAATGTAAACTGTTATGGTGATTTACACGAACAACTTTTTTTGATTTCACTTGAAAAAATAAATTAAAAATTAAAAAGAAGAGAAGAGGACATAAAGACTGTAGTGCCTCTCCTCAGCTAAATGAAACGATGAAACAAATATAAGCTGTTTTTATTATCTTATTATTTTTTTTGTTTTTATATCGATTTAAACCAAAACTATAAATCGTACAACACTATACAATAGTGTAGGTCTAGGTTCCGGTTCTTCCAATGAGTGGTATTATATGTCTCCACAGTGGATGGTTCGTGTTGTTATGGTGCGTTCGTACCCAAGTGGGAAGTGGGCATTTACCTGGTAATTACTAGCTAAATCAGCCATGAATCCCCTTGTGACAGGGGGAATGGAAACTTGTTGTGTGCAGCAGGGAGGGGCAATTGAATGCATTGCATAGTCTATCTATGGGTAACAGAGTTATGTTAAACATGCTCAGTTTTTTCTACCACAAAACACCAGAAAACGGCCGAAAAGAGGAGAACAGCTCACCTGCTCTTACACTATGATTTATAATTAGATGTTCAATGTTTCTTTTCAAATAAATACTCCAAAAGGAGTTTCACCATATTAAAAGGAGAGATCAGTTCACGTAACAGGGTCCGGCTGGGATTGGGAGTCCCATAGGGCAGCGCACAATTGGCCCAATTGGCCCAGCGTCGTCCGGGTTTGGCCGGGGTAGGCCATCATTGTAAATAACAATTTGTTCTTAACTGACTTGCCTAGCTAAATAAAGGTTCAATCAAATAACTTAAATACAATTAAAATAAAATGAGGGACATCGGTAAATTAATCACATGAAATAAATGATCATCTTCAGAAATAATTTTGTCAAAGCAACTATATAACTAGGGCTTTACAATGGTTCAAATTTGAGTATTCTGGAGGGTTAGTGGGTTAGAATCTTCCTCGAGGTCACAGAGAGTGGACACAGGGACATGTCAAAATGCTGTATTTTAGCACTTTAGCAAGTCTTTATTCATATTGAAAATCTGATTTATTGAATTCTCCTTTCAGCCAATTTGTTGTATTTGCCATACATTTTAATTAAACAATATATTTCTTACAAATATATTTAAATGCATGTCCAAATACATTTAAAAATATGTTTACCAAATATATCAATAAATACATTCTAAAATACATTACATATATATTCCGATGCATTTAATATACACTGAGGTACAAAACATTAGGACATCTTTATATGACATAGACTGGACCAAGGTGAATCCAGGTGAAAGCTATGATTCCTGATTGAGGTCACTTGTTAAATCCACTTCTTTCAGTGTAGATGAACGGTTAAAGAAGGATTGTTGAGCCTTCAAACCATTGAGTTACCCTGCTATTCTTAGGGTGAATGGGCAAGACAAAATATTTGTATATATTTTTTTTATTATTTTAGAGGTAGATCAGCTTTAATATTGCAGATAGATTGTAGCTTCCATCATTTACATAAGTATTCAGACCTTTTACTCAGTACTTTGTTGAAGCACCTTTGGCAGCAATTACAGCCTTGTGTCTTCTTGGGCACACCTGCATTTGAGGAGTTTCTGCCATTCTTCTCTGCAGATCCTCTCAAGCTCTGACAGGTTGGCTCGGGAGAGAGTAGCGTCACAGCTATTTTCAGGTCTCTCCAGAGATGTTTTTGATCGGGTTCAAGTCCAGGCTCTGGCTGGGCCACTCAAGGACATTCAGAGACTTGTCCCGAAACCACTCCTGTTTTGTCATGGCTGTGTGCTTAGGGTCATTGTCCTGTTGGATGGTGAACCTTCGCCCCAGTCTGAGGTCCTGAGTGCGCTTGAGCAAGTTTTCATCAATGATCTCTGTACTTTACCCCTTTCATCTTTCCCTCGATCCTGACTAGTCTCCCAGTCTCTGCCGCTGAAAAACATCCCCACACATGATGCTGCCACCACCATGCTTCACCGTAGAGATGGTGCCAGGTTTTCTTCAGACAAGATGCTTGGCATTCAGGCCATAGAGTTCAATTTTGTTTCATCAGACCAGAGAGTCCTTTTGGCAAACTCCAAGTGGGATGTTATGTGCCTTTTACTGAGGAGTAGCTCCTGTCTGGCCACTACCATAAAGGCCTGATTGGTGGAGTGCTGCAGAAATGTTTGTCTTTCTGGAAGGTTCTCCCATCTCCACAGAGAAAGTCTGGAACTCTGTCAGAGTGATCACCGGGTTGCAACACAACATGACATCAACATGGTAGCAACACAACATGGCAGCAGCACAAAACATGGTACAAACATTATAGGTCACAGACAACAACACAAATGGCAAGAAGGTAGAGACAACGATACATCACCCAAAGCAGCCACAACTGTCAGTAAGTGTGTCCATGATTAGTCTTTGAATGAAGAGATTGAGATAAAACTGTCCAGTTTGAGTGTTTGTTGCAGCTCGTTCCAGTCGCTAGCTACAGCGAACTGAAAAGACGAGTGACCTAGGGATGTCCGTGCTTTGGGGACCTTTAACAGAATGTGACTGGCATAATGGGTGTTGTATGTGGAGGATGAGGGATGCAGTAGATATCTCAGTGAAGGGGGAGTGAGGCCTAAGAGGGGTTTATAAATAAGCATCAGAGGGAAGTGAAAAGATTTACAAAGAATCGTCAGGAATGAATACACCCCTGATCATATGTAAACAGAGTTCACTCTCATAACAGCCATGTTTTATTCCTTCTCTTGCCTTTGTAACAGTATAACTTTAGACCGTCCCCTCGCCCCTCGCCGGGCACGAACCAAGGTCCCTCTGCACACATCAACAACAGTCACCCACGAAGCATCGTTACCCATCGCTCCACAAAAAGCCGCGGCCCTTGCAGAGCAAGGGGAACTACTACTTCAAGGTCTCAGAGCAAGTGACGTCACCGATTGAAACGCTATTTAGCGCGAACACCGCTAACTAGCTAGCCGTTACACCTTCACTTGTGGACTTCAATGCACAACACATCAACCTTTCCAAGCCAAACCGCTACACACAGCCTACATCGTTGTCACCATATCAGCTAAAGTAATGTCCTAGTCAACATAGCTACTAGAAGTAACGCGTTAGTAAACCTGCGACAGTCACGCAGTAACGTAATAGTGTATAGTCAGTAAACAGTTACACCGTCGGGCCCCGGTGGCAATAAATGAATAATATCAAAAGCTTGACCCTTGACATGGAAGAGTTCCAGTGTTGCGTTGGAAAGTCTTAGTGTGTTTCAGTAGGCTAAACTAGCTAGCTGCATTTGCTAATTAATTAAGTGAAACTGAAAGTGAAAAAAAAAGACAAAATCTTTCTCTAGCTCTCTATTTCTCTCTTGCTTCTCCTTCATTTTGGAAGAAATTAATTTGTTCAAAACTGTTCAACAGTCTTTCACTCTCTTTGAGTCAACTACTCACCACATTTTATACACTGCAGTGCTAGCTAGCTGTAGTTTAAGCTTTCAGTACTAGATTCATTCTCTGATCTTTTGATTGGGTGGACAACATATCAGTTCATGCTGAAAGAGCTCTGATAGGCTGGAGGACGTCCTCCGGAAGTTGTCATAATTACTGTGTAAGTCAATGGAAGGGGGGAGAACCATGAGCCTCCTAGGTTTTGTATGTAAGTCAATGTACCCAGAAGAGGACGTAAGCTAGCTGTCCCCTGGCTACACCATGGTGCTACCCTACAGAGAACTTTTGAGGCTACTGTAGACCTTTGCAAAATAGTGTGTTTTAATGAGTTATTTGGTGCTGTGATTATATTTAGTATAGTTTTAAATTGCATATCTTTTTATTACAATTTTAATTGTTATGAAATTCTCTGAGGAGGATGGTCCTCCCCTTCATCCTCTGAGGAGCCTCCACTTTAATATATATATAGATATATATTTTTAAATATACTGTATTTTCCTTTATTATGTTCCCATAACCCTATCACCCCTCCCCTAGTTGGAGTAAACTGTAAGGATCGACACAGGAGATGAGAAGCAGGTACAGGGAGGTTTAATAACTGACGGACATGAAACGGAACGAAACAGCGTCTGGACAGGAACACTTAACAACATGCGAACACAAGGACACCACCGAGAGACAGAGTGGCAATCAACCACGTGAAGGAGTCCAGGTGGGTGCAATGAGCACTGCTGCGCAAAATGATGGTGACAGGTGGGTGCAATGAGCACTGCTGCGCAAAATGATGGTGACAGGTGGGTGTAAAGAAGGGTAACTTGGTAACCTTAGTTATCGTGTTGTTTTTCAGTCCCACTGTTCAGCTCCACTCAACCCCTCCCATTTATCTCTTAACACCATCCAGTCCCACTGTTCAGCTCCACTCAACCCCTCCCATTTATCTCTTAAAACACCATCATTTTTTTTTTATTTGTCATATATATTTTTCAACTGTGCTGTTTCACAAACATTCTGAACCCTTCTATTATTATAGTTTCTACAGATTGTAAATTAAAGAGAACATTTTTTTTGCTAAAACTATTATTATATTATTGATTGATTGACTATGACTTTTCAAATCACCCAGTAGTGCTATTTGCAGAGTTAGCTACAGGTACATTTTGCAATTATTCATCCATTCCTGGACCTGTGACCAGAAACAAGCTATATATGGACAGTACCAAAACAAATGATCTAATGATTCCGTTTATTTTCAGCAAATTCTGCAGAGCTGGGATGGTTCTATTCCCCATATACAGAACCAGTCAAAAGTTTGGTCACACCTACTCATTCAAGGGTTTTTCTTTATTTTTACATTTTCTACATTGTTGAATAATAGTGAAGACATTAAACTATGAAATAACACATGTAGTAACCAAAAAAAAGTGTTAAACAAATCAAAATATATTTAATATTTGAGATTCTTCAAAGTAGCCACCCTTTGCCTTGATGACAGCTTTGTACACTCTTGGCATTCTCTCAACCAGCTTCATGAGGTCACATGAGTCACCTGGAATGCATTTCAATAAACAGGTGTGCCTTGTTAAAAGTTCATTTGTGGAATTTCTTTCCTTCTTAATGGCAAGTAATTTGGCCTTGACATGAGTCTTTCTGTACAGATGTTAATTTGACATTATTCCATACAATTAACTTTGGTTTGTGGAGATGGAGGAGACTGCAGTGTAAACATATGCTTTTCTTCCTCTTTAAAAATATAGTTTGGTGAATCAAGTTTCACTAAATTATTATTATTGGTAGCATTTCTATGTTGAAGTTCAAAATATAATTTTATTTTTAAGACAAAAGATTGAAGTGCCTTTGAATGGGGTATGGTAGTAGGTGCCAGACGCACCGATTTTTGTCAAGAACTGCAACGCTGCTGGGTTTTTCACACTCAACAGTTTCCAGTCTGTTATCAAGAATTGTCCACCACCCAAAGGACATCCAGACAACTGTGGGAAGCATTGGAGTCAACATGGGCCAGCATCCCTGTAGGGTGCTTTCAACCCCTTGTAGACTCCATGCCCCTGCGAATTGAGACTGTTCTGAGGGCAAAAGGGGGGAGGTGTTCTTAATGTTTTGTACACCCAGTGTATGTTGTGATATACATTTTACATACATTCATATATATATATATATATATTTAAAAATAGATTCCGTAATTTATGTTAGAATGTATTTAAAATCTATTAAACTCAGGCCTCCCGAGTGGCACTGCATCTCAGTGCTAGAGGTGTCACTACAGACCCTGGTTTGATCCCGGGCTGTATCACAACCAGCCGTGATTAGGAGTTCCATAGGGTGGACCACAATTGGTCCAGCGTCGTCCGGGCTAAGGGAAGGTTTGGCCGGTGGGTAGGCTGTCATTGTAAAATAAGAATTTGTTCTTAGCTGTCTTTCCTTGTTAAATAAAGGTTAATAAGAAAATACATATATATGTAGTTTTTTGACAATTTTAAATATTTAAAATGTATCCCACATTTTTTTTCTCCAAAAATATATTTTAAATGTTTTTTTCCCCCAATAGGAGCTACTGGTAGTGGCACAAGCTCTTCCAAATTGGTCTTTAATTTATTCCTTATGTCCTCTCTCCTCACATGGGAAGAGAAGAAGGTCAGAAGAGAGGAACCATACCTCTCAATTGATCTTTTCTCTCTCCTCCTCCAATGTGTTTTGAGAAGCTGATGAGAAGAAAGGAAGTTAGGAATCAATAAAAATAATAATTGAGAAACAGCCACAGAGTGGTGGCTGTCGAGAGGATCGCCTCAAGTTCTTTGTGACCGCAGTTCTGAGACAATAGTAGTAAATATTATGTAGAGGAACTCTAATCTGTTATTACAAAGCTTAGTAAATGCAGTGAAGGGCAACTGCTAGTTTAGATGGCATAGGCGTACTGTTGTAACTTGTGACCTTTGGATGGATATTTAGTATACACACTGTAGTGTGTAGAGAATACCCAGAAACCTGTATGAGGGTTTCAAAAATAAATTTGTGTATAAAGGTGTAGGATCTTAATTTGAATAAACCGGTTGCAGAATAACATTTTCCGCAATGCAGGAAATGTTCAACTTGTAGTGTATTTGAGGTAAAGAGAGGCTTCTGAAGCATGTAATTTCAACTTCGAAATTTCAGACTTGATTTTCCCTTACGGAAAAGGTGTGTGCACCTTGAGCTGATAGTGCTGTAGGTCGCCCTTTCTGTTGCCATAACTACACTGACCTTTGTGTGTCCGACTGTTAAAGCCATACTGTCATTGCATTGTCAGCATTGACACATTTGTTATTTCCCAGAGGGAGACAGTCAGAGAACATACATTCAGTGAGAGACTCAACTGAGGTTCAGTCTCCAGTGTCGTGGTATTCAGTGAGTTAGTCACATGTTCTTAGGTTTACAGCATTCAGGAGATACGAACCTGTATCTAGCAGATACAAAAAAAAAAAAAGGAAATGACTCATTACAAGATAAAAAAAAAAAAATATCCAACTCATAAAATAAACAAGAAAAGCTTTTTCGCCAGTTGTTCCCCCAGACAGTTTGAATGGAAACTGAGTGAGAGTGATCAGGTTTACATCTGAATGCACACTTAAAATGTTGCTGAGGAGAACACTTAACACCTATAGGAAAAATACCCTCTAAAGCTAATGTCAAGATGTGCATCCGAAAACAACAGGATTCACAGTATTTCATTTTTAATCCAAGTTATTGCATTCTACTGTGTGTATTCTTTTATGCCTTAGTGGTCATGTTAAAGGAAAAAAATAAGGAAAAAACCTAACTAGTGGAGTGGAAGAAGAGCTCTGATAGGCTGTGGAATAGTGACTTCTGTTAGGCTGTAGAATAGTGAGTTCTGATAGGCTGTAGAATAGTGAGCTCTGATAGGCTGTAGAGTAGTGAGCTCTGTTAGGTTGTAGAATAGTGAGCTCTGATAGGCTGTAGAGTAGTGAGCTCTGTTAGGTTGTAGAATAGTGAGCTCTGTTAGAATAGTGAGCTCTGTTAGAATAGTGAGCTCTGTTAGGCTGTGGAATAGTGAGCTATGTTAGGCTGTAGAGTCTTGAGCTCTGTTAGAATAGTGAGCTCTGTTAGAATAGTGAGCTCTGTTAGAATAGTGAGCTCTGTTAGGCTGTAGAGTCTTGAGCTCTGTTAGAATAGTGAGCTCTGTTAGAATAGTGAGCTCTGTTAGGCTGTGGAATAGTGAGCTCTGTTAGAATAGTGAGCTCTGTTAGAGAAGGCACAACATCGCCTCTTCAAGCTCAGGAGGCTGAAGAAATTTGGTTTGGCCCCTAAGACACTCACAAACTTTTACAGATGCATCCTGTTGGGTTGTGTCACCTCCTGGTATGGCAACTGAACCACCTGGAACTGCAGGGCTCTCCAGAGATCGGTACGGTCTGCCCAATGCATCACCGGGGTCAAACTACCTGCCCTCCAGGACACCTACAGACCCCGATGTCACAGGAAGGCCATTAAAGATCATCAACGACATTAACCACCCGAGACACTGCCTGTTCACCCTGCTTTTTTCTAGAAGGCGAGGTCAGTACAGGTGCATCAAAGTGGGACCTAGAGACTGAAAAACAGCTTCTATCTCAAGGCCATTCGACTGTAAAATAGCCAGTGGTGGAAAAAGTACTCAATTGTCATGCTTGAGTAAAAACATAGATAAAATTACTGAAGTAAAAGTGAAAGTCACCCAGTAAAATACTACTTGAGTAGAAGTCTAAAAGTGTTTGGTTTTAAATATACTTAACTATCAAAAGTAAAAGTATGAATCATTTATAATACCTTATGTTAAGCAAACTAGATGGTACAATTTTCTTGTTTTTGTCATTTACGGATAGCCAGGGACACACTCCAACAGTCAGACATCATTTACGGATAGCCAGGGACACACTCCAACAGTCAGACATCATTTACGGATAGCCAGGGACACACTCCAACAGTCAGACATCATTAGCAAACCATGCATTTGTGTTTAGTGAGTCCACCAGATCAGAGGCAGTAAGGATGACAAGGTAGGTCCTGTTGATAAGTGTGTGAATTTGACCATTTTCTGTCCTGCTAAGCATTCAAAATGCAACGAGTACTTTTGGGTGTCAGGGAAAATGTAAGGAGTAAAAAGTACATTTCTTTCGTTAGGAATGTAGTGAAGTGAAAGTAGAAGTTGTCAAAAATATAAATAGTAAAGTAAAGTACAGATACCCCAAAAACTACTTAAGTAGTACTGTAAAGTATTTTTACTTAAGTACTGTACTTTACACCCCTGAAAATAGCCATCACTAGCCGGCTATCAACCAATTACGAAACCCTACACCCTACAGGCTGCTGCCCTATGTACATAGACATGGAATCACTGGTCACTTTAATAATGGAACACTGGCCACATTAATAATGGAACACTGATCACTTTAATAATGGAACACTGGTTACTTTAATAATGGAACACTGGTCACTTTAATAATGGAACACTGGCCACGTTAATAATGTAACACTGATCACTTTAATAATGGAACACTGGTTACTTTAATAATGGAACACTGGTCACTTTAAAAATGGAACACTGGTCACTTTAATAATGGCACACTGGTCACTGTAATAATGGAACACTGATCACTTTAATAATGGAACACTGGTCACTTTAATAATGGAACACTGGTCACTTTAAAAATGGAACACTGGTCACTTCAATAATGGAACACTGGTCACTGTAATAATGGAACACTGATCACTTTAATAATGGAACACTGGTCACTTTAATAATGGAACACTGGTCACTTTAATAATAATGGAACACTGGTCACTTTAATAATGGAACACTGGTCACTTTAATAATGTAACACTGGTCACCTTAATAATGGAACACTGGTCACTTTAATAATGGAACACTGGTCACTTTAATAATGGAACACTGGTCACTTTAATAATGGAACACTGGTCACTTTAATAATGGAACACTGGTCACTTTAATAATGGAACACTGGTCACTTTAATAATGGAACACTGATCACTTTAATAATGGAACACTGGTCACTTTAAAAATGGAACACTGGTCACTTTAATCATGGAACACTGGTCACTTTAATAATGGAACATTTAGTAAAATGTCATAATGCATTCTGTCTCCGATGACCATTCAGCCTGTGCTAGATTTACTAATTATGATCTTCAATCTAGACTGGGGACATCATCATCAAGAGCCAATTGTCTACCAGCTGTCTCTTCCTCCTGACAAGGGTAAATGGCTTGGATGGAGGAAAGGCAACATAAAATTGAGTTATGCCTTATATTGCAATTCATATTATTTGTCAGAAATTAATTTAGCTAATTTACCTCTCAAGGCCATACATACATGCAAGAAGCCTTGCATACATACAGTTGAAGTCGGAAGTTTACATACACTTAGATTGGAGTCATTAAAACTCATTTTTCAACCACTCCACAAATTTATTGTTAACAAACTATCGTTTTGGCAATCAGTTATGACATCTCCTTTGTGCATGACACAAGTAATTTTTCAAACAATTGTTTACAGACAGATTATTTCACTTATAGTTCACTGTATCACAATTCCAGTGAGTCAGAAGTTTACATACACTAAGTTAACTATGCCTTTAAACAGCTTGGAAAATTCCAGAAAATTATGCTATGGCTTTAGAAGCTTCTGATAGGCCACTTGACATAATTTGAGTCAATTGGAGGTGTACCTACTTGACATCATGGGAACGTCAAAAGAAATCAGCCAAGACCTCAGAAAAAAAATTGTAGACCTCCACAACTCTGGTTCATCCTTGGGAACAATTCGAGTTCACTCAGGAAGGAGACGCGGTCTGTCTCCTAGAGATGAACGTACTTTCGGGTGAAAAGTGCAAATCAATCCCAGAACAACAGCAAAGGACCTTGTGAAGATGTTGGCGGAAACGGGTACAAAGTATCTATATCCACAGTAAAACAAGTTCTATATCGACATATACTGAAAAGCTGCTCAGCAAGGAAGAAGCCACTGCTCCAAAACTTCCATAAAAAAGCCAGACTATGGTTTGCAACTGCACATGGGGACAAAGATCGTACTTTTTAGAGAAATGTCCTCTGGTCTGATGAAACAAAAATAGAACTGTTTGGCCATAATGGCCACCGTTGTATTTGGAGGAAAAAGAGGGAGGCTTGCAAGCCGAAGAACACCATCCCAACCGTGAAGCACAGGGGTGGCAGCATCATGTTGTGGGGGTGCTTTGCTGCAGGAGGGACTGGTGCACTTCACAAAATAGATGGCATCATGAAAAAGGAAAATTATGTGATTATATATCGAAGCAACATCTCTAGACATCAGTCAGGAAGTTAAAGCTTGGTTGCAAATGAGTCTTCCAAATGGACAATGACCGCAAGCATACTTGCAAGTAAAGTTGTGGCAAAATGGCTTAAGGACAACAAAGTCAAAGTATTGGAGTGTCCATCACAAAGCCCTGACCTCAATCATATAGAAAATTTGTGGGCAGAAATGAAAAAGCGTGTGTGAGCAAGGAGGCCTACAAACCTGACTCAGTTACACCAGCTCTGTCAGGAGGAATGGGCCAAAATTCACCCATCTTATTGTGGGAGCTTGTGGAAGGCTACCCAAAACGTTTGACCCATGTTAAACAATTTAAAGGCAATGCTACCAAATACTAATTGAGTGTATGTAAATGTCTGACCCACTGGGAATGTGATGAAAGAAATAAAACCTGAAATAAATCATTCTCTCTACTATTATTCTGACATTTCACATTCTAAAATAAAGTGGTGATCCTAGCTGACCTATAACAGGGATTTTTTACTAAGATTAAATGTCAGGAATTGTGAAAAACTGAGTTTAAACGTATTCAAATCAAAACAAATGTTATTTTGTCACATACACATGGTTAGCAGATGTTAATGCGAGTGTAGCGAAATGCTTGTGCTTCTAGTTCCGACAATGCAGTAATAACCAACGAGTAATCTAACCTAACAATTTCACAACAGCTACCTTCTACACACAAGTGTAAAGAGATGAAGAAAATTTGTACATAAAGATATATGAATGAGTGATGGTACAGAACAGCAGAGGCAAGATGCAGTAGATGGTATTGAGTACAATATACAGTGGGGCAAAAAAGTATTTAGTCAACCACCAATTGTGCAAGTTCTCCCACTTAAAAAGATGAGAGAGGACTGTAATTTTCATCATAGGTACACTTCAACTATGACAGACAAAATGAGAAGAACAAAAATCCAGAAAATCACATTGTAGGATTTTTAATGAATTTATTTGCAAATTATGGTGGAAAATAAGTATTTGGTCAATAACAAAAGTTTAGCTCAATACTTTGTTATATACCCTTGGTTGGCAATAACAGAGGTCAAACGTTTTCTGTAAGTCTTCACAAGGTTTTCACAAACGGTTGCTGGTATTTTGGCCCATTCCTCCATGCAGATCTCCTCTAGAGCAGTGATGTTTTGGGGCTGTTGCTGGGCAACACGGACTTTCAACTCCCTCCAAAGATTTTCTATGGGGTTGAGATCTGGAGACTGGCTAGGCCACTCCAGGACCTTGAAATGCTTCTTATGAAGCACCTCCTTCATTGCCAAGGGGGGTGTGTTTGGGATCATTGTCATGCTGAAAGACCCAGCCACGTTTCATCTTCAATGCCCTTGCTGATGGAAGGAGGTTTTCACTTAAAATCTCACGATACATTGCCCCATTCATTCTTTCCTTTACACGGATCAGTCGTCCTGGTCCCTTTGCAGAAAAACAGCCCCAAAGCATGATGTTTCGAGGGAGATTATCAGTGCCTTGTATGTCTTCCATTTCCTAATAATTGCTCCCACAGTTGATTTTTTTCAAACCAAGCTGCTTAGCTATTGCAGATTCAGTCTTCCCAGCCTGGTGCAGGTCTACAATTTTGTTTCTGGTGTCCTTTGAGAGCTCTTTGGTCTTGGCCATAGTGAAGTTTGGAGTGTGACTGTTTGAGGTTGTGGACAGGTGTCTTTTATACTGATAACAAGTTCAAACAGGTGCCATTAATACAGGTTAAAAAAAAATGGGCCACCCAATTACCACCTCATCGACAAGGGGATTGCGCGATAAACCTCCTGGAAAACGCTGCCCTGGACATGGTAACGGGATGGCAGGCAGAGCACTCCTCGTTCACCCCAGGTGAGTCAGCCTAGACTCACCCAGAGCTCCCGGTTGGCCATATGTTCTTACTAATTTATTTATCTGAGTTTTCTCCCTCTCTACAGCATAAGGCGCAGGTCGATTCAAGTGTAGCTGGGAACTTTATGGATCGTGGGCTTGCGTTAAGGCTAGGGATTCCCCTGGTGTCGTTAGACCAACCCTTCCCCGTGCACTCCTTAGATAGCCGACCATTAGGGTCAGGTCTGGTCAGGGAGGCCACGGTGCCACTGGACATGGTAACGCAGAGGGATCATAAGGAGCGGATCAGTCTCTTCCTTATTGATTCGCCTGCGCCTCCGGTGGTGCTGGCGATTCCCTGGTTGACTAATCACAATCCTGAGAATTCATGGAGACAGGGTGCTCTCAGAGGGTGGTCAGAGGAGTGTTCAGGCAGGTGCATAGGAGTTTCCATCGGTGCGACGATGGTGGAGAGTCCAGACCAGGTTTCCACTGTGCCCATTCCCTCTGAATATGCCAATATGGCTATCGCCTTCTGTAAAAAGAGGACGACCCAATTACTGCCTCATCGACGAGGGGATTGCGCGATAAACCTCCTGGAAAACGCTGCACTTCCCAGGAGTCACGTGTACCCGTTGTCCCAGGAGGAGACAGTTTAGATGGAGACATACATCACTGAATCTCTGGGACAGGGGTACATTTGGCCCTCCACGTCACCCGTCTCCTCAAGCTTATTTTTTTGTGAAGAAAAATGAGGGAGGTCTGCGTCCGTGCATTGATTATAGAGGTCTAAATTCCATCACAGTGGGGTTTAGTTACCCACTACCTCTCATCGCCACGGCAGTGGAATAGGTGGCGTGTTTCTTCACAATACTGGACCTTAGGAGTGCATATAATTTGGTGCGTATCCGGGAGGGAGATGAGTGGAAGATCGCGTTTAGTACCACATCTGGTCATTATGAGTACCTCGTCATGCCGTATGGGTTGAAGAATGCTCCAGACGTTTTCCAATCTTTCATAGACGAGATTCTCAGAGACCTGCACGGGCAGGGGGTGGTAGTGTATATCGATGATATACTGAATTATTCTGCCACACGCGCCGCGCACGTGTCTCTGGTGCGTAGGGTACTTGGGCGACTGCTGGAGCATGACCTGTACGTCAAGGCTGAGAAATGTGTGTTCTCCAAACAAGCCGTTTCCTTCCTGGGTTATCGCATTTCCACCTCTGGGGTGGTGTGACCGCGTTACATTAGTGCGTAATTGGCCGACTCCGACCACGGTAAAGGAGGTGCAGAGGTTTTTAGGGTTTGTCAATTACTACCGGAGGCTCATCAGGGTTTTGGTCAGGTGGCTGCTCCCATTACCTCACTGCTGAAGGGGGGAGGGTGACGCGCTTGCGCTGGTCAGCAGAGGCGGGCAGAGCATTCAGTCATCTGAAGGAGCTGTTCACTGACGCTCCCGTGCTGGCTCATCCGGACCCCTCTTTGGCGTTTATAGTTGAGGTGGACGCGTCCGAGGCTGGGGAGGGAGCCATGCAATCACAGCACTCGGGCGCGCCACCAAAGCTACGCCCCTGCGGTTTCTTCTCGAGGAAGCTCGGACCCGCGGGGCAGAACTATGACGTGGGGGACCGGGGGACCGGGAGTTGTTAGCTGTAGTCAAGGCTCTGAAGGTGCGGAGACATTGGCTTGAGGGGGCCAAGCAGCCTTTCCTCATCTGGACTGACCATCGTAATCTCGAGTACATCCGGGCAGCGAGGAGATTGAATCCACGTCAGGCCAGGTGGGCTATGTTCTTTGTCCAATTTTTGGTAGCGGGCCATGTCAGTGGCACTGTATTGTCCTCAAAGCGAGCAAAGAAGTTGTTTAGTCTGTCTGGGGGCAAGACATCCTGGTCCGCGACGGGGCTGGTTTTCTTTTGTATTCCGTAATTGACTGTAGACCCTGCCACATACCTCTTGTGTCTGAGCCGTTGAATTGCGACTCTACTTTGTCTCTATACTGACGCTTAGCTTGTTTGATTGCCTTGCGGAGGGAATAGCTACACTGTTTGTATTCGGTCATGTTTCCGGTCACCTTGCCCTGGTTAAAAGCAGTGGTTCGCGCTTTCAGTTTCGCACGAATGCTGCCACCAATCCACGGTTTCTGGTTGGGGAATGTTTTAATCGTTGTTGTGGGTACGACATCGCCAATGCACTTGCTAATGAACTCGCTCACCGAATCAGCGTATTCGTCAATGTTGTTGTTTGACGCAATGCGGAACATATCCCAATCCATGTGATCGAAGCAATCTTGAAGCGTGGAATCAGATTGGTCGGACCAGCATTGAACAGACCTGAGAGCGGGAGCTTCCTGTTTTAGTTTCTGTCTATAGGCTGGAAGCAACAAAATGGAGTTGTGATCATATTTTCTATAAGGAGGGCGGGGGAGGGCCTTATATGCGTTGCGGAAGTTAGAATAATAATGATCGAGGGTTCTACCAGCCCTGGTAGCACAATCGATATGCTGATAGAATTTAGGCAGTCTTGTTTTCAGATTAGCCTTGTTAAAATCCCCAGCTACAATGAATGCAGCCTCAGGATATGTGGTTTACAGTTTACATAGAGTCAAATAAAGTTTGTTCAGGGCCATCGATATGTCTGCTTGGGGGGAATATATGCGGCTGTGATTATAATCGAAGAGAATTCTCTTGGTCGACATTTGATTGTGAGGAAGTCAGATGAACAGAAGGACTTGAGTTCCTCTATGTTGTTATGATCACACCACGTCTCGTTAATCATAAGGCATACCCCCTCCCGTATTTAGCTAAGGTGTATGTAAACTTCCGACTTCAACTGTAGTTATAAGTTTGATTGAAGGCCTCGATCTGTCTTTTTGTCATCTAACTGATTGCTTCTAGAAAGAAAGATGCCACAGGGTCCAGAGTGGTGGATGAGGCCCCTGGATTTGGGCCCTCTTCCCTGGTCAACTCCTTCTGAGTCGGGGCACCACAGCCCTCGCAGCTGAGCCATTCCTAGTCATACTGATATTGCTCTGCATTCTCTGAATGTGATTATGTCATTGCTTCATAGCTTTCCTGTTGACCCTGTATTTACCCGGCAGATGTCTACGAGAGAGAGAGAGAGATGTCAAACAATTGTGAAATAATACATTCAGATGAATGGGCGACGGATAGAGTTTGCCTCGACTTTCACCTCACACTTGTCCTCTGTTGGATTGTGGGTATACAGCACGACACCGGTCTTGGACGGCTAATGTGGAGCCTAGATTCAAGATGGACTGGAGTGTCAGAACGGTTTATTCCATATTTAATCCAATACTACAAAATGCAATAAAAAATTTAAAAAGATTGACGTAACACCAATAATTGAATGTTTACTTTCGACACTTGAGGGGATGAAAGATTTTTCACACAGGAACATTTTTTTTCCATTAACCTGCTTGAAATCAGTGTAAGTGCATGTCTAAGGTTTTGCTGAGGAATTATGAATATTTCCAGTTAGAGAAAGATACTCCCAGAACATTTTCAGTGTTTGTTTATTCAAGTTTGTAACTTGGTACCAGGCACAGCCAGGGGGTAAAGGAGAGGTCAACACTTCAAACTGAACAACAGAGGTATGTAGACCTGTGGCATTGGCCTCCAACCTGGTCAGGCCAGCAGTATAAGACATTTTCATGCTGACCCCTATAGAGAAGCCAAATACCAAAATAAGAACTTGACTGAGAATAACACTCTGTAGATGCTTTTCTGACAGCACATAGCCTATGTTAAACAAGACCACATATCGTCTCATTTGTTTTCTATCTACATAAGGATGATAGAAGTTTGTGTCATGTGTCAAACTCATGGTATAGGCCCTCGTTCAAAATAACAAGACATGAGATGTGTTTATTATTACAGCATCTACCTCAGACTCTTTCAGCAACAAGAGTGTCTAGAGAGATTTCACGCCATCTTGCTTTTTACCACCAGGAAAATAAAACTCTATGGCAGGCGGCTTGCACCTGAAATTAACTCAGTCACGGTATTTTAACATTTTCCACATCAGCCCCTTCATTCTCCTTATTCTCCACATGCACCCCCATCACAGCTATTCTTTCCACTCATTCACTGTCAGAATGAAAGAAGAAGCCCCGCGCCCAGCCTTGCATTCTATGGTGAAAATGGACTCATGTCTGGGTTTCGAATCTGGTAACCTACTAAAAAGTTAAAAGTCAATTTTTTTTTTTGTGTGTCTATCGTAGATTCAAGAACACTGATTGCACTGCGACTGGTACGCCTATCGAATGAGTGTGGCAATAGTTTGACATGCAACTTTTGAATTTAAATAGTTACATTTGTTTGAGATTTCAACAAATGTTTAGATTCAATACATTTAAATATTGACCCATATAAAGGACAAATTCCTCATGAAATAGGGGGGAAATGCAGCCGGATATCCAGACAATATTAGATAATATATGCCATTTAGCAGACACTTTTTATACAAAGTGACTTACAGTAATGCTTGTGTATACATATGTGTGACCCTGGAATCAGAAAACACTATACTGGCGTTGCAAGAGCCACACTCTACCAACTGAGCTAAAGAAGGGCCCCGATCTGGAGGGTCTACATCCTCCCTACCGGTGATGAAGGCTCGTTCTCTCTCTCTCTCCACTTGACTGCTAGATCTTACATAATGACATCACATAATGACATCACAATATCACTGTTGAGACAATTGTTGCTTTGTTTATTGTCTCTCCTTCTTTCTGTTCCTGCTCATCTTTCTTTCCTTCCCCAACTACTATTTAAGGTCAAACATCCATTCCCTATTGTCTGGGTGGAAAAGGAGGCGGCTGCCTCTGCTGCCACTGCCACTGCTGTGTGCTTGTGCGTGCGTGTGTTCATTCAATGTGCTTATGGACAACATGAATCAGGTTTTTGATACAAGGGGGCTGCTGTCGCGGATTCAATGCAGTAAAATATTTTCCTTCCGAATACAGTGGGGTGCGGGATTATTGGATCCCTTGATAAAGATGAGCCATTAATTGAAAAAAAAGAATTATTGGATCCCCTGTTTCCAATACGCCAGCACCTTCCCCTTGCGAGGATTACAACACTGAGTCTTTTTCCTCAAATGTTTTATGAGATTAGAAAAACACATTGGGAGGGATCTTTCCAGATCCTTGATATCCTTCATCTGCGCTTATGGACTGCACTTTTCAATTCAAGCTACAGGTTTTCAATGGTGTACAAGTCAATGGTGTTCAAGCCATTGCAAAATGTGGATTCTGTGGTCAATTAACAATTCATCTCCTGGGCCTCAGTACCCTCCTCCGTATGTGACCAATGAGCAGCCATTTTAGAGGGGGCCATGACTTTACATTTTTTAGCGATATTTCTATTTTCATTTAACAAGATGTCTGCCTCAAAACATCTAGTGTTAACCATTTCTTTCTGTATTTTCACGAGTGCTTTGAGTTATTGTCTTGCTGGAAGATCCACTTGCAGAAAAGTTTTAACCAGTTTTTTTTCAAAAAATGTCCATGACCTTACCGTTTTCCACAACCACTTTGGAACTTATTTCAGAACCTTGATGTCATTTTTCAAAACTCTAGACACAAAACTCACAACCAATGATCAAAATGCACATTTTTCAGAACTCTAACACTTTTTCCAGTTGCTTGGATACAATACACATAAAGCTAAGATAATTTGTTCATTGAACTAAAATCACCTGTTCAAAATGACACAAGTATTACCATTTCAAAATGCAATTCACACATTACATCTAAGATTACTGTCTATTCACTTCATTACAATGATCTAACTATCAACTGATTCAACTGCTCAAAATGATGTTAAGGCCATGAAATCTTAAGGATAACGAGATCCATTGACACCACTTACCGTGGAACATGAACCAATTTGCCATGGATGTAATATTTCATCATCATTCTTTATCAGACATGTTTCTATGGTCCCATGTACCACTTTTCCAGACCATGTTTTCAGATTTGACATTACTGTACACTCACCGGCCACTTTATCAGGTACACCCATCTAGCACTGGGTAGGACCCCCTTCTACCTCCACAGCAGCCTGAGTTATTCACAGTGTTGTACGTTAACAGATGCCATTCTGCACACCACTGTTTTAAACAGCTGTTATTTGAGAGTTTGTGGCCTTTCTGTTAGCTTGAATGAGTATGGACATTCTCCTCTGACCTCTCTCATTAACAAAGTGTTTTTGCCCACAGAACTGCCGATCACTGAATGTGTTTTGTTTATCGCACCATTCTCTGTAAACTCTAGAGATTGTAGTGTGTGAAAATCCCAGGAGGGCAGCCGTTTCTGAGATGCTGGAACCACCATGTGTGGCACCAACAATCCAACAACGTACAAAATTGTTAAGATTACGCATCTTGCCCATTTTAATGTTTGGTCGACAACTTAAGCTCTCTACTCTATATACTCTATATACTGAGTTGCAGGCAGCCATGTGATTCGCTGTTCGAAGGAGCAGGCTATTTGCGTAAACAAGCAGATGTACCTAATAAACTGGCCGGATGTATGTACGCAGGCCCTTGTAATTGCTTTTCCAATACTGCCAACTCGTTACTGATGATTGATTTTACATTGTGGTACGAGTATATAGTGAAATGAGTGGTATCCTCCTAAACTGAAATCTCCCTTTTTCAGGACCCTTTCAAAGAAAATTTGTAAAAATCCAAATAACTTCACAGATCTTCATTGTAAAAGGTTTAAACACTGTTTTCCATGCTTGTTCAATGAACCATAAACAATTAACTTCTTAAGGTATAGGGGGCAGCATTTTCACTTTTGGATAAATAGCGTGCCCAATTTCAACTTCCTGCTGCTCATGCCAAGAATATAAGGTATGCATATGATTAGTAGATTTGGATAGAAAACACTCTGAAGTTTCTAATCTGTTTGAATCATGTCTGTGAGTATAACAGAACTAATGTAGGAGGCAAAACCCAGAGGACTAACCATTCAGAATTTTTTTTAGGTCTCTGTCTGTTCACTAGATCTCATTGGCAAACTATATTTTTTAGGAACTTGTTTTCAGTTCTTACCGCTTCCACTGGATGTCACCAATCTTTGGAATTTGGTTGAGGTTATTCATTTGTGCAATGAAGTAGGGCCAACTAGGAACTGCGTAACACTGTTGAGAGTTGCGCAAGACTTGAAAAGTAGCTTGGTTTGTTGTGTTCCTGTATTGAACACAGATAGACCCGTCTTCAATTTGATCGATTATTAACGTTTAAAAATACCTATAGTTGTATTACAAAAGTAGTTTGAAATATTTTGGCAAAGTTTATAGGCACCTTTTGAAATATTTTGTAGTGACGTTGCGCATTTTGGAAGCTGTTTTTTTCTGGATCAAACGCGCCAAATAAATTGACATTTTGGATATATATGGAATTAATCGAACAAAAGGACCATTTGTGATGTTTATGGGACATATTGGAGTGCCAACAAAAGAAGCTCGTCAAAGGTAAGGCATGTTTTATATTTTATTTCTGAGTTTTGTGTAGCGCTTGCAGGGTTGAAATATGTTACCCTCTTTGTTTACTGATGTGCTATCATCAGATAATAGCTTCTTATCCTTTCGCCGAAAAGCCTTTTTAAAATCTGACATGTTGGCTGGATTCACAATGAGTGTAGCTTTAATTGAGTATCTTACATGTGTGATTTAATGAATAAATTGATTTTTATATCAATTTATTTGAATTTGCCGCGCTGCATTTTCCCTGGTTTTTGGCCAAGTGGGACGCAAGTGTCCCCTATACCATAAGAAGTTAATGAACATGCACCTGTGGAACGGTCGTTAAGACACTAACAGCTTACAGACGGTAGGACATTAAGGTCACAGTTATGAAAACTTAGGACACTAAAGAGGCATTTGTACTGACTCTGAAAAACACCAAAAGAAAGATGCCCAGGGTCCCTGCTCATCTGCGTGAACGTGCCTTAGGCATGCTGCAAGTAGGCATGAGAACTGCAGATTTGGCCAGGGCAATGAATTGCAATGTCCGTATTGTGAAACGCCTAAGACAGCGCTACAGGGAGACAGGACGGACACCTGATCGTCCTCGCAATGGCAGACCACGTGTAACAACACCTGCACAGGATCGGTACATCCGAACATCCCACCTGTGGGATAGGTACAGGATGGCAACAACAACTACCCGAGTTACACCAGGAACGCACAATCCCTCCATCAGTGCTCAGACTGTCCGCAATAGGCTGAGAGAGGCTGGACTGAGGACTTGTGGGCCTATTGTAAGGCAGTTCCTCACCAGACATCACCGTCGCTGGACCAGACAGGACTGGCAAAAAGTGCTCTTCACTGACGAGTCGCGGTTTTGTCTCACCAGGGGTGATGGTTGGATTTGCGTTTATCATCGAAGGAATGAGCGTTACACCGAGGCCTGTACTCTGGAGCGGGATCGATTTTGAGGTGGAGGGTCCGTTATGGTCTGGGGCGGTGTGTTACAGCATCATCGGACTGAGCTTGTTGTCATTGCAGGCAATCTCAACGCTGTGCGTTACAGGGAAGACATCATCCTCCCTCATGTGGTACCCTTCCTGCAGGCTCATCCTGACATGACGCTCCAGCATGACAATGCCACCAGCCATACCGCTCGTTCTGTGCACTATTTCCTGCAAGACAGGAATATCAGTGTTCTGCCATGGCCAGCGAAGAGCCCAGATCTCAATCCCATTGGGACGTGTTGGATTGGAGGGTGAGGGCTAGGGCCATTCCCCCAGAAATGTCCGGGAACTTGCAGTCAGTTGACAGTGAAAAGACGTTTCTTTTTTTGCTGAATTTATAATGACACAGCGATAATGTGGAGCCGGCAGGCGATCCAGGTCACAATAGAGGTCAAGCAGTGGGAGGAGGAAGACGAGGAAGATGTGGTGGTCAAAGGAATGGCAGGGGACAAGCACCCCTTCTGAGACGTGGTCGTGGGCCTCGTTTGAGAGGTGTGGGGGAATGTGATAGAGGACAAGGCCACGGACCAAGGCAGCGGCAAGAATAGCAAAGAGTGTCCAAGTAAACCCGAGCAATAGTTGTACACTATGTTGTAAATCATGGCATAACAATGACTGAGGTAGCTACAATGATTCAACCAAACCTCAGGAGATCAACCGTGGCCTCAAACATCAGAACTTTCCACAATGAGAACCGGTAAGTCTTCAGCATGCACTAAACATTAGGCAACTCTCAATTGTCAAATGGCTGTATACTGCATGCCAATGTGTACCACAGAGTAGGTGATGTGACTAAATTTGTTCTTCCTGTAATTTACCCTGCAGAATTGAGACTTGGTCAAATAGGGGAGGCGGAAGCAAAATTCTGACTGACCAACAAGAGTGGGCTGTGGTCAATTTGGTTTGGGCCAGAAATTATATTTGCCTTACAGAAATTCGGCAGCACATCTTGTACAATGATGACAAGTTCAACAATGTGGAAGCCATAAGTTTACTGACTATTGCACGCATGCGGAAAGGGCACCAGGTGTCTCTAAAACAGCTATACCGTGTGCCATTTGAAAGAAATGCAGACAGAGTGGCGCAACTGAGGACTGAGTATGTTCAGGTATGTTCCGTTTCAAGATGCCTGTTGTGAAAAATTCCCTCAAAATTCTACATCCTCGTAATCAGTAATTATCTTTCCAAAATGTATTTTTAGAGGTTGGTAGAGCTGGATGCTGACGAAAACCATCACAAATTCCTCTTTTTGGATGAGGCGGGTTTCAACCTGGCCAAGACAAGGAGGAGAGGTCGGAATTCATTGGCCAGCGGGCAACCATCCAAGTACCTGGACAACGTGGGGCCAACATCACCATGTGTGCGGCTATATCAGAGGATGGTGTGGTGGGACGCAGACCTCGTATTGGATCATATAATGCAGGTCTCCTTGTAACCTTCCTTGATGAGCTAAATCAGGTCTGTAGAGCTGATGGCGTGACCTATGTCATTGTGTGGGATAATGTCAGTTTCCACCATGCTCAAATGGTGCGAGCATGGTTTCAGGCCCATCCACAATTTACCACCCTGTACATACCCCCATACTCTCCTTTCCTTAACCCGATTGAGGAATGTTTCTCCACATGGAAGTGGAAGGTATGTGATAGGCACCCTCACGAACAAGCCACCCTTCTCCAGGCTATGGATGATGCATGCAATGACATCACGGCAGACCAGTGTCAGACCTGGATTCGCCCGAAGATTCTTCCCAAGATGTTTGGCCAATGAAAACATCCATTGTGATGTGGATGAGAACCTGTGGCCAAATCAACAATACAGGGTTGATGGAAATATAGAAATACAGTAATCAATATTTTGTTGACCTTTAACTGTTTTTTCTTTTTTTGTAGCTTGTGATTTTATTGTATGTCATCAATACATTTCAGATTTTGTTCAATGATTCCACTGTGTTTGTAGTATTCTCTCTACTAGTCCTTTTACAGTGATGTATTTACGTGTAGTACCATAATGAAACACATATTTAGTACTACAATATTTAATGATTGTACGAACAACTACACAGTGAAACTATCGGTATCTTGTGTGTGGGTGATCTAAATGAATGTTCCTATAGTATTTCATGATAAATTAGTTATTTGAACCAATGATTCTGCAAGTGCAAGGTTTCTTTAAAGATATGAATGCACAATGTTACCTGTGATGACTATTTTGAGTTTTGTGTCTAGAGTTTTGAAAAATGACCACAAGGATCTGAAATGAGTGCCAAAGTGAATGTAACTGTATCAAGGGCCCCAGGAACGCTGGAAGCAAACTAGCACCATAACATCAAAGCTCTACCACCATACTGTACAGGAGGGATGAGGTATTTTTTGCTGACCACAGCCATACCTACACAAACAAAGGGAGAGTCTTTTTGACACCCCGCCTCTGTGGTTAGACTGTGTGTGTGTGTCTCAGTGTGTGTCTCTGTGCGTGTAGTGTGTGTGCTGTGTGTGTGAGTAATGAGGTCATGTTGTCCACGAACCCAGTCATCAATCAGGACAATGGACCGCTGCAGAACTCCCAGGGTTCAACCCTGGCTCGAGCCAATCAGAACTATGGGAATTAACCCACACTTTACCGGTTTTTCTGTTGTATTTCCTACCATGCCCAGACTGTTAGATCTGGCCAACTAATACTGTTCCACCATTTTCCTGTGCTTGTTGGTGATTGTTTGCGAGTGGGAAATTAACAAAGAAAGTAACACCCAAAGAGAACAAAGAGAACTAACGGTTTATTTCCTGCAGCTGAAATATTAAGATATTGTTTCGAGCTAGTAATATTTCATGGCTTTATGAAAACCCATGATTAAATACAAACAGAATGTGCGCCTAAAAAAGTCAGCAGTATAATCACTATACTGCCTACCCCGAAAGCATTCTGAAGTTGAGGCAACCCTGACCCTAAAACACATTTATTGCACTCCTTGAAATTGGATGGTTTGATTGCCTCTTTACTAAAACATAAGGCAAAGAGGCAACAAGGCACAACTCCGTCCTCACCACGTGCAAGCAACACTGCGAGAGGAGGTTTAGTATCTTGGACAATATTCAATACTACACTAAAAACAAATGGTTCTATATAGTGCCAAATAAGGGTTCTTTGGCTTGTAACCATAGTGGAACCCTTTATGATGCTACATGGAACCTTTTTTGGAAGGTTCTATCAACAACCATGCTCCTCAGGTTCTAAATGGAACCTATATGGTACAAAAAAAAACATTAAAAAAACTTTAATATACATTTAAATGGTAGTCATTTAGCAGATGCTCTTATCCAGAACGACTTACAGTTAGCACATTTCTCTTAAGATAGCCAGGTGGGACAACCACTTATGCAACCGGCCACCTCGATTCAGTCTTACTTTGCAAAATTTGAAGGTTAAATTTGAGGTTAAATCATGCACTGCAGTTGAGGAACAATGGGAAAGTAATTCTGTTTTGAAAGTCGATACATTTGTAACTCCACTTTTGAGAAAATGGTCCTTGAATATTTTTGGTTCACCTACTGGAGAACTCTTCTTTGTCTACACCTATTCAGCATCGTTCACATCCTCTTCTTAAGCCTTATCCCCACCCATCTCTTTAAGGAATAACATGTGAGGCCATGTGCTAAACAGAGTGAGTAAGGTAGTGTAGTAAACAACCAAAGATTTCAAGACTAAAAGTGGTGAAAGTAGTAGCCTACAATAAAGGAAAAACTCCAGGTAAAAATACACTTTATCTAGTCCTTGGCCTATATTCTAATCTGACTCTGTCATGTTGTTCTTCACATTACTGTCTCTGGTAAACATACACTCTATCAAATAAAAGCTATGTTTATTTGTCACAGGATACAGAAGGTGTAAATGGTACAGTGAAATGGTTACTGGCACATTTGCATGGTAGCAATATCAAAAATAAAAAGTGTCCAGATAAAAAGATGTTATAAATATTTTATAATTATTAGATAATGCTTAGCCAAACACACTTGTTTAAATTGATGGGTCACGTGAAAGAAATGCTATAACCACCCCCCCAGCCACATCTAGCAAACTGGACGGGTCACTAGGGTCTAGACATGTACACATGTTCGTGAAATTCAATAGATGGCCATCATCACCACCAGACACACACCTGGCTAACTTGATGGGTCAGGTAATCATGTGGTGAAGTGGAGTTGTTTGTTTAGACATGTAGCTAGCTAGCTAAACAATGAACCATAATCCCAACCCATACAGTACAAACGGATTGTCATAGCTAGTCACCATGGATGAAATGCTGTTGTATGATTATGCAGGTAGCTACTAACCAACTTGGTTCAATGTTAGCTAGCTAACTAACATTAGACTATAACTAGCAATGCAAATAGCTTTCTGAGACAAAAAATGTAACTACACAGATCATAAACATAACGTTAGCTAGCAAGCCAGCAAGCTAACGTTGGCTAGCTAGCGAACAATGCCCTTGAACATACAATGAAAACTACTTTTTGACTAAATTTGAATATCTGAAAATGTAGCTAGACTCTTACCCATATACATGGCTGAATGCTTCACGGCAGACTGGAACCCCTAAAACAAAGTGAAAGATTTCCTGTGTTGTTTCTGTTTTGTTTGTAGCTTGTTTGGCCCATTGTGTCAAGTCACTCCGGTTCACACCGTGTGCAGAAAGTAGTCCATCAAAACTTTTTCCCACTGCTCTTTGTCGATTGCGCCTGTGGGGTGGGTATTGGGTACTCTGCTGTCCTAGCTTCAGGGGCATTCTGGTTCCACCATTGGGGTGCCAGGACAGAGAAGAGCTTTTACTGGCTTGAGCGCGAGGGCCAGGAGACTAGAGGTGCTTGTTTTGTAGGGTTTGAGCATAGCCTGAGGGTAGGCAGGGGCAAGATCGACTTGCTGCTTATTAGACAAGTACAATGCTTTTGTAGTGGATGCGAGCGTCGACTGAAACCAGTGGAGTGTGCGGAGGAATGGGGTGACATGGGAGAACTTCGGAATGTGATAATTGCAGGGGCTTGATTGCACAAGCGGGGAGCCCAGGCAACACCGAGTTGCAGAAATCCAGACGGAAGATGAGAAGTGCCAATGTGCCGCTTCCTGTGTTGGGTAGGGTTGTACTCTGTGGATGCTGCACAGCATGAACCTGTAGGAGCGATTCACTGTTTTAATGTTTGCAGAGAATGACAGGGTGTTGTCCAGGGTCACGACCAAGGTTCTTGGAGCTCCGTCTTGTCAAGGTTGAGCTTGAGATGGTGGGCCGACCTCCAACCTGAGATATCTGTCAGGCACGCATAGATGCATGTCGCCACCTGGGTGTCAGAAGGGGGGAAAGAGAAAAGTAGTTAAGTGTCATCCGCATAGCAATGAAAGGAGATACCATGTGAGGATATGACAGAGCCAAGTGACTTGGTGTATAGAGAGAAGAGGAGAGGGCCTAGAACCGAGCCCTTGGGGATCCCAGTAATGAGAGCATGTGGTGCAGACATAGATCCTCTCCACATCACCTGGTAGAATGCAATCCAACAGTGTGCAGAGCTTGAGACACCCAGATCTGAGAGGGTGGAGAGTAGGGTCTGATGCTTCAAGGGGTCAAAGACAGTGGATAGATCAAGGAGGATGAGAACAGAGGAGAGAGAGCCAACTTTGGTAGTGTGGAGAACCTCCGTGACACAGAGAAGAGCAGTTTCGGTCGAGTGACCCATCTTGAAGCCTGACTGGTTTGGCTCAAGAAGATCTTTCTGGAAGAGATAGCTAAATAATTGGTCAGAGACAGCTCACTCAAGTGTTTTGTAAAGAAAAGAAAGAAGGGATACCGCTCTGTAGTTTTTGATGTCAGAGGGGCTGAGTTTGGTTTCTTGAGGAGGGAGCTACTCTGGGCATTTTGAAGTCAGAGGGAATGCAGCCAGTGGTCAGAGATGAGTTGATGAGGGAAGTGAGGAATGGGACAAGGTCTCCAGAGTTGGTGTCGAGCGGGCAGGTTGTCGGGCGGCCGGACATCACTAGTCATAAGATTTAATCTGGAGAGAGAGGGTAGATTAAGGAGCGGATGTCTTCAACCTTCTTTTCAAAAAGTCATCTGCACAGAGGGAGGAGGTAGGGGGAGAGGGTGGAGGATTAAGGAGGGAAGAGAAGGTGGAAAAGAGTTCCCTAGGATTAGAGGCAGAAAATTGAAATTTAGAGTGATAGAAGGTGTCTTAAAGCAGAAAAAGAGTAAGAGAAGGTACAGAGGACGGTGGTGAAAGAATGGTAAGTCCTCCGGAAGTTTAGTTTTCCTCCAGCCAGCCCTGTGATGTAAGCTCGCAATGAGTGACTCAGCCACGGAGCAGGAGGAGAGGGCCGAGCCATCCGGGAGGAAAGGGGACAGTGAGAGTCATAGGATGCAGAAAGGAGTAGGGCTGGTGAGGTAACCATATTACCAACACACAGTCAGTCATGAGTCACGACTGCAGTAAAATCCCCTGTGTCTGTTGAGTCACAGGTAACTCCTTCTATGCACTCTGGACATGCTTTGGTAGTACCCAACTTGTTAATGAACCTCAGGTCCTAATAGCCTGGTACTCAGGGCTCTATTGTCCCACTAACCACTCTGAAATCACTGCAAATGCAATCGAAAATCACATCAAACACATACACTGTATATAAAAATGTATGTGGACACATATTTCAGGCACCCTCATTGCTGACAGGTGTATACAATCGAGTACCCAGCCATAATATCTCCATAGACAATCATTGGCAGTAGAATGGCCTTACTAAAGAGCTCATTGATTTTCAATCGTCATAGGATGCCACCTATCCAACAAGTCAGTTCATCAAATTTCTACCCTTGCTAGAGGTTCCCCGGTCAACTTTAAGTGCTGTTATTGTGAAGTGAAAACGTGAAAACGGAGCAACAACGACTCAGCTGTGAATTGAAGCTCACAGAACGGGACTGCCGGTTGCTGAACCGTGTAACTTGTAAAAATAATCTGCCCTTGGTTGCAACACTCAGTACCCGAGTTCCAAACGGCCTCTGGAAGCAAGGTCAGCACAATGACTGTTCGTCGGGAGCTTCATGAAATGGTTTTCCATGGCCGAGCAACCGCACACAAGCCTAAGATCACCATGCACAATGTCATGTGCCGGCTGGAGTGGTGTAAAGCTCGCCACCATTGGACTCTGGAGGAGTGGAAATGTGTGCTCTTTAGTGATGAATCACGCTTCACTATCTGGCAGTCAGATGGACGAATGTGGGTTCGGGGGATGCCAGGAGAACGCTACCAGCCCCAATGCTTAATGGCAACTGTAAAGTTTAGTGGAGGAGGAATAATGGTCTGGGGCTGTTTTTCATGGTTTGGGTTAGGCCCCTTAGTTCCAGTGAAGGGAAATCTTAACCTACCGCAGACAATGACATTCTAGACAATTCTGTGATAGAAAAATTTGACCAACAGTTTGGGGAAGGCCCTTTCCTGTTTCAGCATGACAATGCTCCTGTGCACAAAGCGAGGTCCATACAGAAATGGTGTGTTGAGATTGGTGTGGAAGAACTTGACTGGCCTGCACAAAGCCCTGAGCTCAACCCCATCGAACATCTTTGGGATGAATTGAACGCCGACTGCTTGCCAGGTCTAATCAGTGCATGACCTCACTAACACTCTTGTGGCTGAATGGAAGAAAGTCCCCACAGCAGTGTTACAACATCTAGTGGAAAGCCTTCCCAATAGAGTGGAGGCTGTTATAACAGCAAAGGGGGGGACCAACTCCATATTAATGCCCATGATTTAGGAACGAGATGTTCGTCAAGTAGTTTATCATCAAAACAGTAGGCCTACTGTACTTTTAAAATTCACCTACCTAACTATGATGATCAATTTGAAGAAAGAAGTTCAACAGCAGGTTGAAACTGAGTGTAAAACATGGTTGTTGATGTTGTTTCAAAGAAATGGACGTTGTTGTTTCAAAGAAATGGACAGCACTTTCTAAGGTGATGATTCATTCAAAACACCCATATTAGAGCTTATGGATAGGCTTATGAGGCTTTGTTAATCTTAGATCTTCTGAGATCCCTTTTGTTCGAGGCATGGTTCACATCAGGCAATGCTTCTTATGAATAGTAAACTCAAATGTTGTTTTTTATGTTTTTTATAGGGAAAGGTAGCTTTAACCAACATCTCCAATCTTGTCTCATTGATTGGACTCCAGGTTAGCTGACTCCTGACTCCAATTAGCTTTCGGAGAAGTCATTAGCATAGGGGTTCATATGCTTTTTCCAAACTACACTGTGAATGTTTAAATTGTAATAAAGTGTATTCAATATAGACAAGAAAAATACAATAATTTGTGTGTTATTAGTTTAGGCACACTATGTTTGTCAATTGTTGTGACTTAGATGAAGATCAGATCAAATTTGACAACCAATTTATGCAGAAATCCAGGTAATTCCAAAGGGTTCACATACTTTGTCTTGCCACTGTATTAAGTATGGCAGAGAAACATAACACAAAACTAATTTAAGATGTCTTTGGTATATAATTGGTCAAGCCTATACTCTTAAACTAATTAAAGTAATCGCCCTTGAGTGTGGCCCGTATTATCGTGCATACTGGATGGAATGGTTGTGTTATGCT
Source organism: Oncorhynchus mykiss (assembly GCF_057628025.1). Classification (NCBI taxonomy): domain Eukaryota; kingdom Metazoa; phylum Chordata; class Actinopteri; order Salmoniformes; family Salmonidae; genus Oncorhynchus; species Oncorhynchus mykiss. Next base: position 43,174,442 of record NC_143041.1, on the reverse strand, counting down.
CCAAAATGTCTATCCATGAGTCTGGGAGAGAGCATATAGCTCTAGGCGATGCTGTTGGTTCATCGATTGTGCAGGGCGGTTTACAATTAGCCTACAATTAGAGTGAATTTGTATTCGATATTGAATAGCCTAGTAATTAAAATAATATATTCATTGGGTGACACGTTACCTTTAGCTATACAGGATAGCTCACCAGCATGCGTTTTCAACTCCTCGCTCTTTAATTCCTTTCTCGAGCGCGCAGATGGGCTGTTAACAGTTTAGTGAAATATGTTTTGTTTGCGAAAACATGTTACTATCGATGTTTCCAAACTGATTTTTACTGGGTAGCTAAAGGAACGAGATTTGAGAGCTCATGGCATACGGAATTTGGGCGGAATTTACCTGTCGGGGCAGCGAGTGCATGCTCCTCAAGTTTCAAGTTTTATTGTCACATGCACACGTACAGTGATAACGCTGGACTCAAATCAGGGTCTGTAGTAATGCCTCCAGCACCGAGATGCAGTGCCTTAGACTGCTGCGTCACTCGGGAGCCCAAGCGGTTGACGTCTGGAGTGTTCTATTTATTTCTAAGCACATGCTCTGCTGTAGCCGACAAAACGGACCAATGGGAAAGCTTTGGTCCTCCATTCGCTATTCGAGTGCAGATGTACAGATATGTATTATTTCCCCTGCCACCATTATTGCCCATTTGATAATGGAAACTAATTTGACATATTAGTAAATAATAAATAAATAAATTAAATATCACATTTACACAAGTGTTCAGATCCTATGCTCAGTACTCTGTTGAAGTACCTTTGCCAGAGATTACAGCCTCGAGTCTTCTTGGGTATGACGGTACAAGTTTGGCACACCTTTCTTTGTGGAGTTTTCCCCCATTCTTCTCTGCAAATCCTTTTAAGCTCTGTCAGGTTGTATGGGGAGCGTCGCTGCACAGCTATTTTCAGGTCTCTCCAGAGATGTTTGATCAATCAGGTTCAAGTCTGGACTCTGGCTGGGCCACTCAAGGACATTCAGAGGCTTGTCCCGAAGTCACTCCTGCGTTGTCTTGGCTGTGTGCTTAGGGTCGTTGTCCTGTTGGATGGTGAAACGTTTTAAGCACCAGCTGTCAGAGCAGCTCACAGATCACTGCACCTGTTCATAGCCCATCTGTAAACAGCCCATCTATCTACCTCATCACCATACAGTATTTATTTATTTATCTTGCTCCTTTGCACCACAGTATCTCTACTTGCACATTCATCTTCTGCACATCTACCATTCCAGTGTTTAATTGCCATATTGTAATTACCTCGCCACCATGGCCTATTTATTGCCTTAACTCCCTTATCTTACCTCATTTGTACTCACTGTATATAGACTTTTTGTTTTCTTTTTTTCTACTGTATTATTGACTGTATGTTTTGTTTATTCCATGTGTAACTCTGTGTTGTTGTATGTGTCAAATTACTATGCTTTATCTTGGCCAGGTCGCAGTTGTAAATGAAAACTTGTTCTCAACTAGCCTACCTGGTTAAATAAAGGTGTTCTCAACTAGCCTACCTGGTTAAATAAAGGAGTTCTCAACTAGCCTACCTGGTTAAATAAAGGTAAAATAAAAATGAAATAAAATAAAACCTTCGCCCCAGTCTGAGGTCCTGAGCACACTGGAGCAGGTTTTCATCAAGGTTCTCTCTGTACTTTGCTCCGTTCATCTTTCTCTGAACCCATGTCTCCCAGTCCTTGCCGCTGACAAACATCACTACAGCATGATGCTGACACCACCATTTTTCACCAACAAAGGCACAGAGACAGTGACGTCTCACCTCCTTGTGTCCATGTCTCGTTTCCCTGTCCACTGCACCTGACACAGCGTGACATCATGGAAGATCTCTGCTTTTACAAAGCAGGGGCCTTACAATCGTCAAGTGCATCATGAAGTTGTTATCTTGTGGAATAACAAAAGCCGTAACCGTGGAAATGAATAAAGGAAGGCATTATTGAATGGGTCAGTTTGAAATTAATGAGGGAAGGAAGGAGGAGAGGACGGCACGCGTCAGGTGACATGGACGGGCCAGACCCCAGAATCACAGGACCAGCCTGCAGTCAGGGGATCACACTGAAACACAACACTGTTTGGGGATAGTAGAGAGAGTGGAGTAACCAGGAGGATTAGGAAAAGGGGAAGAGCAACAACATCACATTACCAATATTTTCCGTGGGTTAACCACTAGACAGGAAGTGATTTTATGGTATTTTAGGGGCAGGTCTATCTCAGCGATGGAAGTAAAATCTCTAATTACTGCAGAACAGGGCTGATATGAAACAAGAGCGAGGGGCGGGGCTAGTTGCATGGTGGCCCAGTTGCATGCAGGCCCAGTCGGATGGAGGCCCAGTCGCATGGAGGTCCAGTCGGATGGATGCCCAGTCGCATGGAGTCCCAGTCGGATGGAGGCCCAGTCGGATGGAGGTTCAGTCGCATGGAGACCCAGTCGGATGGAGGCCCAGTCGGATGGAGGCCCAGTCATATGGAGGCCCAGTCACATGGAGGCCCAGTCACATGGAGGCCCATGCAAAAAGTGGTAAGCAAGTTAGGCCCAAAAATCTGATCTTCACCAAGTCAAATGAATTAATTATGTTTCATGATTCTTGTATCTAAACCAAATAGATAATTCTAAGATTGTTCTATACATATGTTGGGGTCATGAAAGTGCATCCTTGTTGCTGTGTGGGCTAATACAGTCAAAATGTTTGCCTGTGGTTAGTTGAGCCAATGGCCTTGGGGTTAGTTGAGCCAATGGCCTTGGGGTTAGTTGAGCCAATGGCCTTGGGGTAAGTTGAGCCAATGGCCTTGGGGTAAGTTGAGCCAATGGCCTTGGGTTAAGTTGAGCCAATGGCCTTGGGTTAAGTTGAGCCAATGGCCTTGGGGTAAGTTGAGCCAATGGCCTTAAGGTAAGTTGAGCCAATGGCCTTGGGGTTAGTTGAGCCAATGGCCTTGGCGTAAGTTGAGCCAATGGCCTTGGGGTTAGTTGAGCCAATGGCCTTGGGGTAAGTTGAGCGAATGGCCTTGGGGTTAGATGAGCCAATGGCCTTGGGGTTAGCTGAGCCAATGGCCTTGGGGTTAGTTGAGCCAATGGCCTTGGGGTAAGTTGAGCCAATGGCCTTGGGGTAAGTTGAGCCAATGGCCTTGGGGTTAGTTGAGCCAATGGCCTTGGGGTTAGTTGAGCCAATGGCCTTGGGGTTAGTTGAGCCAATGGCCTTGGGGTTAGTTGAGCCAATGGCCTTGGGGTAAGTTGAGCCAATGGCCTTGGGGTAATGGCCTTGGGGTAAGTTGAGCCAATGGCCTTGGGGTAATGGCCTTGGGGTAAGTTGAGCCAATGGCAAGTTGAGAAATTTGAAGTGTTTTCTTCTCAGGCATACATGTTTAAATGATATATTCAATGTAGACAAGAGTTTAAGCAGACTGTGTTTGTCTATTGTGACTTAAATGAAAATCAGATCAAATTGTATGACCAATTTATGCAGACATCCAGGTAATTCCCAAGGGTTCACATCCTTGCTCTTGCCACTGTACAAAAGTGTCAATGTTTGCCGATGACTTTTTTCTTAAGTCCGCAATCTGGATCCCTGCACAGTCTCATTGAAGATGTTGATCACTTTATTGCCTCTCTGGATTACAACCTAGTTATGACAAGTGTACCATATTACGTATTGGATCGTTAAACAAATATAGCATTTACACTACCTTGTAGTTTACCAATAAAATGGGTGGATGGTGAAATGGACATACTTGGTATTCACATCTCAAAAATATAAATTAACTTACCACAATTAATTTCAAATAAAAGTTAGCAAAAATTATATTTTGCAACCATGGGAGAGGTAAATACTTGTCTGTTTATGGAAAAATTATATTGATTAACTCTTTGGTCCTATCACAGTTTATTTACTTACTAATGGCATTGCCCTACTCCAGATGATTTGTTTTTTTTAAATCACATGAGTAAAAGATATTTCATTTTATTTGGAATGCTAAGCCAGACAAAATTAAACGTGCCTATTTATCTAATGAATATAGGTTTGGAGGGCAAAAATGATGAAATATTAAAGCTTTAAACCTCACACTAAAAGCTTCACTCATCCATAAGTTATAATTAAACCCCAAATGGTTCTCCAGTGGATTAAGAAAGGCTCATCCATTACAACTGTTATGGTTAAACTCAAATATATTGATTAATAAAAAATAAAAAATTCTGGGATGTTTTTTATTTTAAATGGAATTATGTTAATTAATTATATTATGAATAGAAGTGGCGGAGTCACATCACATAGGCAGTTATCAAAAATATATGGGAATATCTGCTCAGTCCAAATTTACAACCAACTGATTGCAGCACTACCACAAAAATGGAGGAGGCAAGCGGAAAATGGAGGAGGCAAGAGGAAAATGGAGGAGGCAAGAGGAAAATGGAGGAGGCAAGAGGAAAATGGAGGAGGCAAGTGGAAAAGGGAGGAGGCAAGTGGAAAAGGGAGGAGGCGAGCGGAAAAGGGAGGAGGCAAGCAGAAAAGGGAGGAGGCAAGTGGAAAAGGGAGGAGGCAAGCGGAAAAGGGAGGAGGCAAGTGGAAATGGGAGGAGGCAAGTGGAAAAGGGAGGAGGCAAGTGGAAAAGGGAGGAGGCAAGTGGAAAAGGGAGGAGGCAAGTGGAAAAGGGAGGAGGCAAGTGGAAAAGGGAGGAGGCAAGTGGAAAAGGGAGGAGGCAAGTGGAAAAGGGAGGAGGCAAGTGGAAAAGGGAGGAGGCAAGTGGAAAAGGGAGGAGGCGAGTGGAAAAGGGAGGAGGCAGGGTACTTGTTTGCCTTCCATATATTAAAGATACAAATTGGCTGAAAGGAACTAAATAGAAACATATACCAGTTTCATCTGAGGACTAAAATGTTAAAAGCTGCACCATACAGGTTTGCAAAATAAATGGGAGGAGACTTTCCATGTACCAATTCCATGGCACATGGCTTATGAACTAGTACAAAAACTATACTTGACTCAACACTTAGAATTTTTCAATTTAAATTATATATACAATTCTTGCCACCAACACAATGCTATATATATATATATATATATATATATGGGGCGCACAACAATCTCAGCTCTGTTGATTTTGTTGCAAAGAGACAGAATCAATAGATAATTTATTCTGGTATTGTCCCTGTGTAGCTTGTTTGTGGTCACAGGTTCAGGAGTGGTTAAAAAAATGCATTTAAAATGAACCTTTCAAATAGCAGTGCTGGGCGATCTGGAAAGACACAGTCAGTCAATAAATAACATAATAAGGTTTTCATCTTTAGCTCACAATCTGTGTATAATGTACGATTAGAAAGATTTTTCAAAAAAGTTGTAAAACCTAAGTCTAAAGTCTATGGTGATAGGTGGGATGGGTTGAGAGTGTGGTCTATGGTGATAGGTGGGATGGGTTGAGAGTGTGGTCTATGGTGATAGGTGGGATGGGTTGAGAGGATGGTCTATGGTGATAGGTGGGATGGGTTGAGAGTGGCTGAAAGGTGGTCAATCAACCCTCTGCTAAAGATGTCAGATGAGGTCAAAGATGTCTTAGTAATGACTCGCCCCTAGACGAGCACCATTCATTCTTACTTCAGTGATGTGGTAACTTCTAGACAGGGATGACTGTAGATTGTGAATATAAATGATAACAACGCATGTCGGGAAGCGGCCCCCTCCCATTCACTTTTATTTTCATTCTCTTAACATGGCGTTTCGTTACTAAAATGGCGGCACAGAAAAAGATGGAAAGTCTAGTTTGAAGACAGGAAACACGTTTTTTTAACACCCCTGTTTGTGTGATTGAAGAGATTGATAACTTCTGAGCTGGATTAGCAAAGAACATTACTCAGGTCCCAGGACATGTCCTTTAAATAGAATGGTTGAGAACATCATGACTTGTCCAGACAGACCTCTCCCAGACCTGGCCTACAGACAGACCTCTTCCTGACTTGGCCTACAGACAGACCTCTCCCAGACCTGGCCTACAGTCAGACCTCTCCCAGACCTGGCCTACAGACAGACAGTCCTCTCCCAGACCTGGCCTACAGACAGACAGTCCTCTCCCAGACCTGGCCTACAGACAGACAGTCCTCTCCCAGACCTGGCCTAAAGACAGACCTCTCCCAGACCTGGCCTAGAGACAGTCCTCTCCCAGACCTGGCCTAAAGACAGACCTCTCCCAGACCTGGCATTCAGACAGACCTCTCCCTGACCTGGCCTACAGACAGTCCTCTCCCAGAGCTGGCCTACAGAAAGACCTCTCCCAGACCTGGCCTACAGACAGACCTCTCCCAGACCTGGCCTAAAGACAGTTCTCTCCAAGACCTGGCATTCAGACAGACCTCTCCCAGACCTGGCCTACAGTCAGACCTCTTCCTTACTTGGCCTACAGACAGACCTCTCCCAGACCTGGCCTTAAAGACAGACCTCTCCCAGACCTGGCCTACAGACAGACAGTCATCTCCCAGACCTGGCCTAAAGACAGATCTCTCCCAGACCTGGTATTCAGACAGACCTCTCCCAGACCTGGCCTTAAAGACAGACCTCTCCCAGACCTGGCCTACAGACAGACAGTCATCTCCCAGACCTGGCCTACAGACAGACAGTCATCTCCCAGACCTGGCCTAAAGACAGACCTCTCCCAGACCTGGCCTTCAGACAGACCTCTCCCTGACCTGGCCTACAGACAGACCTCTCCCAGACCTGGCCTAAAGACAGACCTCTCCCAGACCTGGCCTACAGACAGACCTCTCAGAGACCTGGCCTACAGACAGTCCTCTCCCAGACCTGGCCTAAAGACAGACCTCTCCCAGACCTGGCCTACAGACAGTCCTCTCCCAGACCTGGCCTAAAGACAGACCTCTCCCAGACCTGGCCTACAGACAGTCCTCTCCCAGACCTGGCCTACAGACAGTCCTCTCCCAGACCTGGCCTACAGACAGTCCTCTCCCAGACCTGGCCTAAAGACAGACCTCCTCCCAGACCTGGCCTAAAGACAGACCTCTCCCAGACCTGGCCTACAGACAGTCCTCTCCCAGACCTGGCCTACAGACAGTCCTCTCCCAGACCTGGCCTACAGACAGTCCTCTCCCAGACCTGGCCTACAGACAGACAGTCATCTCCCTGACCTGGCCTAAAGACAGACCTCTCCCAGACCTGGCCTACAGACAGACCTCTCCCAGACCTGGCCTACAGACAGTCCTCTCCCAGACCTGGCCTACAGTCAGACATCTCCCAGACCTGGCCTACAGACAGACCTCTCCCTGACCTGGCCTACAGACAGACCTCTCCCAAACCTGGCCTACAGACAGACCTGGCCTACAGACAGACCTCTCCCAGACCTGGCCTACAGACAGTCCTCTCCCAGACCTGGCCTACAGACAGACCTCTCCCTGACCTGGCCTACAGACAGACCACTCCCAAACCTGGCCTACAGACAGACCTGGCCTACAGACAGACCTCTCCCAGACCTGGCCTACAGACAGTCCTCTCCCAGACCTGGCCTACAGATAGACCTGGCCTATTTCTGTCTCTGACTGAACATTCTGTGTAAATGAATTCATACAATTACCAATTAATTTATGATCGTAATTACATTACTGCATTGTGAGGAAAATTACCTTAGATCGAGAAGACAATACATGCTCCAGCAGTAGAATGAAACTAGAATCCTTTGAAAGTGAAAAATTAAATGAGAACATACTGTAAAAACTACACTGAACAAAAATATAAAAGCAACGTGTAAATTGTTGGTCCCATGTTTCATGATCTGAAATAAAAGATTCCAGATTTGTTTACATCCCTGTTTGTGAACATTTTTCCTTTGCCAAGATAAACCTTTTGCCTTACAGGTGTGGGATATCAAGAAGCTGATTATTTATTTAACCAGGCAAGTCAGTTAAGAACAAATTCTTATTTTCAATGACGGCCTGGGAACACCGCCTGTTCAGGGGCAGAACGACAGATTTGTACCTTGTCAGCTCGGGGGTTTGAACTCGCAACCTTCCGGTTACTAGTCCAACGCTCTAACCACTAGGCTACCCTGCCGCCCCACATTAAACAGCGTGGTCATTACACAGGTGCACCTTGTGCTGGGGGCAATAAAACGCCACTCTAAAATGTGCTGTCTTGTCACACAACACAATGTTACAGATGTCTTAAGTTTTGAGGGAGCTTGCAATTGGCATGCCGAGTGCAGGAATGTCTACCAGAGCTTTTGCCAGATAATTTAATATGAATTTCTCTATGGCGTCGTGTGGGTGACCGGTTTAAGTGATGCCAATGCTGTGAACGGAGAGCCCCATTGTGGTGCTGGGGTTATGGTATGGGCAGGCATAAGCTACAGAAAACGAACACAATTGAATTTTATCGGCACAGTGACGATATCCTGAGGGCCATTGTTGTGCCATTCATCCACTGTCATCACCCCATATTTATTCAGCATGATAATGCTGAAGCCCCATGTCGCAAGGATCTATACACAATTCCTGGAAGCTGAAAATGTCCCAGTTCTTCCATGGCCTGCATACTCACCAGACATGTCAGGTATTGAGCATGTTAGGGATGCTCTGGATCGACTTGTACAACAGCATGTTCCAGTTCCTGCCAATATCCAGCAACTTCGCAAGGCCATTGAAGAGGAGTGAGACAGTCAACAATCGACCACAGGCCACAATCAACAACCTGATCAAGTCTGTGTTACACTGCATGAGGCAAATTGTGGTCACACCAGATACGGACTGGTTTTCTGATCCAACTTTTTTTTTTAAGTATCTGTGACCAACAGATGTTAAATCCATAGGGCCTAATTCATTTTTCAATTGACTGATTTCCTTATATGAACTGTAACTCAGTAAAATCGTTGCATGTTGCAATTATATTTTGTTCAATATAGATCCAGAGATATAGAAAATGAAAGAAACATTAAGCAGACAATTTGTTACTGCAGAGGCACGGTCCTTTCCCCACTTCAACTCTTCCCGCACAGGGATAGTGGAAAATACCACTGACATTCCATCTAATTTGACAGGTTAATTTTTTCTATTCAATTGTATTATTATTTTTAATCATAATGTTTCTTCTGGCGGATTAATGTTAACGTCTGGAAATACACTGTGGCGCCCGTAGATCTGTCTGAGGTGTTAGCGTGGTCTTTGGTTAAAGGAGGCTAGGAAGTCTTGCTGCTCGGCCGTGATGTGGGTAAGTGAATAAGTCTGGGGTGGCGGTGCCAATCCTTCCAGGAATATCTCAAATAAATCAGGTGTGATAGCCCTGTGGAAAAATGGTCCTCTCGTCATATTCACTTTATTTCCACTGAACATTCTTTTAAACAGGGGAAAGGGAAATTCACTTTTTTGCACCTTTATCATAAACTAAAACACTTCTTCTTGGGTGTCTGGGTAGGATAAAACAATTTTTTTTGAGAGCAGACAAAAAGCATTCCAATAATGCTCCCCCCCCCCCCCCCCCCGCCCCTCCGTCCCCAGTGAAAGTTGAGGCCCTGATTTTAATACAGAAACTGATAAAACACACAGGTGAAAAAACAAGGTGACTTAGAAAGATGAGGAGGGCCAAGAGCAAGAGAGGGAGTGTGGTGATGCAGTATCCACAACAGAGGAGACAAAAAGCATTTTCCACACCAGTGATGTCTGTTACTTCTATTTCGGGCAACAACAGAACGGGGGCCATCTACGTATTCACCTCCGTAGTGCTAACAGCTTCAGCTCTTCCCTTCCTCCTTCCCTCCCTCCCACCTTTGTAGTGTTTAACAGCTTCAGCTCTTTCCTCCCTCCTTCCCTCCCTCCCACCTCCGTAGTGCTAACAGCTTCAGCTCTTCCCTCCTTCCCTCCCTCCCACCTTTGTAGTGCTAACAGCTTCAGCTCTTCCCTCCCTCCTTCCCTCCCTCCCACCTCCGTAGTGCTAACAGCTTCAGCTCTTCCCTCCTTCCCTCCCTCCCACCTTTGTAGTGCTAACAGCTTCCAACAACATTCTTGAATAATTGTTTGAGGTCAGTACAGCAGGCCAAATCAAATCATATTTTATTTGTCACATGCGCCGAATACAACAGGTGTAGACCTTACAGAGAAATGCTTACTTACAAGCCCTTAACCAGCAATGCAGTTTTAAGAAAAATACCTGCTAAGTAAAAAAAATGGATAAGTAAAACATTTGAAATAAAAGTAATAAATAATTAAAGAGCAGCAGTAAAATAACAATGGCAAGGGTTTATACAGGAGATACCGGTACAGGGTCAATGTGCCGGTACCGATACTGGATCAATGTGCTGGGGCACCGGTTATTCGAGGTAATTGAGGTAATATGTACATGAAGGTAGAGTAGCAGCAGCATAGAAAGGGGGGTCAATGATTTGACTAGCTGTTCAGGAGTCTCATGGCTTGGGGGTAGAAGCTGTTTAGAAGACTCTTGGACCTAGACTTGGTACCACTTGCCGTGCGGTAGCAGAGAGAAAAGTCTATGACTAGGGTGGCTATGGTGGCTAGGGTCTTCCTCTGAAACCGCCTGGTATAGAGGTCGGGATGGCAGGAAGCTTGGCCCCGGTGATGTCCTGGGCCGAACGCACTACCCTCTGTAAGTGCCTTGCGGTCGGAGGCCAAGCAGTTGCCATACCAGGCAGTGATGCAACCTGTTGGGATGCTCTCGACGGTGGAGCTGTAGAACTTTTTGAGGTTCTAACAACCCATGCCAAAAGGTTTTGTTGTGCCCTCTTCACGACTGTCTTCGTGTGCTTGGAGAATGTTAGTTTGTTGGTGATTTGGACACCAAGGAACTTGAAGCTCTCAACCTGCTCCACTACAGCCCCATCGATGACAATGGGGGCGTGCTCGGTCCTCCTTTTCCTGTAGTCCACAATCATCTCCTTTGTCTTGATCACGTTGAGGTAGAGGTTGTTGTCCTGGCACCACATAGCCAGGTCTCTGACCTCCCTATAGGCTGTCTCGTCATTGTCAGTGATCAGGCTGTTGTATTGTCGGCAAACTTAATTATGGTGTTGGAGTCGTGCCTGACCATGCAGTCATGAGAGATCATGGAGAACAGGAGGGCCCTGAGCATGCACCCCTGAGGGGCCCCTGTGTTGAGGATCAGCGCGGCGGATGTTTCGTTACCTACCCTTACCACCTGGGGGAGGCCCGTTAGTAAGTCCAGGATCCAGTTGCAGAGGGAAGTGTTTAATCCTAGTGTCCTTAGCTTAGTGATGAGCTTTGAGGGCACTATGGGGTTGAACACTGAGCTGTGGTCAATGAATAGCATTCTCACATAGGTGTTCCTTTTGTCCAGGTGTGAAAGGACAGTGTGGAGTGCAATAGAGATTGCATCATCTCTGGATCTTTTGGGGCCGTATGCAAATTGGAGTGAGTCTAGGGTGTCTGGGATAATGGTGTTGATGTGAGTCATGACCAGCCTTTCAAAACACTTCATGGCTACAGACATGAGTGCTACAGGTCGGTAGTCATTTAGGCAGGTTACCTTATTGTTCTTGGGCACAGGGACTATGGTGGTCTGCTTGAAACATGTTGGTATTACAGACTAGGTCAGGGACAGGTTGAAGATGTCAGTAAAGACACTTGCCAGTTGGTCAGCGAATGCTCGGAGTACACGTCCTGGTAATTCGCCCTGCGGCCTTGGGAATGTTGACTTGTTTTAAAGGTCTTACTCACATCAGCAACAGAGAGCATGATCACACAGTCGTCCGGAACAGCTGATTCTCTCATGTATGTTTCAGTGGTACTTGACTCGAAGCGAGCATAGAAGTAATTTAGCTTGTCTGGTAAGCTCGTGTCACTGGGCAGTTCTCGGCTGTGATTCCGTTTGTAGTCTGTAATAGTTTGCAAGCCCTGCCACATCCGACGAGCGTCAGAGCCGGTGTAGTAAGATTCGATCTTAGTCCTGTATTGACGCTTTGCCTGTTTGATGGTTTGTCGGAGGGCATTTCTTATAAGCTTCCAGGTTAGAGTCCCGTCCTTTGAAAGCGGAAGCTCTATCCTTCAGCTCAATGCGGATGTTGCCTGCAATCCATGGCTTCTGGTTGGGGTATGTACGTACAGTCATTGTGGTGATGACGTCATCGATGCACTTATTGCGAAAGGCAGTGACTGATGTGGTATAATCCTTAATGCCATTGGAAAGAATCCCAGAACATATTCCAGTCTCTGCTAGTGAAACAGTCTTGTAGCTTAGCATCTGCTTCATCTGACCACTTTCTTATTGGCCGAGTCACTAGTGCTTCCTGCTTTACTTTTGCTTGTAAGCAGGAATCAGGAGGATAGAATTATGGTCAGATTTGCCAAATGGAGGGCGATGGAGAGCTTTGTACGCGTCTCTGTGTTTGGAGTAAAGGTGGTCTAGAGTTTTTTTCCCCTCTGGTTGCACATTTAACATGCTGGTAGAAATTATGTAAAACGGATTTAAGTTTCCCTGCATTAAAGTCCCCAGCCACTAGGAGCTCCACATCTGGATGAGTTTTTTCCTATTTGCTTATTGACGTATACAGAGTGCGGGCTTAGTGCCAGCATCGGTTTGTGGTGGTATGTAGACAGCTACGAAGAATATAGATGAAAACTCTCTAGGTCTGCAGCTTATCATGAGAAGCTCTACCTCAGGCGAGCAAAACCTCGAGACTTCCTTAGATATCGTGCACCAGCTGTTGTTTAGAAATGTACATAGACCCCACCCCTTGTCTTACCAGAGGCTGCTGTTCTATCCTGCCGATAGAGTGTATAACCTGCCAGCTTCATATTATTCATGTCGTCATTCCGCCACGGCTCAGTGAAAATTAGATATCACAGTTTTTTATGTCACGTTGGTAGGATATACAGTGGGGCAAAAAAGTATTTAGTCAGCCACCAATTGTGCAAGTGAAAACTTAAAAAGATGAGAGAGGCCTGTAATTTTCATCATAGGTACAATTCAACTATGACAGACAAAATGAGGGAAAAAAATTCAGAAAATCACATTGTAGGATTTTTAATTAATTTATTTGCAAATTATGGTGGAAAATAAGTATTTGGTCAATAACAAAAGTTAATCTCAATACTTTGTTATATACCCTTTGTTGGCAATGACAGAGGTCAAACGTTTTCTGTAAGTCTTCACAAGGTTTTCACACACTGTTGCTGGTATTTTGGCCCATTCCTCCATGCAGATCTCCTCTAGAGCAGTGATGTTTTGCGGCTGTTGCTGGGCAACATGGACTTTCAACTCCCTCCAAAGATTTTCTATGGGGTTGAGATCTGGAGACTGGCTAGGCCTCTCCAGGACCTTGAAATACTTCTTACGAAGCCACTCCTTCGTTGGTTTTCACTCAAAATCTCACGATACATGGCCCCATTCACTCTTTCCTTTACACGGATCAGTGCCCCGTCCCTTTGCAGAAAAACAGCCCCAAAGCATGATGTTTCCACCCCCATGCTTCACAGTAGGTATGGTGTTCGTTGGATGCAACTCAGCATTCTTTGTCCTCCAAACACGACGAGTTGAGTTTTTACCAAAAAGTTATATTTTGGTTTCATCTGACCATATGACATTCTCACAATCTTCTTCTGGATCATCCAAATGCTCTCTAGCAAACTTCAGACGGGCCTGGACATGTACTGGCTTAAGCAGGGGGACACGTCTAGCACTGCAGGATTTGAGTCCCTGGCGGCATAGTGTGTTACTGATGGTAGGCTTTGTTACTTTGGTCCTAGCTCTCTGCAGGTCATTCACTAGGTCCCCCCGTGTGGTTCTGGGATTTTTGCTCACCATTCTTGTGATCATTTTGACCCCACGGGGTGAGATCTTGCCTGGAGCCCCAGATCGAGGGAGATTATCAGTGGTCTTGTATGTCTTCCATTTCCTAATAATTGCTCCCACAGTTGATTTTTTCAAACCAAGCTGCTTACCTATTGCAGATTCAGTCTTCCCAGCCTGGTGCAGGTCTACAATTTTGTTTCTGGTGTCCTTTGACAGCTCTTTGGTCTTGGCCATAGTGGAGTTTGGAGTGTGACTGTTTGAGGTTGTGGACAGGTGTCTTTTATACTAATAACAAGTTCAAACAGGTTCCATTAATACAGGTAACGAGTGGAGGACAGAGGAGCCTCTTAAAGAAGAAGTTACAGGTCTGTGAGAGCCAGAAATCGTGCTTGTTTGTAGGTGACCAAATACTTATTTTCCACCATAATTTGCAAATAAATTCATTAAAAATCCTACAATGTGATTTTCTGGATTTTTTTTCTCATTTCGTCTGTCATAGTTGAAGTGTACCTATGATGAAAATTACAGGCCTCTCACATCTTTTTACGTGGGAGAACGTGCACAATTGGTGGCTGACTAAATACTTTTTTTGCCCCACTGTACGTGCTTGTAGTTTGTCCACTTTATTATCCAGTGATTGTACGTTGGCCAATAGTACCGATGGTAAAGGCAGATTAGCCACTCGTCACCAGATCCTTACAAGGCACCCTGACCTCCTTCAGCGATATCTCCGTCTCTTTCTCCTGCGAATGACAGGGATGAGGGCCTTTTCAGGTGTCTGGAGTAAACCCCTCTCGTCCGACACCTGAAGAAAAATGCCTTCCTTGTCCAGTTCAAGGTGAGTAATCGCTGTTCTGATATCCAGAAGTTGTTTTCGGTCAGAAAAGACGGTAGCAGCAACATTATGTGCAAAATAAGTTACAAACAATTTGAAAAAAAACCAGAACAAAATAGCACAGTTGGTAAGGAGCCCATTAAACGGCAGCCATTCCCAGCCATCCCCAGCCATCCCCTCCAAACAGGATAAAGAAACAGGATAAATTATTCAGATCAAGTAGACGAAGGGTTGATGAAGGGGAAAATAAATGTGAGAGGATCGAGACATGAGGGGGGGGAAAGAAAAACGCTTAAAGTTCAAACTTCATACGTTTGTTTTAACTGAATTTATTTAAAAAATGAAGGCAGGAGGGACACACACTTCTCCCCTTGATTTTAGCAGGTCCAATCAAAGCTTTTTAGCTCTGGCAGCACACTAGATATGTCCCTATCTCAGTTCGCCTTGAGACTGGTGTCGGCTGTGAGGGATTACTAGTGGGTACATGAGAGACAGAACTCTTTGTATGCAGACCAGACAGACCTTGAGGTTTGAGCAGAGAGCACAGCAGTCATACAGAGGTCCTAGGTTGCATTTTGAAATTGGCACCCTATTCCCTACATAGTGCACTGCTTTGGACCAGAGCCCTAGGGGTCATGGTCAAAAGTAGTGCACTATGTAGGGAATAGGGTTCCATTTTGGACACCCATCCTAGTATGCACACTGGGGCTTTTGATGTTTGGAAAGAGGAAAATGAAATTGCCGGTTTTGTATCCTTCTGACAGTGGTATCACTTTGGGTAAATTAGCTGCATTTCCTCATTTATTATTCTAAATGATTGGGGAGTGTCAGCGCTGTCTCAGCACACTTGACCGCTCATGAATCAAATGGATTCTATCAGTTCCGAGGTCGGGTTGCTATGGGAGACAAGGTTAATCAAAGTCTCAGACCCCCAGTTGAAGGTCCTAGGGTTCGTCCCAAATGCACCCTATTCCGTATATAGTGCACTACATTTGACCAGTGCCCGTATGGGTCCTAGTTAAAAGCAGTGCACTAAATAGAGAATAGAGTGCCATTTGGGACACAGCCTAGGACCTTCAACTGGGAGTCTGAGTCGGGGGAGGGGGCTTTTGATTAACCTTGTCTCCCATGGAAACCCGACCTCGGAACTGAGGTCTGGTTGACGCAGAGTATGTGAGCAGAGCTGGAGCGGAGTGAGGAGTGGAGCCCAGCATTTTCTTATCCAGCCGGATAAACACTCCAAACAGCCTACCCGACTGCCCAGAAGCATACCATTACCTTGTTTTATATCACATTCCAATTATAAAAAATGTCCTACCCGACTGCCCAGAAGCATACCATTACCTTGTTTTATATCACATTCCATTGATAAAAAATGTCCCCCCCCCCCCCCACACACACACATTCTGAAATGCAGGGTTGCAACTTACCCCAGTGAAAGTTGCGGCCCTGATTTTAATACAGAAGCTGATAAAACACACAGGTGGAAAATCAAGGTGACTTAGAAAGATGAGGAGGGCCAAGAGCAAGAGAGGGAGTGTGGTGATGCAGTGTCCACAACAAAATAATTATTGTGGAATCTGAAAAGACAGGTATCCCGAAGCATGATGGTGTACTTGCTATGTGCACATGCTAACGGAAAAGATCGACGCTAGCTAGTTAGCTAAGTGCAACAAAAAAATCTGGTCTCTTCAAAGCGTTGTTCATTTTCGTTCTATTAGGTCTATATACAATAGGCCATCATTGATTTTGACCAAAAATTACCCAAAATGCCTGGAATATTACCTCTTTCAAGGAGCTTCACGTTTATATAGGGATTATTTAATCTAAAATCTTTTAGGCCTACCTGCAGGAAAAAAATAAATAAACAACCACACATCCCTGCCCAGCCTGGCAAGAGCGGCCCGAAGGGTTTTGAACATCCTCAGTGGCCCTGAGAGTGGAGAGGATATTCTCCACTGCTGGCCTGCTCTCCCGGCACTATCACAGGAGCCTGAAACCACAGACTCTGGCCAAACTCCTATTTCTAAAAATGAGTTCAAAGGCACTGTAGACCGAGACTAATAAAGCACAGCCTGTGTGTGCAATTTATAGACTATAATGATTTAACACAACAAAATGTTGTTTAAATGCTGAGTGCTAAATGTTCCTGCCAGCCTAGTGTGTCCCACTCGCAAATGCTTCACAAAGTATTTCTTTGTACGCCATGGCCTTGACATAATTGAAATAATATAATGTATTTTTGTTCCTTCTTAGGCTACCTGTCCTATTTAGAGTTTTAATATGCTGTATAATACGGAATGTAGCCTATTTGAAACGATGAACACTTCTTACAGTCACCATTTCCTGTTTTCAATTATAATATAGTTTTCATTCAAATTGAATAGGTCACATACAACATATTTAGCAGATGTTATTGGTCACATACAACATATTTAGTAGATGTTATTGTCACGACTTCCGCCGAAGTTGGCTCTCCTGCCTGTTCGGGCGAAGCTCGGCGGTCGTCGTCACCGTCCTACTAGCCACCACCGATCCCTTTTTCGTTTGTCTGTTGGTTTTCTCTTATTAGTTTCACCTGTGTGTATTTTAGTTTAATTAACGTCCTTATATGTAGTAGGTTGTCCCGCCCTTGTTTTGTGCGGGATTGTTTGTATTCATGTCATTTGGTGTAGTACGTGTGTGTTATTTCTCCGGTCTATTTTTGATCCTGTGTTGGATTATTCACCCTGTATGTTGGGTTGACCGTGTTTTTGTGCGTCGGAGAATAAACTGTCAAATCACTGAAACCTGCTCTCTGCGCCTGATTCCACCCACCTTGATAAAACGTGACAGTTATAGGTCACATACAACATATTTAGTAGATGTTATAGGTCACATAAAACATATTTAGTAGATGTTATAGGTCACATACAATATATTTAGTAGATGTTATAGGTCACATACAACATACAGTGCCTAGCGAAAGTATTCGGCCCCCTTGAACTTTGCGACCTTTTGCCACATTTCAGGCTTCAAACATAAAGATATAAAACTGTATTTTTTTGTGAAGAATCAACAACAAGTGGGACACAATCATGAAGTGGAACGACATTTATTGGATATTTCAAACTTTTTTAACAAATCAAAAACTGAAAAATTGGGCGTGCAAAATTATTCAGCCCCTTTACTTTCAGTTCAGCAAACTCTCTCCAGAAGTTCAGTGAGGATCTCTGAATGATCCAATGTTGACCTAAATGACTAATGATGATAAATACAATCCACCTGTGTGTAATCAAGTCTCCGTATAAATGCACCTGCACTGTGATAGTCTCAGAGGTCCGTTAAAAGCGCAGAGAGCATCATGAAGAACAAGGAACACACCAGGCAGGTCCGAGATACTGTTGTGGAGAAGTTTAAAGCCGGATTTGGATACAAAAAGATTTCCCAAGCTTTAAACATCCCAAGGAGCACTGTGCAAGTGATAATATTGAAATGGCAGGAGTATCAGACCACTGCAAATCTACCAAGACCTGGCCGTCCCTCTAAACTTTCAGCTCATACAAGGAGAAGACTGATCAGAGATGCAGCCAAGAGGCCCATGATCACTCTGGATGAACTGCAGAGATCTACAGCTGAGGTGGGAGACTCTGTCCATAGGACAACAATCAGTCGTATATTGCACAAATCTGGCCTTTATGGAAGAGTGGCAAGAAGAAAGCCATTTCTTAAAGATATCAATAAAAAGTGTCGTTTAAAGTTTGCCACAAGCCACCTGGGAGACACACCAAACATGTGGAAGAAGGTGCTCTGGTCAGATGAAACCAAAATTGAACTTTTTGGCAACAATGCAAAACGTTATGTTTGGCGTAAAAGCAACACAGCTGAACACACCATCCCCACTGTCAAACATGGTGGTGGCAGCATCATGGTTTGGGCCTGCTTTTCTTCAGCAGGGACAGGGAAGATGGTTAAAATTGATGGGAAGATGGATGGAGCCAAATACAGGACCATTCTGGAAGAAAATCTGATGGAGTCTGCAAAAGACCTGAGACTGGGACGGAGATTTGTCTTCCAACAAGACAATGATCCAAAACATAAAGCAAACTCTACAATGGAATGGTTCAAAAATAAACATATCCAGGTGTTAGAATGGCCAAGTCAAAGTCCAGACCTGAATCCAATCGAGAATCTGTGGAAAGAACTGAAAACTGCTGTTCACAAATGCTCTCCATCCAACCTCACTGAGCTCGAGCTGTTTTGCAAGGAGGAATGGGAAAAAATGTCAGTCTCTCGATGTGCAAAACTGATAGAGACATACCCCAAGCGACTTACAGCTGTAATCGCAGCAAAAGGTGGCGCTACAAAGTATTAACTTAAGGGGGCTGAATAATTTTGCACGCCCAATTTTTCAGTTTTTTAAAATTTGTTAAATTTACAATACAACATACAACATACAACATACAACAAATTTGTTAAATGTCGTTCCACTTCATGATTGTGTCCCACTTGTTGTTGATTCTTCACAAAATAATACAGTTTTATATCTTTATGTTTGAAGCCTGAAATGTGGCAAAAGGTCGCAAAGTTCAAGGAGGCCGAATACTTTCGCAAGGCACTGTATTTAGTAGATGTTATTGGTCACATATTTAGTAGATGTTATTGGTCACATACAACATATTTAACAGATGTTATAGGTCACATACAACATAGTTAGTAGATGTTATTGGTCACATACAACATATTTAGTAGATGTTATAGGTCACATACAACATATTTAGTAGATGTTATAGGTCACATACAACATGTTTAGCAGATGTTATTGGTCACATACAACATATTTAGCAGATGTTATTAGTCACATATTTATCAGATGTTATTGGTCACATACAACATATTTATCAGATGTTATAGGTCACATACAACATATTTAGCAGATGTTATTGGTCACATACAACATATTTATCAGATGTTATTGGTCACATATTTATCAGATGTTAATGGTCACATACAACATATTTAGCAGATGTTATAGGTCACATACAACATATTTAGTAGATGTTATAGGTCACATACAACATATTTAGCAGATGTTATAGGTCACATACAACATATTTAGTAGATGTTATAGGTCACATACAACATATTTAGCAGATGTTATTGGTCACATACAACATATTTAGCAGATGTTATTGGTCACATACAACATATTTAGTAGATGTTATAGGTCACATACAACATATTTAGTAGATGTTATAGGTCACATACAACATATTTAGCAGGTGTTATAGGTCACATACAACATATTTAGCAGATGTTATTGGTCACATACAACATATTTAGCAGATGTTATTGGTCACATACAACATATTTAGTAGATGTTATTGGTCACATACAACATATTTAGTAGATGTTATAGGTCACATACAATATATTTAGTAGATGTTATAGATCACATACAACATATTTAGCAGATGTTATTGGTCACATACAACATATTTAGCAGATGTTATTGGTCACATACAACATATTTAGCAGATGTTATTGGTCACATACAACATATTTATGAGGTGTTATTGGTCACATACAACATATTTAGCAGATGTTATTGGTCACATACAACATATTTAGCAGATGTTATTGGTCACATACAACATATTTATCAGGTGTTATTGGTCACATACAACATATTTAGCAGGTGTTATTGGTCACATACAACATATTTAGCAGATGTTATTGGTCACATACAACATATTTAGCAGGTGTTATTGGTCACATACAACATATTTAGTAGATGTTATCGCGCATGTAGCAAAATGCTTGTGTTCCTAGCTCCAACTGTGCATTAGTATCTAAAAAACAATTCACACAAATCTAAAAGTAAAATATTGGAATTAAGACATATATAAATATTAGATCAAGCAATGTCAGAGTGGCTTTGACTAAAATACAGTAGAACAGAATATAGTATATACATGAGATGAGTAAATCAGTATGTAAACATTATTAAAGTGACTAGTGTTCCATTATTAAAGTCACTAGTGATTCCACGTCTATGTACATAGGGCAGCAGCCTCTAAGGTGCAGGGTTGAGTAACTATGTGGAAGCCGGCTAGTGATGGCTATTTAACAGTCTGATGGCCTTGAGATAGAAGCTGTTTTTCAGTCTCTCGGTCCCAGCTTTGATGCACCTGTACTGACCTCGCCTTCTGGATGATAACGGGTTGAACAGGCCGTGGCTCGGGTGGTTGATGTCCTTGATGATCTTTTTTGCCTTCCTGTGACATTGGGTGCTGTAAGTGTCCTGGAGGGCAGGTAGTTTGCCCACGGTGATGCGTTGGGCAGACCCCACCACCCTCTGGAGAGCCCCGCGGTTGTGTGTGGTGCAATTGCCGTACCAAGCGGTGATTCAGCCCGACAGGATGCTCTCAGTGGTGCATCTGTAAAAGTTTGTGAGGGTGTTAGGTGACAAGCCACATTTCTTCAGCCTCCTGAAGAAGGCTATTACGCCTTCTTCATCACACTGTCTGTGTGGGATAACAATTTCAGAATGTCAGTGATGTGTACGCCGAGGAACTTGAAGCTTTCCACCTTCTCCACTGCGGTCCTGTTGATGTGGATAGGGGGGATGCTCCCTCTGCTGTTTCCTGAAGCCCACGATCAGCTCCTTTGTTTTGTTGACGTCGAGTGAGAGATTATTTTCCTGCCACCACTCTCCCAAGGCCTTCACCTCCCCCCTGTAGGCCGTCTCATCATTGTTGGTAATCAGGCCTATTACTGCAAACTTGATGATTGAGATGGAGGCGTGGGTGAACAGGGAGTACAGGAGGGGGCTGATGGTTTGGTTTCAATACTTCAAAACAAAATGTTATGTCCAGGTATTCACAAAAAAATAGATGGGTATTGGTTCAATTGTGATTTTAATGAACAGAGAATTTGGAGCAGTTTTTAGCGGAGCGGTTGGAAAGATGTGGACCGCCAGAATGGCTCCATACATGATGAGCGGGATTTCCGACCTCTCAACTCCACTCAAATATTCTGTTTGGGACGGAGCCCTACTTCCTGAGAGGAGCACTCTGCTCAACCCCAGAGCCTGTCAACAGTTTCAATGGGGTTGCACGATACCGCGACGAATGGGATGTGCAATTCGTGCAGATCCACATAGCGCCTTATATACTTTGTATACAGGGCATGAGAGAAGAGGAGGAGAGGAGGGACGAAGAGAAGGAGGCGAGAAGACGAGAAGGAGAGGGGAGGAGAAGAGGAGAGAATGAGAGGAGAAGGAGAGGGGAGGAGAGAAGGAGAGATGGAGGAGAGGAGAAGATGAGGAAAGGAGGGAAGGAGAGAAAAAGTAGAGGAGAGAAGTAGAGAAGAGAGAAGAAGAGAGAAGGAGGAGAGGAGGAGGAGAAGAGAGGAGAGGAGGAGGAGAGGAGGAGAAGAGGAGGAGAGGAGAGTAGGAGAGGAGGAAGAGAAGAGAGGAGAGGAGAGGAGGAGAGGAGGAGAAGAGGAGGAGAGTAGGAGACGCGCAAGAGAAGAGGAGAGGAGGAGGACAGGAGGAGGAGAAGAGAGGAGAGGAGAGGAGGAGGAGAGGAGGAGAAGAGGAGGAGAGTAGGAGAGGAGGAAGAGAAGAGGAGAGGAGGAGGAGAGGAGGAGGAGAAGAGGAGAGGAGGAGGAGGAGAAGAGAGGAGAGTTGGAGGAGAAGAGAGAAGCAGTGAAGGAGAGGAGGCGACAGGAGGGGAGGATAGGAGGGGAGGAGCAGAGGAGGAGAGGAGTAGAGGAGGAGGGGAGGAGAGGAGGAGAGGAGCAGGGGAGGAGAGAAGGAGGCTAGGAAAAGAGGAGAGAAAGACAGGAGGAGGAGAGGAGGGGAGGAGAGGAGAGGAGGAAAGAAGGAGAGAAGGAAAGGAGGAGAGAAGAGCAGGAGAGGAGGGAAGGAGTGGAGGAGAGGAGGAGACAAGGAGAGGAGGAGAGGAGGGCAGGAGTGAAGGAGAGGAGGAGAGGAGGGCAGGAGTGAAGTAGCGGAGGAGAGGAGGAGGCGAGGAGAGGAGGAGTGGAGGAGAGGAGGAGAGGAGGGCAGGAGTGAAGGAGAGGAGGAGAGGAGGATGAGATGGAGGTGAGGGGAGGAGGAGAGGAGGGCAGGAAAGGAGAGGAGAGGAGGAGGAGAGGAGGATAAGAGGAGAGGAGTGGAGGACTGGAGGAGATGAGGGAAGGAGAGGAGGAGAGATGGAGGGGAGGAGGGTAGGAGAGGAGGAGAGGGTGAGTGGAAGGCTACACACAGGAAGCAGGATATCCTGCTGTGCGTGTGTGTGTGTGTGTGTGTGTGTGTGTGTGTGTGTGTGTGTGTGTGTGCGTTCATGAGTGTTTGAGTGCGTACTTGCGAGTATGTGTGCGTGTGTAACCATCAGCGAAAATATGTCTGTCTGCTAATTTAATGACTTTTTAAATATAGTCCTTTCCCGGTGTTCGCATTTACAGATGCGTAATATATTGGCACCCTGCCTAGCACAATTCACTATTACTTATCAAATAAGTAGAAATTGAAAACGCCTTTAGTCGTAACATGTTACAACTGAACAGGACCAATGAAATTAAATTAAATTAAATTAAATGCAATAGAGATGTTTCACTTCAAAGCCAAATCATTCACAATTCTAATTAATTTCGTTGAAGGAAAGTGATTCTCGTTTATGTGTAACTCATCTCACCTGTTGGCACGTGGCAGGTGTCTACGGAGTAAAACTAGCCATTCAGACAGTATTGAAAAGAGAAAAGGCAACCTTCTGCTCCACTGCATTCCATTGTGAAGTATATTAGACTCTGTAGAATTGATTACGTAAAAACTTGCCATGAGAGCTTGAATTTCCAGACAATTTGAGCAGTCTATTGTAACCCTAAACACAGCAGGACGTTCTGATGAAAAGTCAGTACAGGGCTGATTGAGACGTTTTCATGCCATAAACCTGTAAATTCACTTCAAACCTTATGTAAAATGATCAGCATGGTGAATATGATGATTATATGACCTAGTTCGCTGAACGCATAACCCCCAGGAGAGACATTTTAGCCATGTCAAGTAGACAATCAAATTCAATCAAATCAAATGTATCTATAAATGTCACGTTCTGACCTTTATTTCCTTTGTTTTGTCATTATTTAGTATGGTCAGGGCGTGAGTTGGGGTGGGCAGTCTATGTTTGTTTTTCTATGATTTGGGTATTTCTATGTTTCTGCCTAGTATGGTTCTCAATCAGAGGCAGGTGTCATTAGTTGTCTCTGATTGAGAATCAGGTGGGTGTTTGTTCCTGTCTCTGTGTTTGCACCAGATTAGGGCTGTTTTGGGTTTTCACGTTTCTTGTTTTGTTAGTTTGTTCATGTGTACTATTTCGTATTAAAAGAACCATGGACACTTACCACGCCGCATATTGGTCCTCCGATCCTTTTCGCCTCTCCTCTTCGGAAGAAGAGGAGGAAATCCCTTACAATAAAGGCCTTTTGAACATCAGCACTTGGCACAAAGTGCTTTAAAAGTAAACCCATATAATTACACTGAGCATATAAAGCGCCTTTGAGAAGTGTTCACACCCTTTGACTTTCCTCACTTTTTGTTGTGTTACAGCCTTAATTTGAAATGGATTAGTTTAGATGTGTTGTATCTGGCCTGCACACAATACCCCGTAATGTCAAAGTGGAGGTATGTTTTTCGATATTTTTTATTTATTTTTTACAAATTAATAAAAAAATGAAAAGTCGAAATATCTTGAGTCAATAAGTATTCAATTATTTTGTTATTGCAAGGCTAATTAAGTTCAGGAGTAAAAATGCTTAACACTTAACAAGTCACATAATAAGTTGCATGTGTGCAATAATAGTGTTTAACATGATTTTTGAATGACTACCTCATCTCTGTACCCCACACATACAATTCATTATCTGTAAGGTTCCCCAGTCAAGCAGTGAATTTCAAACACAGATTTGACCACAAAGACCAGGGAGGTTTTCCATTGCATGGCAAAGAAAGGCAGCTGTTGGCGTGGTGAAGTTATTAGTTACACTTTGGATGCTGTATCAATACACCCAATCACTACAAAGATACAGGCGTCCTTCCTAACTCAGTTGCCGGAGAGGAAAGAAACCGCTCAGGGATTTCACCATGAGGCCAATGGTGACTTTAAAAGAAGTCACGGAGTTGAAATCAAATCAAATTTTATTGGTCACATACACATGGTTAACAGATGTTATTGGTCACATACACATGGTTAACAGATGTTATTGGTCACATACACATGGTTAACAGATGTTATTGGTCACATACACATGGTTAACAGATGTTATTGGTCACATACACATGGTTAACAGATGTTATTGGTCACATACACATGGTTAACAGATGTTATTGGTCACATACACATGGTTCTCAATCAGGGACAACGATTGACAGCTGCCTCTGATTGAGAACCATACCAGGCCAAACACAGAAATAGAAAATCATAGAAAAACTAACATAGACAACCCACCCAACTCACGCCCTGACCATACTAAAACATAGACATAACAAAAGAACTAAGGTCAGAACGTGACAGTTAGCAGATGTTATTGGTCATATACACATGGATAGCAGATGTTATTGGTCACATACACATGGATAGCAGATGTTATTGCGAGTGTAGAGAAATGCTTGTGTTTCTAGTTCCGACGGTGCAGTAATATCTAACAAGTAATATCTAACAATTCCACAACAACTACCTAATACACACAAATCAGACATATATAAATATATGGATGAACGAGTGGCATAGGCAAGATGCAATAGATGGTGTAATCACACTATATACAGTACATATGGGATTAATAATGCACGATGTGTAAACATTATTAAAGTGGAGTTATTAAAGTGACTAGTTATCTATTTATTTTTCAGTCTCTTGGTCCCAGTTTTGATGCACATGTACTGACCTCGCCTTCTGGATGGTAGTGGGGATGGTAACAGGCCATGGCTTGGGTGGTTGTTGTCCTTGATGATCTTTTTGTCCTTCCTGTGACTACGAGTGCTCTAGGTGTCCTGGAGGGCAGGTCGTTTTCCCCTGGTGATGCGTTGTGCAGACCGCACCACCCTCTGGAGAGCCCTGGAGAGTTTAATGGCTGTGAAAGGAGAAAACTAAGGATGGACCAACAACATTGCAGTTACTCCATAATACTAACCTAATTGACAGAGTGAAAAGAAGGAAGTCTGTACAGAAAAACAATATTCCAAAATACGTATCCTGTTTGCAACAAGGCACTAAAGTAATACTGCAATACATGTGACAAAGCAATTCACTTTTTGTCCTGAATACAAAGTGTTATGTTTGGGACAAATCCAATACAACACATTACTGAGAACCACTCCATATATTGAAGCAAGTTGGTGGCTGCATCATGTTATGGGTATGCTTGTAGTTGTTAAGGACTGGGAAGTTTTTCAGGCTAGAAAAATAAATGGAATGAAGCTAAGCACAGGCAAAATCCTGGAGGAAAACCCAGTTCAGTGTACTTTCCACCAGACACTAGGAGATGAATTCATCTTTCAGCAGGACAATAACCTAAAAGACAAGGCCAAATTCACACTGGAGTTGCTCACCAAGAAGACAGTGAATGTTCCTGAGTGACTGAGTTACAGTTTTGACTTAGATCTACTTAAGAATGGATGGAAATATATGAAAATGGTTTTCTAACAATGATCAACAGCCAATTTGAAAGCTTAAAGAATTTTGAAAAGAATAATGGACAAATGTTGCACAATCCAGATGTGGAAAGCTCTTAGAAACTTACCCAGAAACCCTCACAGCTGTAATTATTGCCAAAGGTACTTTTACAGTATAGTATTGACTCTGGGGTGTGAATTTATGTAAATTAGATATTTCTGTATTTATTTATCAATACATTTACTGAAATTCCTTAAACATGTTTTCACTTTGTCATTATGGGGTATTGTGTATACAGTCGTGGCCAAAATGTTTGAGGATGACACAAATATACATTTCCACAAAGTTAGCTGTTTCAGTGTCTTTATATATTTTTGTCAGATGTTACTATGGAATACTGAAATATAATTATAAGAATTTCACAAGTGTCAAAGGCTTTTTTTGACAATTACATGAAGTTGATGCAAAGAGTCAATATTTGCAGTGTGGACCCTTCTTTTTCAAGACCTCTGAAATCCGCCCTGGCATGCTGTCAACGAACTTCTGGGCCACATCCTGACTGATGGCAGCCCATTCTTTCATAATCAATGCTTGGAGTTTGTCAGAATTTGTGGGGTTTTGTTTGTCCACCCGCCTCTTGAGGATTGACCACAAGTTCTCAATGGGATTAAGGTCTGGGGAGTTTCCTGGCCATGAACCCAGAATATTGATGTTTTGTTCCCGGAGCCACTTAGTTATCACTTTTGCCTTATGGAAAAGTGCTCCATCATGCTGGAAAAGGCATTGTTTGTCACCGAACTGTTCCTGGATGGTTGGGAGAAGTTGCTATAGGAGGATGTGTTGGTACCATTCTTTATTCATGGCTGTGTTCTTAGGAACATTTGTGAGTGAGCCCACTCCCTTGGCTGAGAAGCAACCCCACACATGAATGGTCTCAGGATGCTTTACTGTTGACATGACACAGGACTGATGGTAGCGCTCACCTTGTCTTCTCTGGACAAGCCTTTTTCCGGATGCCCCAAACAATCGAAAGGGGATTCATCAGAGAAAACGCCTTTACCCCAGTCCTCAGCAGTCCAATCCCTGTATTGGGGACAGACTGATTTCTGATATATTGCAGAATATCAGTCTGTCCCTGATGTTTTTCCTGGAGAGAAGTTGCTTCTTTGCTGCCCTTTTTGACACCAGGCCATCCTCCAAAGGTCTTCACCTCACTGTGCATGCAGATGCACTCACACCTGCCTGCTGCCATTCCTGAGCAAGCTCTGTACTTGTGGTGCCCCGATCCCGCAGCTGAATCAACTTTAGGAGACGGTCCTGGCGCTTGGTGGACTTTCTTGGGTGCCCTGAAGCCTTCTTCACAACAATTGAACCACTCTCCTTGAAGTTCTTGATGATCCGATAAATGGTTGATTTACTGGCAGCAATATCCTTGCTTGTGAAGCCCTTTTTGTGCAATGCAAAGATGGCGGCACATGTTTCCTTGCAGGTAACCATGATTGACAGAGGAAGAACAATGATTCCAAGCACCAGCCTCCTTTTGAAGCTTCCAGTCTGTTATTCGAACTCAATCAGCATGACAGAGTGATCTCCATGCTTGTCCTCGTCAAAACTCACACCTGTGTTAACGAGAGAATCACTGACATGATGTCAGCTGGTCCTTTTGTGGGAGAGCTGAAATGCAGTGGAAATGTTTTTTGGGATTCAGTTAATTTGCATGGCAAAGAGGGACTTTGCAATTAATTTAAATTAATCTGATAACTCTTCAAAACATTCTGGAGTATATGCAAATTGCCATCAAACATACTAAGGCATCAGACTTTGTGATAATGTATATTTGTGTCATTCTCAAAACTTTTGGCCATGACTGTAGATTAATGAGAATATTTTTTTTATATTTAATCAGTTTTTAATTCAGGCTTTAAGACAACAAAATGTGTATTAAGTCAAGTTGTGTGAATACTTTCTGAAGGTGCTTTAGAAGTACAGGATCTCTATTACCGGTGATGTAGCAGTCTCGCTTTCTCATGTCCCGCTGTGAGGCCACCCTTTGACCGGTGCACACATCAACTTGTCTTGTGTGTGTGTGTGTGTGTGTGTGTGTGTGTGTGTGTGTGTGTGTGTGTGTGTGTGTGTGTGTGTGTGTGTGATTATGTATGCCTACACAAATATGTGCATCCAGTGACTACAAGAGCATTGGGAGCTGTGGTGGTGGTGGTATCTGTGGGGGCAAATATCCACTATCCCTAACTTGGACAATGAAGTCAACATTCGTCCTTCCAACATGTTGTACGATGTTTGTCCTGATCATCCACATCTTTGCATAGATTCTGATCTAGCACACTGTCTCGAGTCAACATTGAAAAAAAACTCATTTATAAATGATTTTGGACATATCGTATGTTCGTGTGCATATCTGAGGTTGTGAATCATCACCATGTTTATATGGAGTTCTTCACTGCAGAGTGGCTTTGGTTACCCAGCCCTAACTCTTTAGTTACCCAGCCCTAACTCTTTAGTTACCCAGCCCTAACTCTTTAGTTACCCAGCCCTAACTCTTTAGTTACCCAGCCCTAACTCTTTAGTTACCAAGCCCTAACTCTTTAGTTACCCAGCCCTAACTCTTTAGTTAGTTACTTAGCCCTAACTCTTTGGTTAGTTATCCAGCCCTAACTCTTTAGTTACCCAGCCCTAACTCTTTAGTTACCCAGCCCTAACTCTTTAGTTACCAAGCCCTAACTCTTTAGTTACCCAGCCCTAACTCTTTAGTTAGTTACCCAGCCCTAACTCTTTAGTTACCCAGCCCTAACTCTTTAGTTAGTTACCCAGCCCTAACTCTTTAGTTACCCAGCCCTAACTCTTTGGTTAGTTACCCAGCCCTAACTCTTTAGTTACCCAGCCCTAACTCTTTAGTTACCCAGCCCTAACTCTTTAGTTACCCAGCCCTAACTCTTTAGTTACCCAGCCCTAACTCTTTAGTTACCCAGCCCTAACTCTTTAGTTTCCCAGCCCTAACTCTTTAGTTACCCAGCCCTAACTCTTTAGTTACCCAGCCCTAACTCTTTAGTTACCCAGCCCTGACTCTTTAGTTACCCAGCCCTAACTCTTTAGTTAGTTACCCAGCCCTAACTCTTTAGTTATCCAGCCCTAACTCTTTAGTTACCCAGCCCTAACTCTTTGGTTACCCAGCCCTAACTCTTTGGTTACCCAGCCCTAACTCTTTAGTTACCCAGCCCTAACTCTTTAGTTACCCAGCCCTAACTCTTTGGTTAGTTACCCAGCCCTAACTCTTTAGTTACCCAGCCCTAACTCTTTAGTTACCCAGCCCTAACTCTTTAGTTACCCAGCGCTAACTCTTTGGTTAGTTACCCAGCCCTAACTCTTTAGTTACCCAGCCCCAACTCTTTAGTTAGTTACCCAGCCCTAACTCTTTGGTTACCCAGCCCTAACTCTTTGGTTACCCAGCCCTAACTCTTTAGTTAGTTACCCAACCTAACTCTTTGGTTACCCAGCACTCACTTTTTGGTTACCCAGCCCTAACTCTTTAGTTACCCAGCCCTAACTCTTTAGTTACCCAGCCCTAACTCTTTAGTTACCCAGCCCTAACTGTTTGGTTAGTTACCCAGCCCTAACTATTTAGTTAGTTACCCAGCCCTAACTCTTTAGTTACCCAGCCCTAACTCTTTAGTTACCCAGCCCTAACTCTTTAGTTAGTTACCCAGCCCTAACTCTTTAGTTAGTTACCCAGCCCTAACTCTTTAGTTACCCAGCCCTAACTCTTTAGTTAGTTACCCAGCCCTAACTCTTTAGTTAGTTACCCAGCCCTAACTCTTTGGTTACCCAGCCCTAACTCTTTGGTTACCCAGCCCTAACTCTTTAGTTAGTTACCCAGCCTAACTCTTTGGTTACCCAGCACTCACTTTTTGGTTTCCCAGCCCTAACTCTTTAGTTACCCAGCCCTAACTCTTTTGTTAGTTACCCAGCCCTAACTCTTTGGTTAGTTACCCAGCCCTAACTCTTTAGTTTCCCAGCCCTAACTCTTTAGTTACCCAGCCCTAACTCTTTGGTTAGTTACCCAGCCCTAACTCTTTAGTTACCCAGCCCGAACTCTTTAGTTACCCAGCCCTAACTCTTTAGTTACCCAGCCCTAACTCTTTAGTTACCCAGCCCTAACTCTTTAGTTACCAAGCCCTAACTCTTTAGTTAACCCAGCCCTAACTCTTTAGTTACCCAGCCCTAACTCTTTAGTTACCCAGCCCTAACTCTTTAGTTACCCAGCCCTAACTCTTTAGTTACCCAGCCCTAACTCTTTAGTTACCCAGCCCTAACTCTTTAGTTAGTTACCCAGCCCTAACTCTTTAGTTATCCAGCCCTAACTCTTTAGTTACCCAGCCCTAACTCTTTAGTTACCCAGCCCTAACTCTTTAGTTACCCAGCCCTAACTCTTTAGTTACCCAGCCCTAACTCTTTAGTTATCCAGCCCTAACACTTTAGTTACCCAGCCCTAACTCTTTGGTTACCCAGCCCTAACTCTTTGGTTACCCAGCCCTAACTCTTTAGTTACCCAGCCCTAACTCTTTAGTTACCCAGCCCTAACTCTTTGGTTAGTTACCCAGCCCTAACTCTTTAGTTACCCAGCCCTAACTCTTTAGTTACCCAGCCCTAACTCTTTAGTTACCCAGCGCTAACTCTTTGGTTAGTTACCCAGCCCTAACTCTTTAGTTACCCAGCCCCAACTCTTTAGTTAGTTACCCAGCCCTAACTCTTTGGTTACCCAGCCCTAACTCTTTGGTTACCCAGCCCTAACTCTTTAGTTAGTTACCCAACCTAACTCTTTGGTTACCCAGCACTCACTTTTTGGTTACCCAGCCCTAACTCTTTAGTTACCCAGCCCTAACTCTTTAGTTACCCAGCCCTAACTCTTTAGTTACCCAGCCCTAACTGTTTGGTTAGTTACCCAGCCCTAACTATTTAGTTACCCAGCCCTAACTCTTTAGTTACCCAGCCCTAACTCTTTAGTTACCCAGCCCTAACTCTTTAGTTACCCAGCCCTAACTCTTTAGTTACCCAGCCCTAACTCTTTAGTTACCCAGCCCTAACTCTTTAGTTAGTTACCCAGCCCTAACTCTTTAGTTACCCAGCCCTAACTCTTTAGTTACCCAGCCCTAACTCTTTAGTTAGTTACCCAGCCCTAACTCTTTGGTTACCCAGCCCTAACTCTTTGGTTACCCAGCCCTAACTCTTTAGTTAGTTACCCAGCCTAACTCTTTGGTTACCCAGCACTCACTTTTTGGTTACCCAGCCCTAACTCTTTAGTTACCCAGCCCTAACTCTTTAGTTACCCAGCCCTAACTCTTTAGTTACCCAGCCCTAACTCTTTGGTTAGTTACCCAGCCCTAACTCTTTAGTTTCCCAGCCCTAACTCTTTAGTTACCCAGCCCTAACTCTTTTGTTAGTTACCCAGCCCTAACTCTTTAGTTTCCCAGCCCTAACTCTTTAGTTACCCAGCCCTAACTCTTTTGTTAGTTACCCAGCCCTAACTCTTTGGTTAGTTACCCAGCCCTAACTCTTTAGTTTCCCAGCCCTAACTCTTTAGTTACCCAGCCCTAACTCTTTGGTTAGTTACCCAGCCCTAACTCTTTAGTTACGCAGCCCTAACTCTTTAGTTACCCAGCCCTAACTCTATAGTTACCCAGCCCTAACTCTTTAGTTACCCAGCCCTAACTCTTTAGTTACCAAGCCCTAACTCTTTAGTTAACCCAGCCCTAACTCTTTAGTTACCCAGCCCTAACTCTTTAGTTACCCAGCCCTAACTATTTAGTTACCCAGCCCTAACTCTTTAGTTACCCAGCCCTAACTCTTTAGTTACCCAGCCCTAACTCTTTAGTTACCCAGCCCTAACTCTTTAGTTAGTTACCCAGCCCTAACTCTTTAGTTATCCAGCCCTAACTCTTTAGTTACCCAGCCCTAACTCTTTAGTTACCCAGCCCTAACTCTTTAGTTACCCAGCCCTAACTCTTTAGTTACCCAGCCCTAACTCTTTAGTTATCCAGCCCTAACACTTTAGTTACCCAGCCCTAACTCTTTGGTTACCCAGCCCTAACTCTTTGGTTACCCAGCCCTAACTCTTTAGTTACCCAGCCCTAACTCTTTAGTTACCCAGCCCTAACTCTTTGGTTAGTTACCCAGCCCTAACTCTTTAGTTACCCAGCCCTAACTCTTTAGTTACCCAGCCCTAACTCTTTAGTTACCCAGCGCTAACTCTTTGGTTAGTTACCCAGCCCTAACTCTTTAGTTACCCAGCCCCAACTCTTTAGTTAGTTACCCAGCCCTAACTCTTTGGTTACCCAGCCCTAACTCTTTGGTTACCCAGCCCTAACTCTTTAGTTAGTTACCCAACCTAACTCTTTGGTTACCCAGCACTCACTTTTTGGTTACCCAGCCCTAACTCTTTAGTTACCCAGCCCTAACTCTTTAGTTACCCAGCCCTAACTCTTTAGTTACCCAGCCCTAACTGTTTGGTTAGTTACCCAGCCCTAACTATTTAGTTACCCAGCCCTAACTCTTTAGTTACCCAGCCCTAACTCTTTAGTTACCCAGCCCTAACTCTTTAGTTACCCAGCCCTAACTCTTTAGTTACCCAGCCCTAACTCTTTAGTTACCCAGCCCTAACTCTTTAGTTAGTTACCCAGCCCTAACTCTTTAGTTACCCAGCCCTAACTCTTTAGTTAGTTACCCAGCCCTAACTCTTTGGTTACCCAGCCCTAACTCTTTGGTTACCCAGCCCTAACTCTTTAGTTAGTTACCCAGCCTAACTCTTTGGTTACCCAGCACTCACTTTTTGGTTACCCAGCCCTAACTCTTTAGTTACCCAGCCCTAACTCTTTAGTTACCCAGCCCTAACTCTTTAGTTACCCAGCCCTAACTGTTTGGTTAGTTACCCAGCCCTAACTATTTAGTTACCCAGCCCTAACTCTTTAGTTACCCAGCCCTAACTCTTTAGTTACCCAGCCCTAACTCTTTAGTTACCCAGCCCTAACTCTTTAGTTACCCAGCCCTAACTCTTTAGTTACCCAGCCCTAACTCTTTAGTTAGTTACCCAGCCCTAACTCTTTAGTTACCCAGCCCTAACTCTTTAGTTACCCAGCCCTAACTCTTTAGTTACCCAGCCCTAACTCTTTAGTTACCCAGCCCTAACTCTTTAGTTACCCAGCCCTAACTCTTTAGTTACCCAGCCCTAACTCTTTAGTTACCCAGCCCTAACTCTTTAGTTACCCAGCCCTAACTCTTTAGTTACCCAGCCCTAACTCTTTAGTTTCCCAGCCCTAACTCTTTAGTTACCCAGCCCTAACTCTTTAGTTACCCAGCCCTAACTCTTTAGTTACCCAGCCCTGACTCTTTAGTTACCCAGCCCTAACTCTTTAGTTAGTTACCCAGCCCTAACTCTTTAGTTATCCAGCCCTAACTCTTTAGTTACCCAGCCCTAACTCTTTAGTTACCCAGCCCTAACTCTTTAGTTACCCAGCCCTAACTCTTTAGTTACCCAGCCCTAACTCTTTAGTTATCCAGCCCTAACACTTTAGTTACCCAGCCCTAACTCTTTGGTTACCCAGCCCTAACTCTTTGGTTACCCAGCCCTAACTCTTTAGTTACCCAGCCCTAACTCTTTAGTTGCCCAGCCCTAACTCTTTGGTTAGTTACCCAGCCCTAACTCTTTAGTTACCCAGCCCTAACTCTTTAGTTACCCAGCCCTAACTCTTTAGTTACCCAGCGCTAACTCTTTGGTTAGTTACCCAGCCCTAACTCTTTAGTTACCCAGCCCCAACTCTTTAGTTAGTTACCCAGCCCTAACTCTTTGGTTACCCAGCCCTAACTCTTTGGTTACCCAGCCCTAACTCTTTAGTTAGTTACCCAACCTAACTCTTTGGTTACCCAGCACTCACTTTTTGGTTACCCAGCCCTAACTCTTTAGTTACCCAGCCCTAACTCTTTAGTTACCCAGCCCTAACTCTTTAGTTACCCAGCCCTAACTGTTTGGTTAGTTACCCAGCCCTAACTATTTAGTTAGTTACCCAGCCCTAACTCTTTAGTTACCCAGCCCTAACTCTTTAGTTACCCAGCCCTAACTCTTTAGTTACCCAGCCCTAACTCTTTAGTTACCCAGCCCTAACTCTTTAGTTACCCAGCCCTAACTCTTTAGTTAGTTACCCAGCCCTAACTCTTTAGTTAGTTACCCAGCCCTAACTCTTTAGTTACCCAGCCCTAACTCTTTAGTTAGTTACCCAGCCCTAACTCTTTAGTTAGTTACCCAGCCCTAACTCTTTGGTTACCCAGCCCTAACTCTTTGGTTACCCAGCCCTAACTCTTTAGTTAGTTACCCAGCCTAACTCTTTGGTTACCCAGCACTCACTTTTTGGTTTCCCAGCCCTAACTCTTTAGTTACCCAGCCCTAACTCTTTTGTTAGTTACCCAGCCCTAACTCTTTGGTTAGTTACCCAGCCCTAACTCTTTAGTTTCCCAGCCCTAACTCTTTAGTTACCCAGCCCTAACTCTTTGGTTAGTTACCCAGCCCTAACTCTTTAGTTACCCAGCCCTAACTCTTTAGTTACCCAGCCCTAACTCTTTAGTTACCCAGCCCTAACTCTTTAGTTACCCAGCCCTAACTCTTTAGTTACCAAGCCCTAACTCTTTAGTTAACCCAGCCCTAACTCTTTAGTTACCCAGCCCTAACTCTTTAGTTACCCAGCCCTAACTCTTTAGTTACCCAGCCCTAACTCTTTAGTTACCCAGCCCTAACTCTTTAGTTACCCAGCCCTAACTCTTTAGTTAGTTACCCAGCCCTAACTCTTTAGTTATCCAGCCCTAACTCTTTAGTTACCCAGCCCTAACTCTTTAGTTACCCAGCCCTAACTCTTTAGTTACCCAGCCCTAACTCTTTAGTTACCCAGCCCTAACTCTTTAGTTATCCAGCCCTAACACTTTAGTTACCCAGCCCTAACTCTTTGGTTACCCAGCCCTAACTCTTTGGTTACCCAGCCCTAACTCTTTAGTTACCCAGCCCTAACTCTTTAGTTACCCAGCCCTAACTCTTTGGTTAGTTACCCAGCCCTAACTCTTTAGTTACCCAGCCCTAACTCTTTAGTTACCCAGCCCTAACTCTTTAGTTACCCAGCGCTAACTCTTTGGTTAGTTACCCAGCCCTAACTCTTTAGTTACCCAGCCCCAACTCTTTAGTTAGTTACCCAGCCCTAACTCTTTGGTTACCCAGCCCTAACTCTTTGGTTACCCAGCCCTAACTCTTTAGTTAGTTACCCAACCTAACTCTTTGGTTACCCAGCACTCACTTTTTGGTTACCCAGCCCTAACTCTTTAGTTACCCAGCCCTAACTCTTTAGTTACCCAGCCCTAACTCTTTAGTTACCCAGCCCTAACTGTTTGGTTAGTTACCCAGCCCTAACTATTTAGTTACCCAGCCCTAACTCTTTAGTTACCCAGCCCTAACTCTTTAGTTACCCAGCCCTAACTCTTTAGTTACCCAGCCCTAACTCTTTAGTTACCCAGCCCTAACTCTTTAGTTACCCAGCCCTGACTCTTTAGTTAGTTACCCAGCCCTAACTCTTTAGTTACCCAGCCCTAACTCTTTAGTTACCCAGCCCTAACTCTTTAGTTAGTTACCCAGCCCTAACTCTTTGGTTACCCAGCCCTAACTCTTTGGTTACCCAGCCCTAACTCTTTAGTTAGTTACCCAGCCTAACTCTTTGGTTACCCAGCACTCACTTTTTGGTTACCCAGCCCTAACTCTTTAGTTACCCAGCCCTAACTCTTTAGTTACCCAGCCCTAACTCTTTAGTTACCCAGCCCTAACTCTTTGGTTAGTTACCCAGCCCTAACTCTTTAGTTTCCCAGCCCTAACTCTTTAGTTACCCAGCCCTAACTCTTTTGTTAGTTACCCAGCCCTAACTCTTTAGTTTCCCAGCCCTAACTCTTTAGTTACCCAGCCCTAACTCTTTTGTTAGTTACCCAGCCCTAACTCTTTGGTTAGTTACCCAGCCCTAACTCTTTAGTTTCCCAGCCCTAACTCTTTAGTTACCCAGCCCTAACTCTTTGGTTAGTTACCCAGCCCTAACTCTTTAGTTACGCAGCCCTAACTCTTTAGTTACCCAGCCCTAACTCTTTAGTTACCCAGCCCTAACTCTTTAGTTACCCAGCCCTAACTCTTTAGTTACCAAGCCCTAACTCTTTAGTTAACCCAGCCCTAACTCTTTAGTTACCCAGCCCTAACTCTTTAGTTACCCAGCCCTAACTATTTAGTTACCCAGCCCTAACTCTTTAGTTACCCAGCCCTAACTCTTTAGTTACCCAGCCCTAACTCTTTAGTTACCCAGCCCTAACTCTTTAGTTAGTTACCCAGCCCTAACTCTTTAGTTATCCAGCCCTAACTCTTTAGTTACCCAGCCCTAACTCTTTAGTTACCCAGCCCTAACTCTTTAGTTACCCAGCCCTAACTCTTTAGTTACCCAGCCCTAACTCTTTGGTTACCCAGCCCTAACTCTTTGGTTACCCAGCCCTAACTCTTTAGTTACCCAGCCCTAACTCTTTAGTTACCCAGCCCTAACTCTTTGGTTAGTTACCCAGCCCTAACTCTTTAGTTACCCAGCCCTAACTCTTTAGTTACCCAGCCCTAACTCTTTAGTTACCCAGCGCTAACTCTTTGGTTAGTTACCCAGCCCTAACTCTTTAGTTACCCAGCCCCAACTCTTTAGTTAGTTACCCAGCCCTAACTCTTTGGTTACCCAGCCCTAACTCTTTGGTTACCCAGCCCTAACTCTTTAGTTAGTTACCCAACCTAACTCTTTGGTTACCCAGCACTCACTTTTTGGTTACCCAGCCCTAACTCTTTAGTTACCCAGCCCTAACTCTTTAGTTACCCAGCCCTAACTCTTTAGTTACCCAGCCCTAACTGTTTGGTTAGTTACCCAGCCCTAACTATTTAGTTACCCAGCCCTAACTCTTTAGTTACCCAGCCCTAACTCTTTAGTTACCCAGCCCTAACTCTTTAGTTACCCAGCCCTAACTCTTTAGTTACCCAGCCCTAACTCTTTAGTTACCCAGCCCTAACTCTTTAGTTAGTTACCCAGCCCTAACTCTTTAGTTACCCAGCCCTAACTCTTTAGTTAGTTACCCAGCCCTAACTCTTTGGTTACCCAGCCCTAACTCTTTGGTTACCCAGCCCTAACTCTTTAGTTAGTTACCCAGCCTAACTCTTTGGTTACCCAGCACTCACTTTTTGGTTACCCAGCCCTAACTCTTTAGTTACCCAGCCCTAACTCTTTAGTTACCCAGCCCTAACTCTTTAGTTACCCAGCCCTAACTCTTTAGTTACCCAGCCCTAACTCTTTAGTTACCCAGCCCTAACTCTTTAGTTAGTTACCCAGCCCTAACTCTTTAGTTACCCAGCCCTAACTCTTTAGTTAGTTACCCAGCCCTAACTCTTTGGTTACCCAGCCCTAACTCTTTGGTTACCCAGCCCTAACTCTTTAGTTAGTTACCCAGCCTAACTCTTTGGTTACCCAGCACTCACTTTTTGGTTACCCAGCCCTAACTCTTTAGTTACCCAGCCCTAACTCTTTAGTTACCCAGCCCTAACTCTTTAGTTACCCAGCCCTAACTGTTTGGTTAGTTACCCAGCCCTAACTATTTAGTTACCCAGCCCTAACTCTTTAGTTACCCAGCCCTAACTCTTTAGTTACCCAGCCCTAACTCTTTAGTTACCCAGCCCTAACTCTTTAGTTACCCAGCCCTAACTCTTTAGTTACCCAGCCCTAACTCTTTAGTTAGTTACCCAGCCCTAACTCTTTAGTTACCCAGCCCTAACTCTTTAGTTACCCAGCCCTAACTCTTTAGTTACCCAGCCCTAACTCTTTAGTTACCCAGCGCTAACTCTTTGGTTAGTTACCCAGCCCTAACTCTTTAGTTACCCAGCCCCAACTCTTTAGTTAGTTACCCAGCCCTAACTCTTTGGTTACCCAGCCCTAACTCTTTGGTTACCCAGCCCTAACTCTTTAGTTAGTTACCCAACCTAACTCTTTGGTTACCCAGCACTCACTTTTTGGTTACCCAGCCCTAACTCTTTAGTTACCCAGCCCTAACTCTTTAGTTACCCAGCCCTAACTCTTTAGTTACCCAGCCCTAACTGTTTGGTTAGTTACCCAGCCCTAACTATTTAGTTACCCAGCCCTAACTCTTTAGTTACCCAGCCCTAACTCTTTAGTTACCCAGCCCTAACTCTTTAGTTACCCAGCCCTAACTCTTTAGTTACCCAGCCCTAACTCTTTAGTTACCCAGCCCTGACTCTTTAGTTAGTTACCCAGCCCTAACTCTTTAGTTACCCAGCCCTAACTCTTTAGTTACCCAGCCCTAACTCTTTAGTTAGTTACCCAGCCCTAACTCTTTGGTTACCCAGCCCTAACTCTTTGGTTACCCAGCCCTAACTCTTTAGTTAGTTACCCAGCCTAACTCTTTGGTTACCCAGCACTCACTTTTTGGTTACCCAGCCCTAACTCTTTAGTTACCCAGCCCTAACTCTTTAGTTACCCAGCCCTAACTCTTTAGTTACCCAGCCCTAACTCTTTGGTTAGTTACCCAGCCCTAACTCTTTAGTTTCCCAGCCCTAACTCTTTAGTTACCCAGCCCTAACTCTTTTGTTAGTTACCCAGCCCTAACTCTTTAGTTTCCCAGCCCTAACTCTTTAGTTACCCAGCCCTAACTCTTTTGTTAGTTACCCAGCCCTAACTCTTTGGTTAGTTACCCAGCCCTAACTCTTTAGTTTCCCAGCCCTAACTCTTTAGTTACCCAGCCCTAACTCTTTGGTTAGTTACCCAGCCCTAACTCTTTAGTTACGCAGCCCTAACTCTTTAGTTACCCAGCCCTAACTCTTTAGTTACCCAGCCCTAACTCTTTAGTTACCCAGCCCTAACTCTTTAGTTACCAAGCCCTAACTCTTTAGTTAACCCAGCCCTAACTCTTTAGTTACCCAGCCCTAACTCTTTAGTTACCCAGCCCTAACTATTTAGTTACCCAGCCCTAACTCTTTAGTTACCCAGCCCTAACTCTTTAGTTACCCAGCCCTAACTCTTTAGTTACCCAGCCCTAACTCTTTAGTTAGTTACCCAGCCCTAACTCTTTAGTTATCCAGCCCTAACTCTTTAGTTACCCAGCCCTAACTCTTTAGTTACCCAGCCCTAACTCTTTAGTTACCCAGCCCTAACTCTTTAGTTACCCAGCCCTAACTCTTTAGTTATCCAGCCCTAACACTTTAGTTACCCAGCCCTAACTCTTTGGTTACCCAGCCCTAACTCTTTGGTTACCCAGCCCTAACTCTTTAGTTACCCAGCCCTAACTCTTTAGTTACCCAGCCCTAACTCTTTGGTTAGTTACCCAGCCCTAACTCTTTAGTTACCCAGCCCTAACTCTTTAGTTACCCAGCCCTAACTCTTTAGTTACCCAGCGCTAACTCTTTGGTTAGTTACCCAGCCCTAACTCTTTAGTTACCCAGCCCCAACTCTTTAGTTAGTTACCCAGCCCTAACTCTTTGGTTACCCAGCCCTAACTCTTTGGTTACCCAGCCCTAACTCTTTAGTTAGTTACCCAACCTAACTCTTTGGTTACCCAGCACTCACTTTTTGGTTACCCAGCCCTAACTCTTTAGTTACCCAGCCCTAACTCTTTAGTTACCCAGCCCTAACTCTTTAGTTACCCAGCCCTAACTGTTTGGTTAGTTACCCAGCCCTAACTATTTAGTTACCCAGCCCTAACTCTTTAGTTACCCAGCCCTAACTCTTTAGTTACCCAGCCCTAACTCTTTAGTTACCCAGCCCTAACTCTTTAGTTACCCAGCCCTAACTCTTTAGTTACCCAGCCCTAACTCTTTAGTTAGTTACCCAGCCCTAACTCTTTAGTTACCCAGCCCTAACTCTTTAGTTAGTTACCCAGCCCTAACTCTTTGGTTACCCAGCCCTAACTCTTTGGTTACCCAGCCCTAACTCTTTAGTTAGTTACCCAGCCTAACTCTTTGGTTACCCAGCACTCACTTTTTGGTTACCCAGCCCTAACTCTTTAGTTACCCAGCCCTAACTCTTTAGTTACCCAGCCCTAACTCTTTAGTTACCCAGCCCTAACTGTTTGGTTAGTTACCCAGCCCTAACTATTTAGTTACCCAGCCCTAACTCTTTAGTTACCCAGCCCTAACTCTTTAGTTACCCAGCCCTAACTCTTTAGTTACCCAGCCCTAACTCTTTAGTTACCCAGCCCTAACTCTTTAGTTACCCAGCCCTAACTCTTTAGTTAGTTACCCAGCCCTAACTCTTTAGTTACCCAGCCCTAACTCTTTAGTTACCCAGCCCTAACTCTTTAGTTACCCAGCCCTAACTCTTTGGTTACCCAGCCCTAACTCTTTAGTTACCCAGCCCTAACTCTTTAGTTACCCAGCCCTAACTCTTTAGTTACCCAGCCCTAACTCTTTAGTTACCCAGCCCTAACTCTTTAGTTACCCAGCCCTAACTCTTTAGTTACCAAGCCCTAACTCTTTAGTTAACCCAGCCCTAACTCTTTAGTTACCCAGCCCTAACTCTTTAGTTACCCAGCCCTAACTATTTAGTTACCCAGCCCTAACTCTTTAGTTACCCAGCCCTAACTCTTTAGTTACCCAGCCCTAACTCTTTAGTTACCCAGCCCTAACTCTTTGGTTACCCAGCCCTAACTCTTTGGTAAGTTACCCAGCCCTAACTCTTTAGTTATCCAGCCCTAACTCTTTGGTTACCCAGCCCTAATTCTTTGGTTAGTTACCCAGCCCTAACTCTTTGGTTAGTTACCCATTCTAACTCTTTGGTTACCCAGCACTAACTCTTTGGTTACCCAGCCCTAACTCTTTAGTTACCCAGCCCTAACTCTTTGGTTAGTTACCCAGCCGTAACCCTTTGGTTACCCAGCCCTAACTCTTTGGTTAGTTACCCAGCGCTAACTCTGTGGTTAGTTACCCAGCCCTAACTCTTTGGTTAGTTACCCAGCCGTAACCCTTTGGCTACCCAGCCCTAACTCTTTGGTTAGTTACCCAGCGCTAACTCTGTGGTTAGTTACCCAGCCCTAACTCTTTGGTTAGTTACCCAGCCGTAACCCTTTGGTTACCCAGACTTAAGGCTGGGTAACTAAAGGGTTAAGATTGGGTAACTAAAGGGTTAGGGATGGGTAACTTAAGGGTTAGGGCTGGGTAACTAAATAGTTAAGGCTGGGTAACTAACGGGTTAAGACTGGGTAACTAAAGGGCTAATTATGGGTAACCAAAGGGTTAGAGCTGGGTAACTAAAGGGTTAAGTCTGGGTAACTAAAGGGTTAAGTCTGGGTAACCAAAGGGTTACATCTGTGTAACTAAAGGGTTAACCCTTGAGTTTCCCAGCCTTATCCCTTTAGTTGCCAGTATGACACCACCAAAACAACCGCTATGTTGATGACACCACCAAAACAACCGCTATGTACCACCAAAACAACCGCTATGGGGATGACACCACCAAAACAACCGCTATGTACCACCAAAACAACCGCCATGTTGATGACACCACCAAAACCACCGCTATGTTGATGACACCACCAAAACAACCGCTATGTTGATGACACCACCAAAACCACCGCTATGTTGATGACACCACCAAAACAACCGCTATGTTGATGACACCACCAAATCAATCGCTATGAGGATGCACCACCAAAACAACCGCTATGTACCACCAAAACAACCGCTATGTTGATGACACCACCAAAACCACCGCTATGTTGATGACACCACCAAAACAACCGCTATGTTGATGACACCACCAAAACCACCGCTATGTTGATGACACCACCAAAACAACCGCTATGTTGATGACACCACCAAATCAATCGCTATGAGGATGCACCACCAAAACAACCGCTATGTACCACCAAAACAACCGCTATGGGGATGACACCACCAAAACAACCGCTATGGGGATGACACCACCAAAACAACTGCTATGGGGATGACACCACCAAAACAACCGCTATGGGAATGCACCACCAAAACAACCGCTGTGCGGATGACACCACCAAAACAACCGCTATGTACCACCAAAACTACCGCTACACCAATGTTATTGAAAAGACCACTAAGCTAAGGATATCAATCCCAAAAAACAAATACAAACAGGTACACAAACACACACACCTCACTGAGTCCCATTAGCACTCAGACTCTGAGCCTGGCTGAGGGGATAAATCTCAACCTCTTTACCTAATGCACAGGCAAGCAAACCAACTTGTTTCAAAACCACATCAGAATGTGCCAACCGTTTGAAAAACATAATTGTTGGTGAGTCAAGATTACTTGGCGAAGGTATAATTCTGTCATTTTGTTATTCTTTACCTGGAGCATGTTATATATGAAATACCCCCAAATATAATACAGACTAATAATGTATATATTCTAGTCTAAACCACTGTTGTGTAGTCAGCACAATTGATGATTAAGTTGTAGACGTGCATGGCCACACAGTTATGGGTGAACAGTGAGTACAGGAGAGGGCTGAGCACGCACCCCTGTGGGGCACCAGTGTTGAGGATCAGCACGGCACAGGTGTTGCTGCCTACCTTCACCACTTGGGGTCAAGT
Organism: Oncorhynchus mykiss; assembly: GCF_057628025.1. Taxonomy (NCBI): domain Eukaryota; kingdom Metazoa; phylum Chordata; class Actinopteri; order Salmoniformes; family Salmonidae; genus Oncorhynchus; species Oncorhynchus mykiss. The sequence continues at coordinate 43,131,482 of NC_143041.1, read as the reverse complement.
CCTGATTTTGCACAGGGCGGGGTTTAGACCCACGGCCCTGAGGTTAGTGCTGAGCTTGGAGGGCACTATGGTGTTGAAGGCTGAGCTGTAGTCAATGAACAGCATTCTTACAGCATTCTTATGTACAGACTTTTTCCACATTTTGTTCTGTTACAAATTGGGATTAAAATGGATTTAATTTTCTTTTTTTTACACAAAATATTCTGGATCTGGATTGCTCATTATTCTTTTTTAAACTCTTCAAGCGCTGCCAAGATCGTTGTTGATCATTACTAGACAGTCATTTTCAAGTCTTTCCATAGGTTTTATGACAATTTTTTAAGTCAAAACTGTAACTGTTGCTTTCATGAATTTTGTCTTGCTGCTTTTTGTTCTATGTTGCTCTGTCTGTATGTACGTCTTGCTTGTCCTATGTTGCTCTGTCTTTATGCTATATCTTGCTTGTCCTATGTTGCTCTGCGTGTGCTCACTGCTCAATGTCTATATTGTAATTGTTTTTAATAACCTGCCCAGGGACTGCGGTTGAAAATTAGCCGGCTGGCTAAAACTGACACTTTTACTGAAACATTGATTAATGTGCACTGTCCCTGTAAAAATAAAATAAACTCAAACTCAAACTAGGCCACTCAGGAACATTCAATGTTGACTTGGTAAGCAACTCCAGTGTACAGGGCATTCGGAAAGTATTCACATCCCTTGACTTTATACACATTTTGTTACGTTACAGCCTTATTCTAAAATGGATTAAATAAAAAAAATTCATCATCAATCTACACACAATAATCCATAATGACATCACAGTACCCCATAATGACATCACAATACCCCATAATGACAAAGCAAAAACAGGGCTTTAGCTGTTTTAGCAAATTTATACAAAATAAAACAGAATACATCAGTATTCAGACCCTTTTCTTGTGGTTGAATCTGTGCTTGAAATTCACTACTCGACTGAGGGACCTTACAGGATGTGTGGGGTACAAAGATTGGGTAATCATTATAAAATTATGTTAACCACATTTATTGCACACAGAGTGAGTCCATGCAATTTATTATGCAACTTGTTTAGCACATTTTTTATTTAGGCTTGCCAGAACAAATGGGGTTGAATATATGAACTCAACAAAAAAAGAAACATCCCTTTTTCAAGACCCTGTCTTTCAAAGATAAGATAAAAATCCAGATATCTTCACAGATCTTCATTGTAAAGTGTTTAAACACTGTTTTCTATGCTTGTTCAATGAACCATAAACAATTCATGAACATGCACCTGTGGAACGGTCGTTAAGACATTAACAGCTTACAGACAGTAGGCAATTAAGGTCACAGTTATGAAAACTTAGGACACTAAAGAGGCCTTTCTACTGACTCTGAAAAACACCAAAAGAAAGATGCCCAGGCTCCCTGCACATCTAAGTGAACGTGCCTTAGGCATGCTGCAAGGAGGCATGAGAACTGCAGATGTGGCCAAGGCAAGAAATTGCAATGTCCGTACTGTGAGATGCCTAAGACAGCGCTACAGGGAAACAGGGCGGACAGCTGATCGTCCTTGCAGTGGCAGACCATGTGTAACAACGCCTGCACAGGATCGGTACATCCGAACATTACACCTGAGGGACAGGTACAGGATGGCAAAAACAACTGCCCGAGTTACACCAGGAATGCTTAATCCCTAAATCAGTGCTCAGACTATCCGCAGTAGGCTGAGAGAGGATGGATTGAGGGCTCTCACAGCAATAACTGGCAAATCTGGTGCAGTCCATGAGGAGGAGATGCACTGCAGTACTTAATGCAGCTGGTGGCCACACCAGATACTGATTGTTCCTTTTGATTTTGATGCCCTTTGTTCAGGGACACATTATTCCATTTCTGTTAGTCACATGTCTGTAGAACTTGCTCCGTTTTTGTCTCAGTTGTTGAATCTTGTTATGTTCATACAAATATTTACACATGTTAAGTTTGCTGAAAATAAACACAGTTGACAGTGAGAGGATGCTTCTTTTTTTGCTGAGTTTATTAATATACCAAAATGTCTAAAAATGTAATTCCACTTCGACATGTTGGGGTATTATGTGTAGATCAGTGGCACAAAATTTCAATTGAATACAATTTCAAATTCAGGCTGTAACACAACAGAACGTGTACAAAGTAAAGGGGTGTGAAGACTTTCTGCAGGCAGTGTAAGTACTCCTCTAGGTCAGGTGGGAGAGGGAAGTGTGCAGTCAATGGTCAACCGTGGATCTGTTGGGGTAGTATACAAATTGTAGTGGGTCTAGGGTGTTGGGTAACGTGGAGGTGATATGATCCTTAACCTCTTAAATGTAAATTCGCCATATTTGGGGTCCCTCTTTGATTTTTTAAATTAAATTCAGTCTGGTATGAGAACGGTGGCCCTATCTGCAAAAATAGGGTGCTCTTCGGAAAGCTGAGTATGTTGGCTATTGATCTGTGCCTTAAATTCTTTGATGAGACCTACTACCATATATGGGCATATGAATCTATTAGAGCAGGTCAAGCCGATGACCTCATTTCAAGATGGCTGCTACCTACGTTCCGGTTAGCGTTGTGAAGCATAAACAAAATTAACACGGAATATGTTGTTTCACACTGATAGCCGGTACGCCACAGATCATGAGGATGTCTTATTTGTCTGCCTGTGCCCTAACATTATTGATCACCAGTCTCGAGAGTCAAAAGGTTTATGTTACATAACGTTTACACCAAACAGCAAACATATCGACTTGTGTTTGAGCTGAAGCTGCATGGGAAGTCTGAAATGAATCCTCCCCTATTGCCAGTGTTATCTGATGATGTATGACTTAATGGCAACTTTGAATGTTCACCGAGTGACTATATCTTTGATCATGAAAAATATGATATGTCTTGCTTACACGCCATAGGCATCCATTACACAGGGGATTGGCTACTATGGCACATTGGCATTCTTGTAGCCAATGAGATAAGCTTTCCAGGGATATGCAGTTGACCTGGGTGAGAAAAAGCAAGGCCTAGAACCTTTTATGCGTAATGCAAACTATTGCTACCTGGCTCAGAGACGAGACGCACCGAGCACGCTACATTACATTGTAGACAGATTTCATCGCTTTAATTTCATCACTTTAGCATAAAAGAAAAGCTTTTCAAGAGGGAAAAAAGGGAAAAAACTAAGAATATCGAACACATTTGCACATTCTTCCACTGCCAATCTACCATTCCAGTGTTTTACTTGCTATATTGTATTTACTTTGCCACCATGGCCTTTTTTTGTTGCCTTTACCTCCCTTATCTCACCTCATTTGCTCACATTGTATATAGACTTATTTTTTTACTCTATTATTGACTGTATGTTTGTTTTACTCCATGTGTAACTCTGTGTTGTTGTATGTGTCGAACTGCTTTGCTTTATCTTGGCCAGGTCGCAATTGTAAATGAGAACTTGTTCTCAACTTGCCTACCTGGTTAAATAAAGATGAAATAAAAAATATATATATTTAAAAACTGAAGAAGATAGCCCTATTTGGTAAAAGACCAAGTCCATATAATTGCAAGAACAGCTCAAATAAACAAAGAGAAAAGACAGCCCATTACTTTAACCTCTAGTGACTCCCCATCCCGCATGAGGGAGCGTAATCATCGACTGACACTAATTAGCATAACGCAACGGACATAGCCTAGCATATCATTTTGTCCAGCTAGCAGCAGGTAACTTGGTCACGGAAATCAAAAAAGCAATCAAATTAAATAGTTTACCTTTGATGAGCTTTGCATGTTTTCACTCACGAGACTCCCAGTTAGATAGCCAATGTTCCTTTTTTCCAAAAATATTATTTGTTGTAGGCGAAATAGCTCCGTTTGTTCTTCAGGCTTGGCTGAGAAACCGCCCGGAAATTGCAGTCACGAAAACACCGAAAAATATTCCAAATTAGCTCCATAATATCGACAGAAACATGGTAAACATTGTTTATAATCAATCCTCAAGGTGTTTTTCAAATATCTATTAGATAATTGTCACACCCTGGTCAAAGTATTTTGTGTTTATCTTTATTTATTTGGTCAGGCCAGGGTGTGGCATGGGTTTTTGTATGTGGTGTGTATTTATGGGGATTGTAGCTAGTGGGGTGTTCTAGCTAAGTCTATGGCTGTCTGAAGTGGTTCTCAATCAGAGGCAGGTGTTTATCGTTGTCTCTGATTGGGAACCATATTTAGGCAGCCATATTCTTTGAGTTTGTCGTGGTTGATTGTCCTTTGTGTCCTTAGTGTTAGTTTGCACCAGTTTAGGCTGTTTCGGTTTTCATTACGTTTATTATTTTGCACTGTTTGTATTTAGATTCGTGTTGCTATAGTCAATAAACATGGATCGTAATCTACACGCCGCATTTTGGTCCGACTCTCCTTCTCACGAAGAAAACCGTTACAATAATATATCCATCGGGACAATTGGTTTTTCAGCAGGACCGATTGGAATAATGGCTACCTCTGTATTTTACGATAGAATCACTCTGGGAGCCATCAGGTGAACAGTTGCGCAATGTAGCCGCTTACGGGTATTCTTCAACATAAAAAACTACGTCACAATGCTGTAGACACCTTGGGGAATACGGAGAAAAAAGTGATCTGGTTGATAGCCCATTCACTGCTCAATAGGGACGCATTGAAACGCAGAGCTTTCAAAAGATGAGTCACTTCCGGATTGGATTTTTCTCAGGCTTTCGCCTGCAATATCAGTTCTGTTATACTCACAGACAATATTTTTACAGTTTTGGAAACTTTAGAGTGTTGTCTATCCTAAGCCGTCAATCATATGCATATTCTAGCATCTTGTCCTGACAAAATATCCCGTTTACTACGGGAACGTTATTTTTCCAAAAATGAAAATACTGCCCCCTAGTCACAAAATTAAGACATGAAGGTCATTCAATCCAGGAAAATGTCAAGAACTTTGAAAGTTTGTTCTATGGCATTCTTCTAGGGCATCTAGGGCAAAACCCTCAAGCGAAACTAGCTCTCATGAGGACTGCCACAGGAAAGGAAGACCCAGAGTTGCCTCTGCTGCAGAGGATAAGATCATTAGAGTTACCAGCCCAAATATATGGTTCACAGAGATCAAGTAACAGACACATCTCAACATCAACTGTTCAGAGGAGATTACGTGAATCAGGCCTTCCTGGTTGAATTTCTGCAAAGAAACCACTACTAACGGACACCAATAGGAAGAAAAGACTGGCTTGGGCCAAGAAACACGAGCAATGGACATTAGACCGGTGGAAATCTGTCGTCTGATGAGTCCAAATTTGAGATTTTTGGTCCAACCGCCGTGTCTTTGTGAGAGGCGGAGTAGGTGAACCGATTGTGTGGTTCCCACCGTGAAGCATGGAGGAGAATGTGTGATTGTGTGGGGTTGTTTTGCTGTTGACACTGTCAGTGATTTACAGTGCCTTGCGAAAGTATTCGGCCCCCTTGAACTTTGCGACCTTTTGCCACATTTCAGGCTTCAAACATAAAAAGCAGATTCATTAATTCAAAGCAGATCTTTTTCCTGACAAAACCAGCAGGTACTATGAGACTGTCTGCTTCCAAAATGGCACCCTATTACTATATAGTACACTGTAAAAATAATAGAAAAACCATTGAATGATTTGGTGTGTCCAAACTTTTGACTGTATGTATATGTATATGTATATCTGTTAATTTAAATTAATAAATATATTAATTTATATTGTTTTTTGTAAACAGTTCATTTGTATGTGGGACCAATACATTTGACATGCCTAAATGTTAAATGTTCAGGCACTTTAGAGAGGTTGAAAAAACACATGGTTATCCCCTGTATGTCCCCCAACACCACTGCAACATTCGAGAGAGGTTGGTGTTGTAGAGATGTTGTTTTTATAACAAAACAAGAAGAATAACTTTTAGGGACATCCAGTGTGCAAAAACATTGCAATTACCACATTCAGACACTTTGGAGAGGTTGAAAGGACACTAGAATGTACCATGGATACCCCATAACACCACCACACTGTTTGAGTGAGGTTGATATGGTAGAAATTGTGTTTTATACCTAACAAATAGCATTTAGTGATTTAAAAAAAAATGTAATAGCACTGGAATTATCTAATGTACTGACATTTGGAGAGGTTTAGGGACACTTACTAAAACATCTGCCCATTTTTAGTTGTTAGGTCTATCAATCCAATGTTTTTTTCTGATATTTTTAACATGATGCGGAAGCCAACTGATGTGTTTCCACCTCTGGGAATCAATAATTCACTTATAGCTTGTCAATGAAATAATTATTTCAAAATAAAATCTATTAAAAATTTATATTTTATATGTGCTTGATCTTGTATAATCTGTACCATCTAACTCCTATCTATCTTCTGATGCTTTCCTCATAATCTCCCAGATGCCTTCTTTCCAAACATACCTAGTTTTGGCATGTCAGAGTCATGTATTTACACATGAATTGCAGTTACTTTTGGGTATGTTTATTTAGGTGGAAATCTCAATTTTGTAATTTAGCCTCTAAACACTTCATCGTGACAGAATTGAGTGCTATGGGGCGATAGTAATTTAGTTCAGTTACCTTCGCTTTCTTTGGTACAAGAACAATGGTGGAAATATTGAAGAAGGTTGGGCCAACAGACTGGCATAGGGAGAGATTGAATATGTCCTTTAACAGTCCACCCAGCTGGTCTGCACATGCTCTGAGGACGTTGCTTGGGATGGCGTCTGTGCCGGCAGCCTTACGAGGGTTAACTCGCTTGAATGTCTTACGTCGGCCATGTAGATTGGGAGCACACAGTCCCCGTGAGTGGCGGGGGCTGGCTTAGGTGATTTCATGCTGTTGTCCTCAAAGAGGTTGAAGAATGGGTTCATCTCGTCCGGAAGTGAGGTGTCGAAGTCCGCAACGTGGCTGGTTTATAATCTGCAATTGCCTGGAGTCCTTGCCACATGCGTCTTGTGTCTGAGCCATTGAATTGTGACTACATTTTGTCCCTGTACTATCGTTTTGCTTCTTTGAATGCCTATGAAGAACATAACTGGTCTGTTTGTAAATATTCATGTTCTCAGTCACCTTGCCGTGGTTAAATGCTGTGGTTGGGGATTTCAGTTTTGAACAAATGCTGCCATCTATCCATGTTTTTTGTTTGGGTCATTTTTAATCATCACCCTGGGAACAACATCCTCTGTGCACTTCCTGATGAACCCAGTCATCGAGTCAGTGTAGTCGTCGATGCCAGAGGCGACCTGGAACATTTCCCAGTCCACGTGATCAAAACAGTCTTGAAGCACAGATTCCAATTGGTCAGACAAATGTTGAACAATCCTTACCACGAGTGGTTCCTCCTTAAGTTTCTGCCTATTTTACGGGGAGGAGCAGGATAGGTGTGTGATTTAATTTGCCAAAGGGAGGGCAGGGTAGGGCCTTGTAGCCGTCCCGGAAGAAAAAGTAACACTGGTCAAGCATGATCTCGCCGCGTCTAGTACAAGAGATGTGTTGGCAGAATTTCAGGTGCGTTTTCCTCAGATTTCCTTTGTTAAAGTCCCCAGCTACAATACATGTGTCCTCAGGATATGCGGTTTCCAGTTTGCACAAAGTCCAGTTCCTTGAGAGCCATTGTGGGTGAATACACACGGCAGCGCTAATAAACAAAGAAAATGTTTTTGCGAAGAAATGCATTTGATGGTGAGGTATTCCAGATCGGGAGAACAAACAAAATAACTTGAGTTCCTGTACGTTACCACAATCACACCATGAGTTGTTAATCATGAGAAACGTCAGTTTTTCGTTCTTAATGACAGGGACAATATATCTGGAGAGAGCCATGATTCCATAAAACAGCACAGTCCCTGATGTCTCTCTGGAAGGAGATCCTCAACCTGAGCTCGTCTACACTATTGTCCAGGGACTGAACGTTAGCGAGTAATGTACTCAGAAGTGGTAGATGATTTGCTTGCCGCCTGACAGAAAGCCCACCTCTGCTCCCTCTTCTCCGGCATTAACGTGTTGATGTCGTACCCGAGATGAATGGGTCTGTCTCGGGGAGTCCAAACTAAGGATCCAGGTCATGGAAGTCCAATTTCTGGTCGAATTTCTGTTGAGTGATCGCCAATCTAATGTCCAAAAGTTGTTATTCTTGACTGTAGGTAATACTAGAAACACTCTGAGCAAATAATGTAAGAAAAAAATAAAAAAATAAAAAAATGCGATCTTGGCTAGGAGCTAGAAACAGGGCGACTGTGTCTGTCGGTGCCATCTTGTTAGTATTTCAGACCTGTGTTATAGAGCGTGTGTGTGTGTGAGGCATCTGGATCTGATCAGCAATGAACTGCAGAGGGCCTGGTTATGTGGTCATACAGTCTGTAATAGTACAGAACTGAATCCTGCTAGCACATTTGGTTCCTTGGAAGTTGTGGGAACGTTAGTTTTGGGTTTCCCGTTGCTTCCGGGAACGAAGCCACAAGTTTCCCGACAAGTAAAACAAAACGTTTTTTTTTTAAGGTTCTGAGAATAGAACAGAAAATGTCACCTGTCCTGGGAACGTACATTTTTTAGGTTGCAGGGAGGTTCTGAGAACATTTTATCTCAAGGTAATTAAATACCTAAGTTCTGAGAACGTTCTCTAAATGTAGGAAATGTTCTGAACTGAATGTAAAAGTTATTTGGAGGTTTTTGAATAACATTCTTAACTTTCACTGAATGTTTAAGAAAGACGTATGGACTGCTAGCGTAGTGTAACTGTTTTGCACTCCAGGCACACATGTGGAAATTCATGTGCTTAGGAATTAATCATGCGAACACATTCTTTTTTTACTCTGGCACGGCGTCAGTGAGATTCAAACTTGCATTTTTCATCCATGGAATTAGTCCACTGCGCCACCAGGATGGAGCTAACATAACATTTCATGCAATGCTGTTCATTTTAGTCTACTCAAACAGACCAATTTTTAATTCAAATAAATAAACACTAATTAAGATTATTAGACCAACACACTAGAAGATAGAAGATTTGTTAACGCTGAGAACGGAATGTATATGTTTTTAAATAACATTCTTTGAATGTTACTGTTTTCTTATGGTTTTTAGGGAATGTTTTCTTAGCGTTCTGAGAACATGAATTTAAATAGAACCACGAGGAAACCTGTAGGAAACATCAAGCTGAAGTACTGAAATTCCCAACTTTAAAAAAATGCTGTTCTTGGAATGTTCTGTGCTAGCTTGGTATCCTGTACCATTCCTAGAAGGTTGTGGGAAAGTTGTATGCAAAATAACCAGAGGACAACCACGTTCTCACCAAGCTCTGAGAAACATATGGTTTTCAGAACCTGGGAAGCTGGGAAGGCTCTAGTGTGGTCGATCCTATGGCTTATTGAAGTCCACAGCGGACTTACACTGGGACATCTCTTATGAAATGTATTGGTCCATGTTTCATTTGAGACAGCCATCCTATAACTCACAGTTCTAAGGTACAGACATTACGTGTGTGTGTGTGTAGTGTTGGTTATACTGCAGTATGGGTCGGGTCTGAGTGTGTGTGTGTGTGTGTGTGTAGTGTCGGTTATACTGCAGTATTGGTCGGGTCTGAGTGTGTGTGTGTGTGTGTGTGTAGTGTCGGTTATACTGCAGTATGGGTCGGGTCTGAGTGTGTGTGTGTGTGTGTGTGTGTAGTGTCGGTTATACTGCAGTATGGGTCGGGTCTGAGTGTGTGTGTGTGTGTGTGTGTGTAGTGTCGGTTATACTGCAGTATGGGTCGGGTCTGAGTGTGTGTGTGTGTGTGTGTGTGTGTGTGTGTGTGTGTGTGTGTGTGTAGTGTCGGTTATACTGCAGTATGGGTCGGGTCTGAGTGTGTGTGTGCGTGTGTGTGTGTGTGTTTAGTGTCGGTTATACTGCAGTATGGGTCGGGTCTGAGTGTGTGTGTGTGTGTGTGTGTGTGTGTGTGTGTGTGTGTGTGTGTGTGTAGTGTCGGTTATACTGCAGTATGGGTCGGGTCTGAGTGTGTGTGTGTGTGTGTTTAGTGTCGGTTATACTGCAGTATGGGTCGGGTCTGAGTGTGTGTGTGTGTGTGTGTGTGTGTGTGTGTGTGTGTGTGTGTGTGTAGTGTCGGTTATACTGCAGTATGGGTCGGGTCTGAGTGTGTGTGTGTGTGTGTGTGTGTGTAGTGTCGGTTATACTGCAGTATGGGTCGGGTCTGAGTGTGTGTGTGTGTGTGTGTGTGTAGTGTCGGTTATACTGCAGTATGGGTCGGGTCTGAGTGTGTGTGTGTGTGTGTGTGTGTGTGTGTGTGTGTGTGTGTGTAGTGTCGGTTATACTGCAGTATGGGTCGGGTCTGAGTGTGTGTGTGCGTGTGTGTGTGTGTGTTTAGTGTCGGTTATACTGCAGTATGGGTCGGGTCTGAGTGTGTGTGTGTGTGTGTGTGTGTGTGTGTGTGTGTGTGTGTGTGTGTGTGTGTAGTGTCGGTTATACTGCAGTATGGGTCGGGTCTGAGTGTGTGTGTGTGTGTGTGTGTGAGTTTTGTTTGTTTTTGAAGGATTGCAGAATAGGACGGGTCTGGGTCTCTCCATCCTCTCGGTCCTGGCCCGCCATTCCAATCCCCTGCCTGATAGCAGGAGGCGTCTGGACAGGGTTTTTATGGATTACACGTTGTGGTCCGATCTTGAATAGAACATGAACTGTGTGACCTTCACAAGAAGCACATCTAGTGAAAAACAGCTGAGCCATCTCTGCCAGAACAATCCAGCAGACGTGGGTTCAAATACTATTTAAGTATTTCGTATTTGAAATAGTTATTTTCTGTGTATTTGAGTATTTTTCAAGTATTTTACTTCTATTTCAAGTATTTGAATGTAAATAAAAAATAAAAAAAAGAATCTTTCCTGTAACTACTATTTGAATTATTCATCAAATACAGTTTAAAAAGCCCTAGGACCAAACAGACCTGGGTTCAAATGCATGGACGTATTTCAATATTTACCTTTGAAAATACACTTGTCTTTGTATTTCAGTATTTTCAAATTCATGACAAAACTTTCCAAGCGTATTTCCAAATACATTTCCAAATATTCCAAACTACTTGCATTATTTTCTAAAGAAGAAGATTTGGAAATGTTTGTGAAAGTAATGGAAACACCTTAGATAGTATTTAAACCCAGGTAGCAGGAAAATGGTGATGTCACAGTATCAGTCCCATAGAATAATCACATTTAATGGGCCCCTCGTGTAATTTGAGTGATCTCTGACTGCTTGAGTAGCTTACCAAATGATAAACCATGCAGCTTTGTTACGAGATTCATTTTTTTTGTTGTTGTCAAACGTGCTGATGCACACACAGTTCACACAGTTCTCCAGTTCAGGTCACTAGTTCATAATTTGATGGACGAGTGCCAGCATCCTGAGAGCAATGAGGTGGGGGAAAGTGAAGCAGTCACCGACCCGGGCCGGCTGACCCATCTAGTGTGGGTTGGTGGATTTTTTTGTTTTGTTTTTGTGTCTTGTCGGTCAGAGCAAAGAGAAGTCAGGTTGAGTGCAGACTGCAGACGGACACACAGCAGCAGCTCTCTGGCTAAGAAGCAGCTCACTTTGTGGTTTTATACTCACATGAAGTGGAGCTGTTCCACATTCTGGTGGGTGAATATAATGAGAGGCTGACTGGGACAGGGTGCGGGGCAGAGAGGACGAAGAACTGAGGGAGAGTTGAGGAGAGAGGAAACCGTAATGGTCATGAGAGGAGAAGACAAGAGAGGACACTACGAGGTTAGAGACGGGCTACGTTATCACCATGACGATGGAGGGAAGGAGAGAGAAAGTAAAAGAGAAGCAGACATACAGGAAGTGAAGGTGTAAGGTTGTGGCGGGAGGAAGAGGTGATCAGCAGAAAAGTATACACAGAAAGAGAACTAGAGCAAGGGACGAGAGCTTGCCGTGCTGACCAGAGACAGAGAGAGCTTGCCGTGCTGACCAGAGACAGAGAGAGCTTGCCGTGCTGACCAGAGACAGAGAGAGCTTGCCGTGCTGACCAGAGACAGAGAGAGCTTGCCGTGCTGACCACAGACAGAGAGAGCTTGCCGTGCTGACCACAGACAGAGAGAGCTTGCCGTGCTGACCAGAGACAGAGAGAGCTTGATCCCCTCTACTCATCTGTCCTACCTACTACCCCACCAGCTAAGAGTTAAGATCCCTGCTCCGCTCTCCCAATCAAGAGAGTCTGGAATATGCACACTGTAGTTCCCACTAACTTTTCCTCTCCTGTTACAATAATAATTAAAGGGGATGTTGTTATGGGAAGTGGAGTAGTGAGTGGTCTTTATGGCTTCCTCTCTGATCTCAGCAGGCCTTTAATTGAGAAGAAGTATCAGGTCAAGCCATTCAATGTAAAGAAGAGAGAGAAAGACATTCTAACTAAGTCTGTCATCAGACTGGAGTCGATTGGACGAGATAGTTCCAGTTCTGGAAACATTTAGCAGTTAATATATACCACCACATAATACAGCCACTAGGCCAGGGTGAACCTTTAGTCGTTGGGGGAGGAGATTTTGGACATTTGTTCTCTTTTTTTTTATACCCTGAAATCAATGTTTAAATCTTTCCATTATTGTTTATTATTCGTTTTGAATATTGATTTTATACCACAGCTGGACAGCAGTTTTATAACTACTGTTAAGTCTCTTCTCTTGCATACGGTGCAGATGTCAAATCACTCCATAGGCCATAATGGGATCTGTTGTGAAAGCTGAGCTAGGCAGAGCCAACCAGGTTTTTGTCTAAAATGTCCTGGTACTGGATAAAGTTCATAATGTCGTCCCAGCTAGCACCTAATGTTCTGAGAACGGTGCAGGATACCCAGCTAGCACCTAATGTTCTGAGAACGGTGCAGGATACCCAGCTAGCACCTAATGTTCCGGGAACGGTGCAGGATAACCAGCTAGCACCTAATGTTCTGAGAACCATATGTTTCTTAGAGTTTGGCGAGAGCGTGGTTGTCCTATGGTTATTATGTATACAACCTTCCCACAACGTTCTGGGAACGGTGCAGGATACCCAGCTAGCACCTAATGTTCTGAGAACCATTTGTTTCTTAGAGCTTGGCGAGAGCGTGGTTGTCCTATGGTTATTATGTATACAGCCTTCCCACAACGTTCTGGGAACGGTGCAGGATGCCCAGCTAGCACCTAATGTTCTGAGAACCATTTGTTTCTTAGAGCTTGGCGAGAGCGTGGTTGTCCTATGGTTATTATGTATACAACCTTCCCACAACGTTCTGGGAACGGTGCAGGATACCCACCTAGCACCTAATGTTCTGAGAACCATTTGTTTCTTAGAGCTTGGCGAGAGCGTGGTTGTCCTATGGTTATTATGTATACAACCTTCCCACAACGTTCTGGGAACGGTGCAGGATACCCAGCTAGCACCTAATGTTCTGAGAACCATTTGTTTCTTAGAGCTTGGCGAGAGCGTGGTTGTCCTATGGTTATTATGTATACAACCTTCCCACAACGTTCTGGGAACGGTGTAGGATAGTTGCTTGGCTTTGGAACATTCTCAGTACATTTAAAAGGACTTCACAAAATAAACACATTTTTTTTTCTTGGAATTTCATTACTTTAAGAGAACATTTCCTAAAAGTTCAAACATGGTTACATTCAATTTAAATTTTTGGTAATTATTCTAGGAACGTTCTCCAACTGGTTTTACATTGGGAATGTTGTCAAATGTAATAGTTCAGAGAACGTTAAATATAAGAAATATGTTTGCATGACTAATGCTAATGCTAATTAATTCCCATTTGTCTGATCTGTGAGTTCAAAACAGTTCATCCAAACTAAGCTGGCAGTGTTATTAAAAGTATTATAGAAACATGTTCTCAGAACGTTATTTAATTACCTTAAAAATAACCTATAATTTACATTCTCAAAACGTTAAAACATCCCAGGAAAACCATCAGGGAACCATAGTAAAACATTCTCAGAACCTCCCTGCAACCTTAAAATTACCATTCCCAGAATAGGCAAAATGTTCACTTTCGTTGTCAGAACGT